>NC_133326.1:489909425-490247270 GCF_042186555.1 Aquarana catesbeiana | reverse complement strand
AGTCAGATTGTTTCTAGGATTACCATTTAATACACCCTATGGGATTTATTTACTATAGCACCTAGTTGGCAAATTGGTGAACAAATGGTCACAAGCGACTGAAATCCAGTCGGAAAAGGTATTCACTATAGCACGTAGGGAATAAATAGTCGCGGAATCAAATTCACTATAGGTCACATAAATCAGTGACCGACTAAATCAGTAGTCGTGATAGAAGTACGGGAATTGTACATGAAAATATTGTTTAGAGCTTAATCTCGTAGATTACATGGTTCCTAAACATGTGGTATTTTGTTTGGAGATGATCTGCTTTAAAATTTCTAGAAATATTGTTGTGAAAGCAAAAATATGCTTGAAAGTCTGAGAAGAGAAAAATTCCCCGTTTTTAGAACTCTGCACTGACACAACTGAGCATGCCCAGACTGAAAAATAGTCACGATCCTACTCTAATTTCGTTTTAGCCCTGTGCTATAGTAAATTCCAACATGTGGGAATGCCAAACAAGCGTTCAGGACCGGGAATTTGTGAGAGCTAGCAAACTATGTACTATTTATATATAAATGCAAGTAAAACATACATTATATTTTTGAGATGAACTCCTATTAATTCCTAAAATAAATTGTTGTCCTTGCTGGGTTTTTATGTTGCTTCTTATCCCCCCCCCTTTTTTTTTACAATGCTAGTAATATGTGATGTTTTCCTGTTTTTGGAACAGATATTATTCTCTCTCTCTCTCTCTCTCTCTCTTTCTCTCTCTCTCTCTCTCTCTCTCTCTCTCTCTCTCTCTCTCTCTCTCTCTCTCTCTCTCTATATGTAGCGCTGGTAGATTTTTTAATCTACCCCTGATTGGTAAATCTTGTGGGTTACTTGTTAGGTGAAGTTAGATTTGCCCCTGTTCCAGCTTGGCTGAGTTGCGTGTAGTTCCACACTGCGCCGGTGGGTGTCGTTGTCACCATGGGCTGGTGTTGGAAAGGCAACGTGTTGAAGCGTATGAGTGCTCCTCTGTCCCGGAGACAACTCGGTGGAGGTGGTCCTCTGAGTTGCATTCTGGGAGAGGGTATTTATGGGACAGACGCCATGTTTAGGGGTTTGTTTTCAGCCACCTGCTGGCCCTCCTGGCCGACAGGTATGCGTTAGGAGTACCACCTCGTGGTCCTCCGATCCGGAGGCCCACGTCGCTGTGGCGTGTGGGTGGGCCCAGAAGCCTGTCTGGGGCCTACCACAGCAGCAGAGGAATGGTCCTGAGCTGTCTATCCTGAGTGAAGAAGCTGGACAACCGAGGAGATCCCAGGGGAGGACCCGTCATGGAAGGATCATGCGTAGTGCTGGTCTGGAGAGGGGTCTGGTGACTCGGTTGGAGGACATATCCTGAAGTAATCTTACTGCATAGTACTGCCGGGTTGGCTAAAAGGTTCAAGTACTGTGTGTGATATTCATCACAAACCAATACATCCTGTGGCAGAGGATCATACGGGTTTTAGTCCAAACAAGTCTGTGGCAGAGACTTTTGTTCGTGCTACGTACTGGCTGCTAGGCAAGTGAGAGAGGTCCATCCAGGCTGTCAGGAAATGTTCCATCTGCTGGTAATATCTGTTATTCGGCATGCAGTACTGAGGTCCACCAGCAGGTGTCTCCTGGCAGTTTGGAACTGTCAGGAGAGCTTTTCCCTGTTAATGTTATGTCATCTTTGGGCCGCAGTACTGGCGTCCACCAGCGGATGGATCCTGGCAGTATGGAGCAGGTATTCCCCTCTGCAGGCGGGTGTCACCTGACGTTAATTAGCAGAGCTGCAGTATAAATACCCAGGAATTGCACACTTATGTTGCCCTGGTATTGTCCTTGAGCCCTGACCTGCATCCTGTTACCCTGATCCTGTAACATGAACCCGAACCCGAACATGAAGCCTGATTCCTGGAACCTGTTGATCCTGTTTCCTGTCCGTTACCTGAACCCTGAACCCTGGACTCTGGACTCTGAGCCTTGTACCTGACCCGTCCCTCCTGTATCCATCCATCCTCTCTTGTCCTGTTTATCTCCCTTCCCAGCTACTGATTCTGTGTTTATGACCCCGGCCTGGCTTGACTACGATTCTGGTACTCCCTCTTGCTACATATGCTGGTTGGTTTTATATCACTGATTGTTCGGTTATTCACTCTGTATTTGTGGTGTGTTCACATATGCATTTTCCTTAAATAAACTTACTTTCACCTATTTATGTCTGGTTCACTCTGTTGCAGTCACACAGTTCTGGTCACATCTGGTTTATGACACAGGCGGACAAAGATTGGATCCCACAAGGGGAGTGCATTCAATTACAAGTGTTCAATTACAAAGAATGTTCTAAAGAATACTAAGGAAAGGTATTTGAGCTTCCCTGCAACTTTCCTTCCGTCTCTTTCCTGCTACTTCCTTTATTACTTGTTCATTAAAGCATTGGAAAATATACTCAAGTGTTCGGTGCTTATATCGTCCAGAGGTAAACTCAACGGGACCCTAGACCCGGTGCCGGTGAAACAGAGGTATCGAGAGTGAAGGTAACAGCCCTCTTTAAACCAGCAGCTCCACCGAGAGTTAGTGCTACATATATATATATATATATACAGGGCTTTTTTTCAGCGGGAACGCGGGAGAACACAGTTCCGACACCTCTTGGACTGACTGTATGTAATGGCAAGGGGTGCTAGCATGTGCTGCAGGGTATTAATGCTCACTGCTGGGGATCTATTTTTGCAAGGGGGGTCTATTGTTGCTGGGGAGGTCTATTGTTGCTGATGGGGGACCTATTGTTACTGGGGGGATCAGTTGCTGCTGAAAGAGATCTACTGTTGGGGAGGGGTCTATTGTTGATGGCAGCCAGACAGACTATTAATGCTGGCTGTGCAGAGATCTGTTGATGTTGTCGGGAGTCTTATTGTTACTGGCGTGGAAATTTTGTTGTGGTTGGTCCATTGTTGTTAGGGAGATCTATTGTTTCTAGCTGCAGGGGATCTATTTTACTGCTTTTCTTGATATCATTACCAAATTCCATACAAATTACTCGGCACCTCAACATGATACTGAGAAAAGGGGTGACTCGGAAAGGGGGAGTTCCTGCACCTATTGTCTGAGAAAAAAAAGCCCTGTATATATATATATATATATATATATATATATATATATATATATATATATATACATTGTGTATGCCCAGGGACCTTGCCATTTGTGAAATATCTTTTGTTACAGCCACTTTGCCATTTGAGCCATATCTCTGGATACACTGAGCATTCTCAGAGACTTAGCTGTTTGACATCTGATAAGTAAATGTTAGATAATGCACTTGTTGCTCTCCATTAGGGATGAGCTTCGAGTTCGAGCCAAACCCATGTTCGACTCGAACATCGCCTGTTCGATTGTTTGTCGAATTCCAAAAGTTATGGGCCGTTCGCGGCAAATTCACGGCCCATAATTCACTGAGGCATCGCAGTGCATTGTTGGCTGATAACTGGCCAAGCATGCACTATGACTTGCTTGCTTGGCCAATCACAGCGCCGTCTGTACAGGGCGGCTTTGGCCAATTATGGCTCAGGGGCTTGATACACGCCCCACACTATATAAGGTGGTGATCTTGTGTAGTGTGTTGCAGCGGCGGAGAGAGATAGACAGAGAGACAGTGTCATTTGATTTAAGTTAGATAGAGTAGGCAGGCGAGTCAGTTAGCTGCATTTACAGTGTATTGTGTGTGTATATATATATATATATATATATGCATCCTAGGTGTTGTGTGTGTGTGTGTGTATATATATATATATATATATATATATATATATATACTGTATTTAGTTTAGCTAGATCCGTTCCTGTTATTCTCTTCCCAATATACTGACAGGCAGGCAGGTGTTTTTACAGTATTAACAGTATTTATAGTTAGTGTACTGTGTGCTTTGCACAGTGTGCACCTAAAGCTACCTGAAGAAAATTGCTGGTGTTCTTCTGATCCTATTAGTACCACAGGCAGGCAGCTGCAGTATTTAGAGATTAGTGTACTGTGTCCTCTGCACAGTGTGCATTTAAAGCTACCTGAAGACAATTACTGGTGTTTTGATCCTATTAATACCACAGGCAGGCAGCTGCAGTATTTACAGTTAGTGTACCGTGTCCTCTGCACAGTGTGCACCTAAAGCTACCCGAAGAAAATTGCTGGTGTTCTTCTGACCCTTTTAGTAACACAGGCAGGCAGCTGCAGTATTTACAGTTAGTGTACTGTGTCCTCTGCACAGCGTGCACATAAAGCTACCTGAAGACAATTGCTGGTGTTCTGATCCTATTAATACCACAGGCAGGCAGCTGCAGTATTTACAGTTAGTATACTGTGTCCTCTGCACAGTGTGCACCTAAAGCTACCTGAAGAAAATTGCTGGTGTTCTTCTGATCCTATTAGTACCACAGGCAGGCAGCTGCAGTATTTACAGTTAGTGTACTGTGTCCTCTGCACAGTGTGCACCTAAAGCTACCTGAAGACAATTGCTGGTGTTCTGATCCTATTAATACCACAGGCAAGCAGCTGCAGTATTTACAGTTAGTGTACTGTGTCCTCTGCACAGTGTGCACCTAAAGCTGCCTGAAGACAATTGCTGGTGTTCTGATCCTATTAATACCACAGGCAGGCAGTTGATTCTGCTAGCTGCAGTATAATCAGTATATATATACATCCCAGCTTTGTGCAGCTACATCTCACTGCAGGCCATTAATATGTCTGGAAGGCCAGCAAGGAGAGGCAGACAGTCACAAGCCAATAAAAGAGGGCAAGCAGGCTCTGTGTCTAGAGGCAACAGTGCTGGTCGTGGACACGGTGCATCCTCATCAGCACGTGGCTGTGGGACACGCTTGTCCTTTTTTTCGGCAGCTGGACATGTTGAGCTGCAACATGCTGAAGACTTGGTAGAGTGCATGACCAAGATGTCCTCATCCTCCCCATCCTCCTTATCCTCTCTCACCCAGGCTCAGGGTACTTTGTCTGGCAAAGCAGCTGCCAACGCGGCCTCTTCCCTCGGCTCAGTGGCATCAGTCACTCCTTCCCTAGCCCCAGCATGTCCTCCTGAGGAGTCCCCCGAACTGTTTGACCACAGTGTTGGGTACATGCTCCAGAAGGATGCCCAGTGTTTTGAAGGCTCCGATGATGGTACCCAGCTAGAGAAAGGCAGTAACGTGAGCTCAGAGAGAGGGGGTGCCCAAGAAGGACAGCAATCTGGCAGTCATGTTCCCCCAGCTGCAGCATACTGCCAGCTTTGCTCCAGTGATGAGGAGGGAGGGGATGATGAGGAAGTCACTGACTCCATATGGATGCCTAATAGGAGAGAGGAGGAGGAGGAGGCACATCTCCAATGAGGCACGATGCCCTCCAGGGGCCAGCTTAAGGGCAGCACACCAACTGCATCACACGTAGAGCTCTGCATGTGCAGGGCGCTGCTGTCTCTGCACGTTATGCCAAAAGTTCTTTGGTGTGGGCCTTTTTTAATACGAGGGCATCAGATCGCACCGCTGCTATTTGCAACGTATGTCTCAAGCGTATCTCGCGTGGCCAAAACATCACCCGCTTGGGCACCACATGCTTGACCAGACATATGTCGACCTGCCATACAGTTCGTTGGCAAGCGTACCTAAAAGACCCACACCAAAGAGCAAAGAGGACGTCTCCTTGCTCCTCATTAGCTGGGATCTACAACCCCACTATACCTTCAGTCCTCTCTGAAACCTGCACTGAGAGGAATGAAGGTGTAGAATTAGGTGTGTCACAACCAAGTACTTGCGGGCAATCGGCTATCGGTACACCGACGTCAGATTGTACCACGCAAATTTCCCTGCCCCAGCTGCTACACCACCGAAAGAATTTGCTCCCAGCCATCCACATGCCCAGCGGTTGAATGCTAGCTTGGCTAAATTGCTAGCACTTCAACTGCTGCCTTTTCAGTTGGTAGACTCTGCCCCCTTCTGTGAGTTTGTGGAATGTGCGGTTCCTCAGTGGCAGGTTCCCAAATGCCACTTTTTCTCACAGAAGGCGATTCTGGCTCTCTACCGGCATATGGAAGGCAATGTCTTGGCCTCGCTGGACAGGGCGGTCAGCGGTAAGGTGCATATTACCGCTGACTCATGGTCCAGCAGGCATGGACAGGGACATTACCTATCTTTCACCGCACACTGGGTGACTCTTCTGGCAGCTGGGAAGGATGCAGGACAGGGTGCAGTAGTGTTGGAGGTTGTTCCACCACCACACCTCCAAAATTCTTCTAGTGGTGATTCTGCCACACCTCTCTTCTCCACCCTCTCCTCTTCTTCTTCCTCCATGGCCTCTTCCTGTGCTGATTTGTGCTCGAAACCAGCGGTGCTCCGTAGGCGTTCAAGGGGCTATGTAATCACGCAGGCAAAAAGATGCCATGCATTGTTTGAGCTGGTGTGCTTGGGGGACAGGAGCCACACTGGAGCAGAGATTCTGTCAGCTATGCAGGGGCAGGTTCAGAGGTGGTTGACGCCACGCCAGCTTAAGCCAGGAATGGTAGTTTACAACAATGGCACCAACCTCCTCTCCGCCCTCCAACAGGGACAACTGACCCATGTGCCCTGTTTGGCTCATGTCCTTAACTTGGTGGTACTTGTAAATAAAAAGGGGAGTTGGGACTTTAAATGAAGCACCTAGAGGTGCCTCCATCCCGATAATTGTTTCAAAGTTAAAAGGTGGTACAGCGGTTCTTGGGCAGGTACCCAGGCTTACAGGATGTCCTGAGGCAGGCCAGGAAAGTCTGTGTGCATTTCCGTAGGTCATATAATGCCAGTGCTCGGCTGGCTGACCTCCAAAAGGAATTTAACCTGCCCAAGAACCGCCTAATCTGTGACATGCCCACCAGGTGGAACTCAACGTTGGCCATGCTGCAGCGGCTGCACACGCAGCAGAGGGCCATCAATGAGTATCTATGCGACTATGGCACCAGGACAGGGTCATTGGGCTATGATCAGGAATGCATGCACTGTCCTGTCACCAGTTGAGGAGGCCATGAGGATGGTGAGCAGTGACAGTGCATGCATCAGTGACACTGTCCCACTTGTCCACCTGTTGGAGCACACGCTGCATGAAATAATGGACAGGGCACTTGAGGCAGAACAGAGGAAGGAAGAGGAGGACTTCCTTACCTCTCAAGGCCCCCTTTATCCAGACAGTGTTCCTGCGTGCACAGGAAGAAGACGAGGAGGAGGATTGTGTCAGCATGGAGGTGGAGCCTGGCACTCAGCATCAGCAGCAGTCTTCAAGGGATCATTTACAGTCCGAAGAAACCCATGGACTTGTACGTGGCTGGGAGGAGGTGGCTGCAGATCATGTTGTCCTTAGTGACCTAGAGGACTCTGGACCAAATGCAACAGCAAACCTATGCTACATGGCCTCCCTGATCCTGCAAAGCCAGCGGAAGTATCCTCGTATTTGTGGTATCAAGGGGAGGGATCATTACTGGCTGGCAACCCTCCTTGATCCACATTACAAGGGTAAGGTTGCGGGCCTTATCTTGCCATAGCAGAGGGAGCAGAGGATGAAACATCTTCAGGAGGCCTTGCAGAAAGGTTTGTGCAATGCGTTTCCAGAGCCTGGGAGGTTACAATTTCCTGGTCCTCCTGGACAACGTGTTGCTGAGTCCGCAGCCCCAAGGTATGATCGGTTCCAGCAACCATCACCAGCTTCTGATTCACATGGTGCAGGATTACCTAAGGGCAAGTTCAGACTTGGACACCTTTCCCACCAAAAATCCTCTGGGTTACTGGGTCTTGAGGATGGATCACCGGCCAGAGCTTGCACATATGAATTTGAGCTACTGGCCTGTCCTGCATCCAGCGTTCTTTCGGAACGCACATTCAGTGCTGCTGGAGGCTTTGTAACCGATCACAGGGTGCGCCTGTCCACCGAATCGGTTGATAGGCTGACCTTCATAAAAATGAATCAGTCTTGGATCACCAGCTACCAAGCACCTGATGCTGATGTAACCGAATAATTTTTTTTTAAATGTGAGATCCCTTCAAGACTGCCTATGCTGATGTTGAATGACTATCCTGGTATACTGAGTGACAATCCTCTTCCTCCTCAATTTTCATGCTGATAGCTTGTAAGAACATTTTTGGTTCTGGGCACCGCCACCAGTGGCTAAGGCCCAATTTTTCTGCCGGGGTGTGTAATTACAATTTTTGATGCAATACTTTGCAGCAGGGCTCATTCCTGCGCTCCAACTAGAGTATCTGTGAGGGGTTGCAGTGTTGTGGCACCAGCACCAGTGCCCAAGGCCCAATTTTTCATTCTCTGTTTAACAGGGGCGTATAATTACAATTTTTGATGCAATACTTTGCAGCAGGGCTCATTCCTGCGCTCCAACTAGAGTATATGTGAGGGGTTGCAGTGCTGTGGCAGCAGTGGCTAAGGCTCAATGTTTCTGCCCCTGTTTAACAGGGGCGTGTAATTACAATTTTTGATGCAATACTTTGCAGCAGGGCTCATTCCTGCGCTCCAGCTAGAGTATCTGTGAGGGGTTGCAGTGTTGTGGCACCAGCACCTTTGCCCAAGGCCCAATTTTTCAGCCCCTGTTTAACAGGGGCGTATAATCACAATTTTTGATGCAATACTTTTCAGCAGGGCTCATTCCTGCACTCCAACTATAGCATCTGTGAGGGGTTGCAGTGTTGTGGCACCAGTGCCCAAGGACCAATTTTTCTGCCTCTGTTCAACAGGGACATGTAATTACAATTCTTGATGCAATACTTTGCAGCAGGGCTCATTCCTGCGCTCCAGCTAGAGTATCTGTGAGGGGTTGCAGTGTTGTGGCACCAGCACCAGTGCCCAAGGCCAATTTTTTTGCCCCTGTTCAACAGGGACATGTAATTACAATTCTTGATCTAATATTTCACAGCAGGGCCCATGCCTGCGCCCACCAAGAGTAACTGTGAGGGCTTACAGTATTGTGGCAACACCAACACCTAAGGCCCCAATTTCTGCAGAGTATATAGGGCAGGCCCCTAGATCCAACTTACAAACGACTCCTACTTGCAAACGGAAGGAGACAACAGGAAGTGAGATGAAATCTACCCCTAGGAATGGAAATTCTCTCCTGTAAGAGTTAATATGGGAAAAACGTGTCTCCTCCCCACTGATGCTTTATCACCAATCCTTGTTTCACTAAAACCCCTAAATTTTCAAAAAACATTTGTCATTGGGACAGAAAGTGAGGTGAAATCTTCTGAAGAGGTGCACAGACAGCAAAACAAATGTTACAGGGGTGATAACCCTTCCCTATGTTTTCTAAAAAGCTTAAAAATAGATTTTTTGGCTGGAGCTACACTTTAAAAATGTACCAGTTCAAAATTACAAACAGATTCTACTTTACAACAACCCTACAGTCCCTGTCTTGTTTGCACCGCCTGTATACTGCTGTTCAGAGTATATAGGGCCTGGGGGCCCCACGCCTTTCCTTTTTTTAATTTGGGTGCGGGGGTTCACCTTAATATCCATACAAGACCCAAAGGGCCTGGTAATGGACTGGGGAGGGGGGGTACCCATGCCATTTGTCTCACTAATTTTCATCCATATTGCCGGGACCCGACATTACATTAAAGCTACAAGCAGTTTTAAATGACTTTTATTCCTTTACAAATGTAATTTTGTGCAGGGACTGTTCTAAGCACGGGAAACACGTGCCACTTTACCGGCATACTATATACACCCCCCAGGTAAGATATTTAATGGAGTATTTTCACTTTAAGCATCATTAAAATCACTGCTCCCAAAAAAACGGCTGCTAAAACTTTTTTTTGCATTGATACATGTCCCCTGGGGCAGGACCCGGGTCCCCAAACCCTTTTTAGGACAATAACTTGCATATTAGCCTTTAAAATAGGGATGAGCCGAACACCCCCCTGTTCGGTTCGCACCAGAACACCAGAGCACGCGAACAGGAAAAAAGTTCGTTCGAAACGCGCGAACACCGTTAAAGTCTATGGGACAGGAACATGAATAATCAAAAGTGCTAATTTTAAAGGCTTATATGCAAGTTATTGTCATAAAAAGTGTTTGGGGACCTGGGTCCTGCCCCAGGGGACATGGATCAATGCAAAAAAAAACGGCCGTTTTTTCAGGAGCAGTGATTTTAATCATGATTAAAGTCAAACAATAAAAGTGTAATATCCCTTTAAATTTCGTAGCTGGGGGGTGTCTATAGTATGCCTGTAAATGGGCGCATGTTTCCTGTGTTTAGAACAGTCTGACAGCAAAATGACATTTCGAAGGAAAAAACCCATTTAAAACTACTCGCGGCTATTGCATTGCCGACAATACACATAGAAGTTCATTGATAAAAACGGCATGGAAATTCCCCACAGGGGAACCCCGAACCAAAATTAAAAAAAAAAAATGACGTGGGAGTCCCCCTAAATTCCATACCAGGCCCTTTAGGTCTGGTATGGATATTAAGAGGAACCCCGGCCAAAATTTAAAAAAAAAAAGACATGGGGTTCCCCCTAAATTCTATACCAGACCCTTCAGGTCTGGTATGGATTTTAAGGGGAACCCCGCGCCAAAAAAAAAAATGGCGTGGGGTCCCCCCAAAAATCCATACCAAACCCTTATCCGAGCATTCAACCTGGCAGGCGGCAGGAAAAGAGGGGGGACGAGAGTGCGGCCCCCCCCTCCTGAACCATACCAGGCCACATGCCCTCAACATTGGGAGGGTGCTTTGGGGTAGCCCCCCAAAACACCTTGTCCCCATGTTGATGAGGACAAGGGCCTCATCCCCACAACCCTGGCCGGTGGTTGTGGGGGTCTGCGGGCGGGGGGCTTATCGGAATCTGGAAGCCCCCTTTAACAAGGGGACCCCCAGATCCTGGCCCCCCCCCCTGTGTGAAATGGTAAGGGGGTACTTACCCCTACCATTTCACTAAAAAACTGTCAAAAATTTTAAAAATGACAAGAGACAGTTTTTGACAATTCCTTTATTTAAATGCTTCTTCTTTCTTCTATCTTCCTTCATCTTCTTCCTCTGGTTTTTCTGGCTCTTCTGGTTCTTCCTCCGGCGTTCTCGCCCAGCATCTCCCCTGCGGCGTCTTCTATCTTCTTCTCCTCAGGCCGCTCCACACCCATGGCATGGGGCGAGGCTCCCGCTCTTCTCTTCGTTTTCTTCTCTTCTTCCTTCTTCTCTTCTTCTCTTCTTCATTTTCTTCTCCGGGCCGCTCCGCATCCATGCTGGCATGGAGGGAGGCTCCCGCTGTGTGACGGCGTCTCCTCATCTGACGGTTTTTAAATAATAGGGGGCGGGACCACCCGGTGGCCCCGCCCCCCTCTGACGCAAGGTGACTTGACAGGACTTCCCCGTGCCGTCACGGGGAATGCCACAAGGAAGTCCCGTCATGTCCCGTGCGGGAAGAAGAGAAGAAGGAAGAAGAGAAGAAAACGAAGAGAAGAGCAGGAGCCTCCTCCCATGCCATGGGTGCGGAGCGGCCCGAGGAGAAGAAGATAGAAGACACCGCAGAGGAGATGCTGGACGAGAACGCCGGAGGAAGAACCAGAAGAACCAGAAGAAGAAGAAGATGAAGGAAGATAGAAGAAAGAAGAAGCATTTAAATAAAGGAATTGTCAAAAACTGTCACTTGTCATTTTTAACATTTTTGACAGTTTTTTAGTGAAATGGTAGGGGTAAGTACCCCCTTACCATTTCACACAGGGGGGGGGCGGGATCTGGGGGTCCCCTTGTTAAAGGGGGCTTCCAGATTCCGATAAGCCCCCCGCCCGCAGACCCCCACAACCACCGGCCAGGGTTGTGGGGATGAGGCCCTTGTCCTCATCAACATGGGGACAAGGTGTTTTGGGGGGCTACCCCAAAGCACCCTCCCAATGTTGAGGGCATGTGGCCTGGTATGGTTCAGGAGGGGGGGCCGCACTCTCCTCCCCCCCTCTTTTCCTGCAGCCTGCCAGGTTGCGTGCTCAGATAAGGGTCTGGTATGGATTTTTGGGGGGACCCCACGCCGTTTTTTTTTTTTTTTTTTGGCGCGGGGTTCCCCTTAAAATCCATACCAGACCTGAAGGGTCTGGTATGGAATTTAGGGGGAACCCCACGTCATTTTTTTTTTTATTTTGGCCGGGGTTCCCCTTAATATCCATACCAGACCTGAAGGGCCTGGTATGGAATTTAGGGGGACTCCCACGTCATTTTTTTTTTAAATTTTGGTTCGGGGTTCCCCTGCCATTTTTATCAATGAACTTCTATGTGTATTGTCGGCAATGCAATAGCGGCGAGTAGGTTTAAATGGGTTTTTTCCTTCGAAATGTCATTTTGCTGTCAGACTGTTCTAAACACGGGAAACATGCGCCCCTTTACAGGCATACTATAGACACCCCCCAGCTACGAAATTTAAAGGGATATTACACTTTTATTGTTTGACTTTAAGCATTATTAAAATCACTGCTCCTGAAAAAACGGCCGTTTTTAAAACTTTTTTTTGCATTGATCCATGTCCCCTGGGGCAGGACCCGGGTCCCCAAACACTTTTTATGACAATAACTTGCATATAAGCCTTTAAAATTAGCACTTTTGATTTCTCCCATAGACTTTTAAAGGGTGTTCCGCAGCATTCGAATTTGCCGCGAACACCCCAAATTGTTCGCTGTTCAAACTCGAAGCTCATCCCTACTTTAAAATTAGCACTTTTGATTTCAAACATTCGAGTCCCATAGACTTTAATGGGGTGGTAAAGCTGGATACACACTATACAATCTTCTTAAGATTTTTTCCTTTAGATTTATCAAAACCATATAGTAGGCGGTCAAACCTTAAGAGTTTTCATTTGTAAGCAATCAGGCCGGCCCTTGGGCTTCATGGTTTTGGTGAATCTAAAGGAAATCAGACAACAACAGTTGTATAGTGTGTATGGGGTCTAAGATCACTTTTTTTTTATCATGAGAAGATGTTGCTGATTTAGTAAGTGTGGGAAATGTCTTGGTGTTCCTAGGGTTTAGGGGGATGTATTGGTTGGAATTTTGTGTTTAGTGAACCTCAGAACACATGTCACTTCCTGATTCTATGCACAGTAGACTTCCTGCCAGTGGCTTCATTTGCAGGATTTTGACTTGCTTTGTGGCGCATTCCATCGCGCGAACAACTTCCAGTTAAGACGTTACTTCCGGTTTCCCTGTGCCAGAGGTAAACCATAAGTGACATCAGCAGCTCCGTGGAACACATGGCCTGAGCAGAGCTATTTTGGCAAGGTAAGTAATGTCTCAGCACGCTGTACCTCACCTAAAAATGTCACACTCCAGCCTCCACTCACATAGCCGAGCTTACAATAACACTAGTAGTAACAGAGGTGAATTGAATCGAGGATGCTTATGTTTGGGGAGACATTGTGATGCATGAAGCATTAATTTGGTGCCACCTATGGACATACAATACTGTCTGTGCTCTATACATAGAGTGTCAGGGATTAATCCTCTATCATTGATATATGTCCTATGGACTGGCAGCGTTTGATGGGCACAGTGGCTGCATTTTATGGACACAGTGGTGGCATTTGATGGGCACAGTGGCGGCATTTGATGGGCACAGTGGTGGCATTTGATGGTACAGTTGCTGCATTTGATAGGCACAGTGGAGGCAATTGATGGGCACAGTGGCTGCGTTTGATGGGCACAGTGACGGAGTTTGAAGGTCACAGTGGTGGCATTTGATAGTACAGTGGCTGCGTTTGATGTTAACAGTGGTGGCAATTGATGGGCACAGTGGCAGCGTTTGATGGTACAGTGGCTGCGTTTGATGGTACAGTGGCTGCGTTTGATGGCACAGTGGCTGTGTTTGATGGCAGAGTGGCTGCGTTTGATGGTACAGTGGCTGCATTTGATGGTACAGTGGCTGCATTTGATGGCAGAGTGGTTCCGTTTGATGGTACAGTGGCTGCGTTTGATGACACAGTGGCTGCGTTTGATGGTACAGTGCCTGCGTTTGACGGGCATAGTGAGGCTGCAGTTGATGGGGTTTTTTTTCAGAATTTTTCAGTTTGTTTGGGCCCCCCCAAAAAGTTTTGAGAACCACTGGTTGCTGTATTTGTACATGTACAATGCTTCATCTCTTGCTGGTATGTAGATATTAGACATGGAAGGAATTCATCAGCTGGCCTCATTAGCACACACCTGTGGCTGCATTCCCTCCTTGCAGCAGATCCCAAGCACCCCCAGGTAAGTGCACAGTTTTCTTTTTTGTTTACAAACTATTTTTTATTTGGTACAAAGCACAGTTTTCTAATACAATTAATCAGTGGTCTCACTAAATATAGAAAAAAAATTGTCTTAAATTCATCTTGCATAGATCTGTTCATTTGGAGAGTGCAGGAAATGAGAGAACAGATAACAGCCTATATGGATAGAGCTGTAGTATTGAAAACAGAAGAAGCGTGTTCTGGGTTCTTTAAAGCTCAGCACAAACTATACAGTCTGATTGTACAATCTCCTTTAACTATGCCATCAATTCTGTAGTGCAAGGGCCTGGCTGAATGGATACAGAGTGATCGGATAGTTGGTGTGTCCTCCCATTATATAGTTTTGGTAAATATAAAGGAGATTGTACAGAGCTTGTACAATCAGATTGTATAGTGTATGGCCACTTTTAGCTACCTAAAATGAACTAGTTGCTAACTACTTCTAAACCTTGTTTGCTTTGCAACAATATTTTCAAAATACAAATCCACTTCAGTAACATTTAGAAAGTTAGGGGTAGCTCTTTTAATTGTGTTCGGAGAACTCTACGTAGCTTTGTGGAGTGGAGTTGTGCTGCCTGCCACAACTGGGTGTAAGAACACGAATTTGATTGGAAAAAAATCAGCTTGGGGTCCCCCCAATCCAAACCAGGCTCTTAGGTCTCTATTACATGCTAAATAATTGTTAATGTCTAAATATACTTTTATTAGAATGTTGACTTCCAGTTATATATGTTTATGCTTTCATCATGGTACTACTATATATTCTAGGTAGAAATCTGATCAACAAAGTGTCTTGGTGGTTAGTGCTCTGATCTAGCAACAGTCAGGTCATGGGTTTACATGCTACCTACAACCTCCCTAAAGTTTCAATGGCAAATGGATATGTGCGTGGGCGAAAGCATATTTGCCATCAGCGTGATACAATTTATCTCTTGCTGATGACATTTATGCATCCGCCAAAGCACATATGAACTTGCCATTGCAATCCTATGGGGGTGGTAGCATGGGTGGGATTTGAACTCATAACCTAAGTGCTGCTATCTAAGAGTGCTAAAGATTAAGTCACTGTGCTGAGTACAATTATGCCAATAATATAAAGAAGTACCATGATTACAGAATGAAGCATATATGAATAGAACTCAACATTTTTATAAAATACGAATTAGACATAAAAAAAGTTTGACATATATAGAATAGAGATATACAGTGGGGACGGAAAGTATTCAGGCCCCCTTAAATTTTTCACTCTTTGTTATATTGCAGCCATTTGCGAAAATCATTTAAGTTCATTATTTTTTTCTCATTAATGTACACACAGCACCCCATATTGACAGAAAAACACAAAAAATTGTTGATATTTTGCAGATTTATTAAAAAAGAAAAACTGAAATATCATATGGTCCTAAGTATTCAGACCCTTTGCTCGGTATTTAGTAGAAGCACCTGTAGCACTAACTCTCGGTGGAGCTGCTGGTTTAAGCGGGCTTGTTACCTTCACTCTCCTTCCCTCTGTTTTACCGGCACCGGGTCTAGGGTTCCGTTGAGTTTACCTCTGGACGATACACGCACCAACACTTGAATACGTTTTCAATGCTTTATTAAACGATTTACTAAGGAAGTAGCAGGAAAGAGGCAGAAGGTAAACCACAGAAGAAACTCAAATATCTTCTTATAAGATAAATGTCCTGGTAGAATTTGGATATTACAATAGGATGCGCTCCCCTCATGGGACACACTCTTTGCTCGCCTTGATAGGCCTCTCTCACTTGCCTAGCAGCCAGTACATAGCACAAACAAAAGTCTCTGCACACAGACTTATTTGGGATAAACCTGTACGATCCTCTGCCACAGGATGTATGGGTTTTCTGCAATCAGTCACAGTGCTTGAACCTTTAAGCCAACCCGGCAACACTATGCTGTATAGTTACTTTTTAGGATACGTCCTCCAACCGAGTCACCAGGCCCCTCTCCAGATCAGCACGCTGCATGATCCTTCCATGACGGGTCCTCCCCTGTGATCTCCTTGGTTGTCCAGCTTCTTCCCTTCTGGATAGACAGCTCAGGACCATTCCTCGGCTACAAGCTTCTGGGCCCACCCCTGCGCCGTAGTGGCGTGGGCCTCCGGAACGGAGGCCCACGAGATTGCTCTCTAACGCATACCTGTCAGCCAGGAGGGCCAGCAGGTGGCTGTAAAACGAACCCCCTAATATGGCGTCTGTCCCATAAATACCCTCGCCCAGAATGCAACTCGGAGGACCACCTCCACCGAATTGTCTCCGGGACAGAAGAGCATCCATACGCTTTGACACGTTGCCTTTCCAACACTGGCCAGTGATAACAGCGACACCCATCGGTCAGTATGGAAACACACACAACGTCAGCCAAGCTGAAACAGAGGCAAACCTAACCTATTTAACGAACAAGTTACTAAATTTACCTAACATATGGTAGATCGCAAATCTACCATCGCTACACACCCTTTTTATCTAATACAGCCTTTTTTAATACAGTCTTTTTGAGAAAGATGCAACAAGTTTTTCACACCTGGATTTGGGGATCCTCTGCCATTCCTCCTTGCAGATCCTCTCCAGTTCTGTCAGGTTGGATGGTAAACGTTGGTGGACAGCCATTTTTAGGTCTCTCCAGAGATGCTCAATTGGGTTTAAGTCAGGGCTCTGGCTGGGCCATTCAAGAACAGTCACGGAGTTGTTGTGAGGCCACTCCTTCGTTATTTTAGCTGTGTGCTTAGGGTCATTGACTTGTTGGAAGGTAAACCTTTGGCCCAGTCTGAGGTCCTGAGCACTCTGGAGAAGGTTTTCGTCCAGGATATCCCTGTACTTGGCCGCATTCATCTTTCCCTCGATTGCAACCAGTCGTCCTGTCCCTGCAGCTGAAAAACACCCCCACAACATGATGATGCCACCACCATGCTTCACTGTTGGGACTGTATTGGACAGGTGATGAGCCGTGCCTGGTTTTCTCCACACATACCACTTAGAATTAGGGCCAAAAAGTTCTATCTTGGTCTCATCAGACCAAAGATTCTTATTTCTCACCATCTTGGAGTCCTTCAGGTGTTTTTTTAGCAAACTCCATGCGGGCTTTCATGTGTCTTGCACTGAGGAGAGGCTTCCGTCGGGCCACTCTGCCATAAAGCCCCGACTGGTGGAGTGCTGCAGTGATGGTTGACTTTCTACAACTTTCTCCCATCTCCCGACTGCATCTCTGGAGCTCAGCCACAATGATCTTTGGGTTCTTCTTTACCTCTCTCACCAAGGTTCTTCTCCCCCGATAGCTCAGTTTGGCCGGATGGCCAGCTCTAGGAAGGGTTCTGGTCATCCCAAACGTCTTCCATTTAAGGATTATGGAGGCCACTGTGCTCTTAGGAACCCTAAGTGCAGCAGAAATCTTTTTGTAACCTTGGCCAGATCTGTGCCTTGCCACAATTCTGTCTCTGAGCTCTTCAGGCAGTTCCTTTTGACCTCATGATTCCCATTTGCTCTGACATGCACTGTGAGCTGTAAGGTCTTACATAGACAGGTGTGTGGCTTTCCTAATCAAGTCCAATCAGTATAATCAAACACAGCTGGACTCAAATGAAGGCGTAGAACCATCTCAAGGATGATAAGAAGAAATGGACAGCACCTGAGTTAAATATATGAGTGTCACAGCAAAGGGTCTGAATACTTAGGACCATGTGATATTTCAGTTTTTCTTTTTAATAAATCTGCACAAATGTGAACAATTCTGTTTTTCTGTCAATATGGGGTGCTGTGTGTACATTAAAATGAACTTAAATGATTTTAGCAAATGGCTGCAATATAACAAAGAGTGAAAAATTTAAGAGGGTCTGAATACTTTCCGTCCCACTGTAACTCTTACATCAATGATAATAATATAAATATCAGCAAAAGAAGCAAAACAAGTCACATCTACTAATTTTTGACAATTTAGCACTGATCTCGCATTTGTTTTTTAGGAGAATATAGATTCTCTTGATTTATGTTCATTTGCTAATCATTGTATTACTATATATTCTATGTATAATTATGCTCACCTCAATGGCTTAGTGGGTAGCACTCCTTCCTAGCAAGACTCACGGCCATGGGTTCAAATCCCAAGCATGGCATCACCTGCTTAAATTTTAAACAGCAAAGTATGCTGAAAATAGGGGAATGCCTAATTGTCACTGCCACATCAGCATGGTTGTTTCCATAATTTGCATGCTCAGTTGCATACAATAGTATGTTAGTTAGCAAAAATATTATTGTGTGAAATGGAAATAATCAAACACTAGTGAACACGCAGAGTGTTAGCATGGTAGGGATTTGAAATCATGACGTAAGTGCTTTTTGTTTATGAGTGCAGACCACTAGGCTAATGTGCTGAGTATGATTAGACTTGCACAATAGTTTAGTATGATTAAACGCTTCAGCCCTGGAAAATTTGACTGCTCAATGACCAGGCCATTTTTCGTGATTTGGCACTGCGTCTCTTTAACTGACAATTGCGCGGTCGTGCAACGCTGTACCCAAACAAAATTCACGTCAGTTTTTTCCCACGAATAGAGCTTTCTTTGCTGGTATTTGATCGGTGGTATTTATTTTTTGTGAGATAAACAAAAGAAGAGTGACAATTTTGGAAAAAACACAATATCTTTTACTTTTTGCTATAATAAATATCCCACATTTTTTATCAAAAAAACTATTTTTTTCTCAGTTTATGCCGATATGTATTCTTCTATATATTTTTGGTAAAAAAATTCGCAATAAGCTTATATTGATTGGTTTGCGCAAAAGTTATAGCGTCCACAAAATAGGGGATAGATTTATGGCATTTTTATTATTATTTTTACAAGTAATGGCGGAGATCTGTGATTTTTATCGGGACTGCGACATTATGGAGGACACATCGGACACTTTTGACACATTTTTTAAATGAAAATTGACAATTATACAGTGATCAGTGCTATAAAAATGCACTGATTACTGTGTATATGTCACTGGCAGGGAAGAGGTTAACACTAGGGGGCGATCAATTGTATTCCCTAGTGTGTATTCCCTAGTGTTCTAACTGTGGAGGGATGGGACTGTCTAGGAGGAGAGAGAGAGAGTGGTGTTCACACTTAGTATGAACACACGATCTGTTTCCTCTCCCCTGAAAGAACCGGGATCTGTGAAACTGTGGCAGCTGGTCGGCAAGCGGTTAAAGAATGAACATAGATAATTAAAACTCTATAGTCTCCAAAAAAAGAAATGTAACATGAAAAAAAAAGACAGATATGTAACTGTAAATGATAAATACATGTAACCTCATGGTATAGCAGACATTACTCTGTAATAATCATTCAGAACAGCATTCGTTAGCAAAAGAAGAAAACAAACTATTTACAATAATTGTAATATAAATAAATAGCCACATACAAGGTACAGCACACCCATATAAGAATGGTTTATTGGAATACACGTACACACATGATCATAGCCAAATACTGCAGTGCAGCTCCATATAGGAAACCTGCTGGCAATTGCCAGTTATGGAACCGCGACTATGACAAATTGGTATTTACTAATGCTCACTTACTCACTTTTCCATTCGTATGTTCATCTAGTTGAGGTCTTAATTGGTTTAATTGGGAGTAACTAAATGTAGAGTGACTACTTTTTCTCTTTATTCTTAGTGAATAAGGCCCACAGTGTGGACATGTCTTATGCCGCGTACACACGATCGGACTTTACGGCATACTTGGTCCGGCGTACTGGATTTCGTCGGACAGTTTGATCGTGTGTGGGCTCCAGCGGACTTTGTTTTCTCTAAAGTTTGACGGACTTAGATTTGAAACATGTTTCAAATCTTTCCGACGGACTCTGCTTTCTAGCGTACAAACCGGTCGTCTGTGTGCTAGTCCGACGGACCCAAACTGACGCATGCTCTGAAGCAAGTACAAGACGGAAGCGATCGGTCTGATAAAACTAGCCTTCGTATTAAAGCTAGCACATTCCTCTTCTGTGATCTTTTAATACAGTGCATTCTTTTTTTCTTTATAATGCGAGAAGAAGGAAGTTGTTTTGCTGCTTATATTCACACAGAGTTCTCACAAACAACTTTCTTCATGATTTATCCTCATGCCATGACTAATATGATATTTTTTAAAAGCCAGATCTCCAGAACTAAAGTAGCAAATTTCTTTTTTGGACTCATCTTTATTATTTACAGATTTTAACAATATAGATTTTACAATGTGTGCTAAATTATACAAAATGTTTTATTTTAAATTTTTTTTGTTTTTGGATTTTGAGTTTCAAGTTACCACAATAACCTTAATAATTTTTATTGTTTTAATGAACCTTAATGAGGTTGGGGTCCCTTGTTAATTAGACATAGGGGGGTTATTTTAAAAAGGCAAAATCATTTTTCACTACAAGTGCAAATTTTACTTGGAATTGCCCTGAAAGAGCATTTGGAAGTGCATTCGCTGTGGATCCGAGGGGCACATGCAAGGAACCCCCCCAAAAAAAAATTCTCTTGCACATGATTGTATGATAAAATCAGCAGAGCTTCCCCTCATTTCAGATCTTCCCCTCAGATTTACAGCGACTGCACTTCCAACAAGTGCACTTGCAGTGCAATTTATCAAGTGCACTTTGCAATAGCACTTTGCACTTGAATTGCAAAATGATTTTAGCCTTTTGTAAATAACCCACATATAGTCTTTTTGACCTGTATCTTCCTACTCACAAACCAAATGTCCTTTTTGAATCAAAACACATAGTCAATAATGTAAGGTAAGGAATATATCCATTTATTTTGGTCAAAACAGAAATGAGGAAGGCAACACTGCAGACACTTTTGGAATGTGTGAAGCCTTTTGTCCCCCAGGACACACATCAAGTTAGAGGACAATAAAATTGGTATCTTGCGACTAGGGAGCACAGTCAGAAGTCAGACCAGACAGAAGCCAGACAATCACTTTTGACTCTTCCGTGGAGCCTTCCCTGCATGCTGCCCTGCAGCCTTCCCTCCATGCTTCGCTGCAGCCTTCCTTGGAGGCTGTGCCTCTGGTGGTGTACTTGGGGCAGGAGGAGGAGGAGGAGTAGCAGGAGGAGTGGCTTCATCTTCTATATATGTTTTCGCAGTAAACTCCCCTCTCAAGCCCTTCTGATACGCTTGAAAAATCAGACCCTCACAGAGGAGGCGTTGCCCCTTTTCTAGTTCCAGCAATCTGGTGGCCATATAGGTTCCATACGCCTCTTCCGCATTGGGTGGTGTGCTGAGGATTTGGCTGGCTTCGCGAATGAGGGCTAGTGATTCCTCCTCTGTTCGGGTCATCTTTCTGGGCCTTTTGGTGGTAATGCAGAGGGGAGGCACCTGACACTCCGTGAGGCTTCTATTGGGCCCAGCCACGGCCTCCTCCTCTCTCCCACTGGGCAAGCTCTCCTCCTCTATACCTCTGGGCACAGACTTCTCCTGGCTGAACTCATCCTGGGTAAAAAAAAAAAGGAACATACCGGTAGTTGTAATTTTTGCTTACGCAATCACACACAATTTTCAGCTCATGACTTGCAAATATAATTCGAAACAAATAGTAAAGGCTATCTTTTTGACCCCACCATTATTCTAGCTGCTCATCAATATTTGAAGTATATTTTTGGCCACTACTGTCCAGTGATATGTCTACATATTAATAATTGTGATGAAGTCATTTTTGGTGAAGCACTTCAAAAAATTTTAGGTTTACATCATTAATATTTACACAATACCAAATTCACCAAAAAATATACCTGGCTGAAGCTGGGTGCATCCACTTCATCAGGGATGAAAGGGCCCAGTTCTTCCTGGGACTCCTCAGCTGGGGTGGAGGGAAGGGTGGAGGTGGAGGGAAGGCTGGAGGGAAGGGTGGAGGGAAGGCCGGAGGGAAGGCTCGAAAGTGATTGCCTTGCTTCTGTCTGGTCATCCAGAAATCGCATTTTTTGGTAGTACCAGCGTAATAGCTTTATATACACTGCGCATGTGTCATGCTACGCCTGCGTCGCCCGCCCCTGACGTTCTTTAGTACGATTTGTCCCCGCCCCTTCACTCTTTGTTGCGCAGTGGCAGGATATAGAGAAAGATGGCGGAGAGATTATCTGCAAGTAGCGCGGAGGAAAGCCCGGAGCCACAACCATCCAGATCCAGGAGGAGATATAAGGCTACCAACATGGCCTTTGAAGAGATGGTGGAGATGGTGTCCATATTGAGAAGGGAGGACTACGATGGCAAAAAAGGACCGTACACCCGACCCAATATGCGGAAGGACAAAATAATGTCCTAAGTTGTCCTTGCTCTTGAACAAAAATTTGGCACTAAACGGGCAAAAGAACAATTGAGGAAGCGGTAGTCTAACCTCAAAAGTAGGAAGGCTGAACAATATTGGCGAATAAAGAAGCTGCTAAAAAAAGTAAGTACTTGTTGTGTGTTCCGAATGAGATACTTAACTTGCATGCTGATCCATATGCTTTTCGTTTATACAGCATCGTTCATAAAGACAGTTCTTTTTAAAAAACATATGATACTAAGAAAATGACGTTTTTTTTTTCGCCAAATACGATGGTACAGGGTTTGGACATACATTTAGGTCTTGATAATTTGTCTTATTCCAAAAATGTGGTGATGTTGTGTAGATGTGTTTGAAACTATAATGCTTCTTCAAAAATTATTCAGTATAATGTAAGGACAGGACACAGCAGCTGTTTCCACATCTGGACTCACGAGCAGTAGTGTACTATGTGACACCAGAGAAAATTTTGGGGGGTAATACACATAGGGGCTCCAGGGGATAATTGAGGTCTCTGCATCTGTGAAACTTGCATGAAAATGTGTATTGTTTGGCATTTTTGGGCAGAGTGAATTTTAATCCTGTCTTCAAAATTTTTGGTGCAAAAAAATGACAATTGTCTACAACTTCTAACGAACGTTTCATATTCCTTTTTCAAGACTGAAATATCACTAACTATACCTTTTGTTTAATTATCATAGGGGAGAAAAGACTCAGACAACAGTCCAAGGATCCCAGGACCCCCCCAAGTCACCAGCTTGAAGCTGAAATTACCCCAAGCCCCAGCCCAAGACCATGCCCACACGACGAGCTGGAGGAAGGAGAGGTGGAGGAAGTGTGCAATATTTCCACCCCACCAAGTGAGTGACTGACACCCCAGCTTAAGTTCATCTATTTAGGCGTGCATATTTTACAATAATTTTTTTTACACAAATTTTAGGTGATGTTCTGGTAGTGGAAGGCCAAGCGGCAGAGCCATTTAGCACAGACAGTGCACAAAGACTCATTGGCCAGATAATGGTGTGGAATGGCCAAATTGATAGAATGTGTGACCAAATTGACAGCATGAGAAATCGGCTGGACAGCATGCAACAGGAAATGAAGAACATGATTGATATTTTGGGCAGAATCTAATAACTTTTTGCCTAAAAACATCAATCATGTTCTTCATTTCATTGTCAAGTTTTATTTTTCTCAAATGTTTTAACTTGCTAAATACTAATGTAAAAATTTTGCAGATGCACACGGTGTGTCATCATGTGCTATCTTCCATCAGGGGATATCAATGTACTTGTTTTGTGTTTGCAACCCCTTCATCAGAATAATGTTAGTTTGTGAAAGGAACAAAAGGATTGCACACACAAAACACGTCCATTGCTCCCCCATGATGGGAGATAGCCCATGTTGACTTTTTGACCTTTTTTCACCAGAAATTGTGAGCATCTGCAATTTTTTTATTTTACATGGGTGACATCACCAGCACCGTTATTAACATGTTGAATTTTGTAAGTTCCTGTTATTTTTTGTTCTTATGGTTTTTAAAACCCTGTTGTGAAGCCAAATTTTGAAAACAATGTATATTTTCTACAAATATGCCTAAACTAAAAAAATACAAAAAAATATTGTTAACAAAAAAAAAAAAAAAAACACGTTCAAACAAAATGCACCTTTCAATGTGCACACAGTAAAATGTTTTTACTACTACAATGTGTATGGCTTATTATTTATCAATAACAGTTTGTTATTTTTTTGGGTGGTTACAGTGACAAAGGGCCTTATTAACTAATGGGAAATGCACTTGCCACTACAAGTGTACTAGGAGACAGACAAAACTAAATGCAAACAAGAATCAAAACAAGAGATTGTTGCCAAAATTTTTTTATGTTTTTTTCAAAAAATCTTAAAGATCTTGTTGCATTGCAATGGCCCCCCGACCATTAAAATAATTGACATATCTGTCACGCACTTCACGGGCAGTTTGGGGGGCCAAGCCAATACGGCCACTTTCCAGGCCTGTGAGTGGTTCATCAACACCAAGTCCGGCCTCAGGCCCAACAGAAGATAGATATGTCAAAGAATGACTTCTCAAGAAATTATGCAGAATGCAGCAAGCAAAGATCACATTGATTTTGTATTCTGCTACATTTATTGCGGAGAGGAACAAACGGAACCGGCTGGCCAGGATTCCAAAGGTATTCTCCACAACTCTCCTTGCTCTGGCCAGCCGGTAATTAAATACCCTCCTCTCAGGGGTGAGTGTCCTTTGGAGGAACGGCCTCATCAAGTGCTCGCCGAGAGCAAACGCTTCATCAGTGATGAAAACTGAGGGGAGGCCATCCACATTCTGGTCATTAGGTGGCAATCCCAGGCCACCAGTCTGGAGATGCTGGCACAGCTCGGTCTGTGCAAAGACTCCTCTGTCAGACATCCGGCCATTCTTCCCCACGTCCACTAACATAAATTCCAATTGTGCCGAGACCACCGGCATCAAAACTACATTATGGAACCCCTTATAGTTGTAGAAATAAGACCCCGAATGGGGTGGTGACACAATGTGGACATGCTTCCCATCGATCGCCCCTACACAGTTGGGAAAGTCCCAACGGTCAGCGAACTGGGAGGCCACAGTCTGCCATTCCTGTGTGTTCGAAGGAAACTGTGGAGTCAAACAAGAAAAAAAATATAAGTACTTTTAAACATAACTTGGATATCAGATTACACAAAAACATTCTTGAACAACAGCAGTTGAACATTATTAATATGTGTTATTTAAAAAAAAAAAAAAAAAAAAGGCCCACTTATAAGATTATTTACCCCCTCTGATGGACCATTGATCAATTTGTATGTGGGGGGAGGTGTACTAATTGGGGCCAACAACACACCTGACAGATGCAAACATTTGAGGGGGTGGGGGAGGGGTACTAATTGGGGCCAAGAACACACCTGACAGATGCAAACATTTGAGGGGGTGGGGGAGGGGTACTAATTGGGGCCAAGAACACACCTGACAGATGCAAACATTTGAGGGGGTGGGGGAGGGGTACTAATTGGGGCCAAGAACACACCTGACAGATGCAAACATTTGAGGGGGTGGGGGAGGGGTACTAATTGGGGCCCAGAACACACCTGATAGATGCAAAAATTTGAGGGGGTGGGGGAGGGGTACTAATTGGGGCCAAGAACACACCTGACAGATGCAAACATTTGAGGGGGTGGGGGAGGGGTACTAATTGGGGCCAAGAACACACCTGACAATTGCAAACATTTGAGGAGGTGGGGGAGGGTAAAATAGTACAATGGAGCTGACAATATACATTGTTCAAACGGCTATAGGCTAGAGGTATAAATGGACCCAGGATTGCATTGTGGGGAGGTTATTGAAGGGAAATATGGATGTAGGCCAAAAAATGATTAAGGTAAAATAACAGCAATGCATGAAGATAAAGGGGACATTCCCAGCATATTCAAAGCATGGTATTTAGGTAACGAGGACATTTAGACAATACATTAGCAAACATTAAATACATATCATGTAATGTTAAAGGAAAAAACTTACCTTCATATAGTCCTTGTGCAGGACCTGAATAATAGCAGAACAGGTCTCTGGAATTATGATCCCCAGAGCCTGGGGTGAGATGCCTGTCGAGAACTTCAAGTCCTGAAGACTTCTCCCAGTCGCCAAGTAATGTAAAGTGGCAACTAGCCTCTGCTCCGCAGTGATGGCTTGCCTCATGCAGGTATCCTGCCTGCTGATATAGGGGGTCAGCATAGCCAGCAGACGTTCAAAAACGGGGTCCGTCATCCTGAGAAAATTCCTGAAATCCTCAGGATTATTCTCACGGATCTCACGGAGCAAAGACATGTGCGAGAATTGGTCACACTGGCGCAACCAATTCTTCATCCATGAACTCCTCCTCGCCCAAGCCATTTTTCAGCTTTCAGCGCTGTCGCACTTTGAGTGACAATTGCGCGGTCGTGCTACACTGTACCCAAACAAATTTTTTATCATTTTCTTCACACAAATAGAGCTTTCTTTTGGTGGTATTTAATCACTGTTGGGTTTTTTTATTTTTTACAAAAAAAAGACCAAAAATTTTGAAAAAAAAAGTTTTTTACTTTTTTTCTGTCAGTAAATTTTGTAACTAAATAATTTTTCGCTTTCACTGATGTGCGCTGATGAGGCGGCACTGGTGGTCATTGATGAGGTGGCACTTATGGGCACTGATGAGGCAGAACTTATGGGCACTGATGAGGTGGCACTGATGAGGAGGCACTAATATGCCGTACTTATGGGCACTGATAGGTGGCACTGATGAGCACTGATAGGTGGCACTGGTGGGCACTGATAGGTGGCATGGATAGCCAGCATGGTTAGGCAGTATTGATGGGCACTGATGGGCATTGATGGGTGGCACTGATGGGCGACACTGATGGGCACTGATCGACAGCAGTGATGTGCATTGATGGGCAGCACTCATAGGCGGCACTGATTGCCAGCACTGACTGGCATCGCTAATGGGCATTGATTGGTGGCACTTGTGGGCACTGATTGCTGCCACTGGTGGGCACTGTTTGCTGGCATTGGTGGGCACTGGTGGGCACTGTATGGTGACACTGTATTTCTATATTGTAATCAGGGCACTGATGATCAGTGCCCTGATTACATTCCTACATGTCCCCCTGCCTGGAGATGCCACTGATCGGCTCTCATCGCCACACACTCTGTCAGTGTGTTTACATGTAACCGGCTGTGATTGGACACAGCCGATCACATGGTTAAAGAGCCACGGACATGGCTCTTTACAGAGATCGGGGTCGCGCCGTGTCCTAGCAACATGCCGCGATCGCCCTGCTGTGCGCCCCCACGGGCACGCGAGAGTGGCTGTTCTGGGACACCGTCATATGACGGCATCCCAGAACGAGAGCCGCACCACCTCGCCATTTGACGGTGGGCGGGCGGCAACCAGTTGAAGAGGAAGTAAACTTCCTTTGCTGACATTTACCTATAGGTAAGCCTGTAATAAGGCTTACCTATAGGAGGTGTACAGACTTCCATTGAATTGTCTAATGCCCCGTACACACGATCGTACATTTCCATGGATTTTTTTCAGACGGATGTTGGCTCAAACTTGTCTTGCATACACACGGTCACACAAATCTTGTTGGAAATTACAAACGTCAAGAACGCGGTGACGTACAACACGTACAACGAGCCGAGAAAAATTCCAAGCATGCGTGGAACTTTGTGCGTCGGAATTGTGTACACACGATTGGAATTTACGACAACGGATTTTGTTGTCGGAAAATTTGAGATCCAGATCTCAAATTTTGTGCGACAGATATTCCGATGGAAAATGTCCAATGGAGCCTACACACGGTCGGAATTTCTGACAACAAGCTCCCAACGAACATTTTCTGTCGGAAAATCCAACCGTGTGTACGGGGCATAATACTGCTCTAAGGGAATAGGTTAGGTGAGACAGAGTTGGGGCCTGTGCTGCTGTTAAAAATAACACATGAGCTACTAGTATATACAGAAATTCTCTTAAACCACATTATGGCTTCATTTAGTTTCATTTAATTAACAAATTCTATAAATATTACAATATGGTAGTTCTGTCACTTTTATATGGTATGAATCAACAGGAAATTAGTTAGAATTTCCTTATAGTCACGCACATTAAGAGAAAGAGAGAAAACTGGAGAGACAAAAGCTGGAAACAGCATACCAGCTGTTACAGTTATACATATAGTAACTCTCCCAGCCAGAACCAAGCTCAACTTGCTTTTATAATACATAACTATACTCTATGTGTGTATGGCTTTAAAAAGAATTAGGGTAACTACTGCAAAATGTGTGAAATGCTCATGCATCACAAAGTAACATGCTTAATTTATAGTCCATCTCCCCATAAGCATATACTTACCTTTCCTTCACATCTCTCTACACCATTCAGGAGCAAGAAAAAAATTTAGAGCTGAGGACTCTCTCCCCACATTTATATGGTAGTGATGGGCCAATCACCAAGCACCACTGCTGTCACATAAGTGTTAGGAACATACCCCGGAACTTATATCATGCAGGTAACACAGTCACCTTAATCCAATTGCCATGGAATGTATCAAGGCAAGTGTTGATTTTCCAAGAACATGACAGGATTTTGTCACATCACAAATGGAGATGTATCTCCTTCTGTTGGTGGTCAGTGGTGTAGTGCGTCCATATTTTGTTAGTCAGTGGTGTAGTGCATTACCTGCTTCTTGTAAACTAAATCAAGTGACGCTGCGCTACCATTATACATATAATGAAGATAAAATGAGTGAAGTTATATGCGTATTCTTAATCCAAAAATAATAACATGTGCTATAATATAAAATGATATTTTCTACAACTTAATATCTTCAATCCACAATTAGGGGCGGATCCAGAGTTTAGTTTCGGGAGGTGCACTGCCAGAAAATATGTTTTTTTGGGGGCAATTTATCTGGGAAATGGCTGGTGTTGGCACTTCAATCATCACGGCACCATGGTTGTTATGGTGTCATAATGATTGAAGCGCATTATTTCTATTATTACATTGTAATATAAAATGAAATAGTTCAACTCACCATAGTGCTGAATCACTGGGAGCCCTGAGTGTGTCACTTGCCACGTCACCTGTCACCAGATGCGGATTGTCACTTGCCACATCACTTGCCACACATTGCGGATTGTCATTTGCCACGTTGCCTGCCACCAGATGCGGATTGTCCCTTGCCACGTCACCTGCCACCAGATACGGATTGTCACTTGCCATGTCACCTGCCACACATTGTAGATTGTCACTTGCCACGTCGCCTGCCACCAGATGTGGATTGTCTTGCAAGGTCACCTGCCACTAGATGCGGATTGTCACTTGCCACACGTTGCAGATTGTCACTTACCACATCATCTGCCACCAGATGCGGATTGTCACTTGCCACATCACCTGCCACCAGATGTGGATTGTCACTTGCCACGTCGCCTGCCACCAGATGCAGATTGTCACTTGCCATGTCACCTACCACACGTTGCTGATTGTTACTTGTCATTTCGCCTGCCACCACATGTGGATTGTCACTTGCCACGTCGCCTGCCACCAGATGCGGATTGTTATTTGCCACTTCGCCTGCCACCAGATGCGGATTGTCACTTGCCACGTCGCCTGTCACCAGATGCGGATTGTCACTTGCCACGTCAAATGTCCCCAGATGCTGATTGTCACTTGTCTGCTACAATTGTCACTTGCCACGCCACTTTCCTTCTGTATTCCATAGAGTCAGGCAGCAGTTTACCAGTTAGGCAACAGAGAGATGATGTAATCTCTCTGCTGCCCGCGGCTGCCTGCACAGTGAGGGCAGAACTGCAGGGATGTGAGAGATGATGTCATCTCTCTGCTCCCCGCCTGCTGGCTCCCTGATTGGCCAGCAGCCCGCCTGCTCTCTCACCCGCCCGCTCACAGACCGAGCCGCCCGGCCCGTCCACTCTCTCACTCGAGGAGCCAGCCGCCCGCGCTCTCACCCGCATTCTCGGAGGGGGCAATTGCCCCATTGCCCCCCCTGGATCCGCCCCTGTCCACAATCCCATGTTTACTGAAGTAATATATGCATCCTTAGAAATATCCAACAAAGTGAAGATCAAGTGGATATTATTTGAATCAGTGTCTTATAACAGTATGCGTTTTTCTCCGGGATATATCTTCCCAACACCTGTGAACAATATCACTTTTGTGATACACCCCCATGTCATCACTGTGCTCTCAGAACTCTCACCTCCAATCCACTCATAAACTAGCATATAAAAATTATCCGCCAGAAATGCTGGTCCCACAAATCCCTCTGTCCACTAGGGACCCTCTCAGGATATCTCCCAATGCTCTGGTATGTATAGGGATAGGTACCTTTAAGGTTCTCCTATATTCATGCTGCTAAATTTGCTTTGCCCAAAGTGTGGAAAAATATAGAAAGGCTTCCCATAGTGTAGTAATGCTTAATAATCAATTTATTAGAATTAAAATTGCACTTACACTTTAAAAACTTGCAGATTTACATAAAATCATACACAAGTACTGGAATGCGCTTTCATATACGTCACTTCCGGGCCACGTCTGCCTCTGCTCATCCCCTACGCATTATGTCACCTGAAGTCACATGACTTTTTCAGGAGATGAATGAATTCATGTGACGGTGACATAACGCATAGGGCATGAGTGGAGGCAGACGTGGGACCGGAAGTGAAGCACATTCTGTTACTTGTGTATGATTTTATGTAAAACTGTAAGTTTTTGAAGTATATGTGCAATTTAATATGTGAATACATTGATTATTAAGCATTACTACACTATGGGAAGCCTTTCTATATTTTTCCACACTATGGGCAAGGCAAATTCAGTAGCATGATTATAGGAGAACCTTAAAGGCACTTATCCCTATACAGTATATACCGAAGCATTGGAAGATATCCTGAGAGGGTCCCTAGTGGATAGAAGAATTTGGAGGACCAGTATTTCTGAGCATTCTGAGAGCACAGCGGTAACATTGGGGTGTCTGCATTTAGCACGGAAGTGATATTGTTTTCAGGTGTTGGGAAGCTATATCATGGAGAAAAACAAATACTCTTATAAGAGACTTATTCAACTAATTTTAGCACGAACTTCACTTTGTTGGATATTTATAAGGGTGTATATATTACTTCAGTAAACACAGGATTTTGGATTAAAGCTATATAGTCGTAGAAAATATGCTTTTATATTATAGCACATTTTTATGTTTTTGGATTAAGACTACGCAATGCATATAACTTCATTCATTTTATGTTTATTATATGTATAATAGTAGCGCAGCATCACTTAAAGCTGGGTTCCACCCAAATTTTGAACAATATCTGTATGTATTCTCTTCCTTGCCTAGATGCTGACATGCCGTTTAAAAAAATGTAAATCCTCGTAATTACCTTTTATTTTTCTATTCTTCTTTGCACTTCCTGGTTCTCCTCCCGTGGGAGTAGGCGTGTTTCTAGCCTCTCCCAGACTCCTGGGAGCTAGTCTCAGGCTTCCCAGGATGCCACTGAGCATGTGCAGGAACGAGCAGTGAATGCTGGGAGCACAGCATTCACCACATCCAGGAAATAAATGCTTGTGGGCTTCAAATGCCCACAAGGAAGATGGAAACCGCCTGCAGTGAATAATATAAGTTATTCTTTCCGACGAAATCTGACACAGGCGGACATATTACACACAATATGTGTGTATATAATGCTGAGAAGAAAAGCTTGTGAATGAACTCAAAAAAAAAAAAAAAACGATAGATAGGTGGACCCCTTTAATTTACCTAATGGATAGTTGTGAGAACACTATTTGGTGCTTGCAGCAGCTATCATATGGTAACTGATTGTTTGTAATACACACCAAACACATATTATTGGATAGTGCGGGAGTACACTTAATTTATTGCTTGCTTCTTGTGCTCCTTACTTTGATGGGTATTGGTGTAGCGTAGTGCATTTTTTAATTGGTGATAGGTGGGGAAGTGCCTTCTTGCATTGATGGTCAGTGGTGTAGTACCCCTTGATTTATTAGTTGCTTACTTTACAGAAAGGAAGCTCTATGTTCTGCACCACTGGCTCTGGCTCCAAGGAGTGATGTTTGCACCGGAACCATTCAGGTATTATTGGGAGAAAGATCACTCACCTCAAAAGTGCCTACAGGCTGACTCAATACCATTAAATCTGAGGCAAAAGCTGGAGACCTAAGGCATAGGTTCCATGTGCCAAGGTTTCGTGATACCTTTATGCACACAAACATGAGACCCTTTATCTTATGAGAATGAGATATAGATATAGAGGTTGCTGATCTCCTTGCTCACTGAAACACAAATATGCAGACCGGGAAAGCATGGAAAAAGCCATTATCTGCAAGCTTTTTCAAGGTCAGTAGTTTAGCACTATCAGACAAACAGCATATTTTCTGAAAGAAATGTTAGGAATAGAAGTTTCCATGTTTCTCTCACAAAAGAGGTCCTTTGATGCGAGAAGGCCTTTGTCATTCTGATACAAAAACTGCGGAGACTGAGGCTCTAAAACTTAGACAATGACAAATGAGTCATCTGATTTTTTCTGTCTTCTACAAATTTTTAAAAGACCACACAAGGTAAACTAATTAGGCTTTTACAGAAAACCCATATTTACAGTGCCTTGCAAAAGTATTCCCCCCCTTGGCATTTTTCGTGTTTTGTTGCCTCACAACCTGGAAGTAACATGGATTGTTTGAGGATTTGCATCATTTAATTTACAGAACATCCCCACAAATTTGAAGTTTTTTTTTTATTGTGAAGCAAACAACAAATAGGACAAATTAACAGAAAAAGTCAATGTGCATAACTATTCACCCCCCTAAAGTCAATACTTTGTAGAGCCACCTTTTGTGGCTATCACAGCTCCAAGTCGCTTTGGATAAGTCTCTATGAGCTTGCCACATCTTACCATTGGGATTTTTGCCCATTCCTCCTTGCAAAACTGCTCCAGCTACTTCAAATTGGATGGTTTGCGCTTGTGAACAGCAATCTTTAAGTTTGACCACAGATTTTCTATTGGATTGAGGTCTGGGCTTTGACTAGGCTATTCCAACACATTTACATGTTTCCCCTTAAACCACTCAAGTGTTGCTTTAGCAGTGTGTTTGGGGTCATTGTCCTGCTGGAAGGTGAACCTCAGTCCTAGCCTCAAAATACACACACAGTGGTACAGGTTTTGCTCAAGAATATTCCTGTATTTAGCACCATCCATCTTTCTCTCAACACTGACCAGTTTCCCAGTCCCGACTGCTGAAAAACATCCCCACAGCATGATGCTGCCACCACCATGTTTCACTGTGGGGATGGTGTTCTTTGGGTGATGTGATGTGTTGGGTTTGCGCCAAATATAACATTTTCTTTCATGGACAAAAAGTTCAATTTTAGTCTCATCAGACCAGAGCACCTTCCTCCATACATTTTGGGAGTCTGCCACATGCCTTTTCGCAAACTCAAAACGTGCCATTTTGTTTTTTGCTGAAACTAATGGCTTTCTTCTGGCCACTCTGCCAAAAAGCCCAACTCTATGGAGCGTACGGCTTATTGTGGTCCTATGTGCAGATACACCAGTCTCTGCTGTGGAACTCTGCAGCTCCTCCAGGGCTACCTTAGATCTCTATGCTGCCTCACTGATCGATGCCTTCCTTGCCTGGTCTGTGAGTTTTTACCCCCTTTTTACCAATAATAGACCACACAGGAGTTTTGGAGTATAACTGGCCATAGCAGCCTTTAATTAACAAACTATTTTAACTCCCAGTCTGTTGGTCTTTGACGGCACCCTGAACTTCACACTTTTCATTTAACACTTTCCACCAGTGCACTGGGGGAACATATTTCACCATACCAGGCCTCCAGCCATATTATCAGCTCAGAGATAACCCCCTTCCCGCAGTGCAACCATCACATCTGTTTTCCGCCACCATCAAAGACCAAAGACACCGCCGTTACACCACTGCTATGACGACCCAAATCCATTGATCCTGAAAGAAAAGAAAACAAGCAAACAAGGACACACAAAAACAGGAAGGGTGGGTGGGAAACTTCTTCTCTTTCTATCTCCCACACTGCTCCTGGAAGTCACTACCTACTTTCTTTATATCGCTCCTCCCTCCCAGTTCATCTCCACCTGCCTCCTCCCCTTTACATCCTTCTCACATTAACCCTTTAGTTGTCTCTCCTCTCCCCCTTGTCATGCCCAGCCCTTCATTACTTTGTTTTTCTCTGTATCTCACTTGACCAGTGTATTCAAAATATCCCCAACTCTCCCATAACCCCCTTTATCCCTCAAAACCTCCCTCTTTCACTTCCCCTTTTCTTAATCCCCTTTTACCAATAATAGACAACATAGGAGTTTTGGTGTATAACTGAATCAAAAAGAAGTATTCTGCGCTAACCATATAAAAATATATAAAAATGGTGCAGCCGCTCGTGTAAGCCAAAAATACAAAAAAGACCCAACAACAAATCATATAAAGTGACAAGCGCGCATCCAAACAAAGTATTTAGTGAAATTATGTATCTAACAAATATTGTGTTATCAACACTATTACTGTGACAAAAATTATTTGATATATGTGAAAATTAGTGAAAGATATTACAGCATCTATTCTTAAATCTATCACGACATGCTTCAAACACCGTTGTTAGAAGAGAGAAAATATAAAAAAATTAGTTTTTTTTAAAAACATAAAAATGTAGCCACCTAAAAATTGTGTTATGTGATGAAAAACAAAAAAAACAACAATGTTGCCAGAATGTAAAAGGAGCAATATTATCATACCCACTCCACACACCAAATCATCTTATTTAATTGGTCAATTAGTGAGAGCTTTCAAGCATGTAAAAGTGAAAATGAAACTCATATTCATTATTAGGTGTAAAAATGATCATAAACAAAAAAATGTCCACATGAAAACATATATTAAGTTGATGATGAACCACAATCTTCTACTCTTGCATAAATTGATGTTCTTCCCGCACAAGATATGGTAAAATTAACCGCTTACCAGATCAGTTGGATCTCAGGTTATAGAGATCTTATAGGCTTGTTGCATTAGCCTGCTGGCATCAGTGATTTCGACCTGGATAGCAATCAAGGGAGATGTCCTCAGCCACTTCTACCGATCAGCAACTACCGACGGCACCCCGAACTTCACACTTTCCATTTAACACTTTCCACCAGTACACTGCGGGACCATATTTCACCACACCAGGCCTCCAGCCATATTATCAGCTCAGAGACAACCCCCTTCCCGCAGTGCAACCATTCCCATATTCCAGCCTACCCTTCCACTAGAAACACACCAGAGGGGCACATACCACCGATGAGCCCCCCACCACTTCCATCACATCTGTTTTCTGCCACCATCAAAGACCAAAGACACCGCCACAGCCCGCAAAGGATGACCCCTTAACCTTAAGGGCCCCTCCACACCCGCAAGGCCTGCTCAATCCCGTCTTGAAGACCCAGTGCCCATAAATTGATGCCCACAGCTGATAGGTGCACTCCATCTCCCCGTAGGTACATACCCACATTGATCTCCAACTCCATGTGCCTTATTACCAGTCCCCCGTTACGGACAACAAATCTACCCACTACCTTATTTACTTTAATTCGTGCCTTGTTAATCCTGAACACCGATCTAGCCATACGCCATGAGGCTCACGCAACTATGTCGGACCACACCAATACCATCCCTGGGAAAGCCGCTCTAAATGTCAAAAAATCACACTTCACGTCAGAAATTAGTTCCCTGGTGGATCTGACCCTCAAGTCATTCCCTCCCACATGTAGAACCAACACATCCGGTGGGCTATCTAGCTGAGTGTACTGTTGCACTTCCGGCACTACCCTGCTCCATCCCATTCCAGGGATTCCTAGCCATCTAATGCATGCCACCCTCCACGAGATCCCCAGTTGCCTGCCTTCTGGCCTAACATCCACTCTCCTGGCACCCCAAAAGACATAAGAATGCCCCAAGATCCAGACAAGACGTATTTGACCTCCATCTGAAATGACATAACAGAACGACAGGTAGTAAAATTACTATCACATCATACCCCCCCCACAAAACATGAAACCTTTGTGCTTTTTTTTTTTTTTAATCTAAAAACCATCAGTTAACAATTGAGGGAGCACAAAGACCGCCGGAACCTCCTGGATTCCCACCTCCCAATCCTTTTTGCAGCCACCTCATCCAACCAACACCTGGCAGCCTCTGTAGCTGTCTCGATGCGGAAGGAGTGTGAGGCGAATTGTGTACAATCCAGCCCCGCCGCCCTAAGGCATTTGTGGAAAACTGCAACAAACTGAAACCTACATAAAAAGGTCCCATCCCCATGCAACAAAAATGGCCCACCCCCAACAGGACGAACCCTAAAAAATTCCCTCACCATCCTTACCAAAACTGTAAATCAGGCAAAGTAAACAGCTGCACATTCACCCCTCTTCCTCTCTGGTCAGTTTTAGACCTGCGCAGCCCTAACACCACCCTATCCTCCCTGATACCCACATCCTGTACCATCAGACCCCCTTCTACCCGCTTCGCATGGCTCACCAGCTCCCCCACTCGAAATGCCCCAAAAAACACAATAGAAAACGCTGCCCTGAACATAACCGAAGAACACACACCACCCAATTTGTCACAAATGACCTGCAGGATTGAAAAAGAGACCGGCTTCCTAGCATCTTTTTGATAGTGACCCTTCCAATACACTTTTATCGCTTGTCTCACCCAGAAATCTTTACTGAAATCCATCAGGCCTTAAAGCTTGAATAAAAATGCCAAACGTCCCAGCTTCAGCTCAATGGCAGACACTGACCCTCCTCCCTCCATATGCCTGGAAACAAAATACACCATCAGTAACCTCATCTCAGACCCACCCACCTTGGCTCTTGCCAACCACGTAAAAACTAACCACTCTTTCCATACCTTGGTGTAGGCCGCCCAAGTCGACCCACTTATCGACCTCCTGTTCCATCCCGCGGCGACTCCAAGGCAATCTCCCAAAGCCACCCCAGGCAAGGAATCCCTTGCTTCTCCACAGCTCGCGCCAGCTCCCTGAACCTGTCCCACTGAAACCGAGACATGGAATCAGCCAGAGTGTTGTCAATTCCTGGGATATGTACAGCATATAGAAAAATGTTTAACTGTAAGCAACGCAACACCAGGTGGCGCAGCAATCGTATCACTGGCTGAGATGACGCAGAGATCTGATTGATGACTTGCACCACCCCCATGTTGTTACAGTTCAACCTAATCTTTAAGTTCTGACATGCCGTACCCCACAACTCCATAGCCTGGACCACCGGAAACAATTCCAACAGTACCAGGTTACGAGTAAATCCTGCCTCCACCCAAAACTCGGGCCAAGCCTCAACACTCCATTGCCCTTGAAAGAAAGCCTCATAACCAGTAGATCCCACCGCATCTGTAACCAACTCCAACTCAAATTACTTACCGGCACCTCCATCCAAACCGATCCTCCATTGTACGTCTCCAGGAACGTGTGCCAAACTTTCAAATCCTCCTTATGTTCCCTGGTAAGTCTAATGAAATGGGTCGGGGGCCTGCACCCCCGCTGTAGCAGCTGACAGCCGTCGGCAAAAAACCCTACCCATCGGAATAATGCGACACGCAAAATTCAACTTACCCAACAAAGACTGCAACCTCCGGAGCTGCACCTTCCTCTGCTCCATCATCTCCCTAATTTCCACTTTGAGCCCTTCCACCTTGTCCCCCAGGAACCTACACTCCATGGCTCTGGTATCATTCTCAATGCCCAAAAAACTAAGTTCGGTTGTCGGGCCTTCCGTTTTTTTCTGCCGCTAACGGGACACCAAACTTACCCGCAATGTGCTGCAGCATAGACAAGAGAATCGCACACACATTGGAGGAATGAGGACCCGCGCACAAGAAATCGTCCAGGTAATGTATCACTGAATCCAAGCCAGACACATCCGTGTCACCCATTCCAGGAACGAGCTGAACAATTCAAACATGGCGCAGGAAATGGAGCAACCCATGGGCAAACATTGATCCACATAAAACTCCTCTTGCCAACAGCACCCCAACAGCCAAAAACTATCCGGGTGTACCGGTAGCAAGCGAAATGCCGACTCAATGTCCGACTTTGCCATGAGTGCCCCCTGACCATAGTGCCTAACCCACCCAACAGCAGCATCAAAAGATGTATAAGACACCGTACATGCTTTGGAATCTATAGCATTGTTCATAGACCCCCCTTTTGGAAACGAGAGGTGGTGAATAAGGCAAAACTTATTCGGTTCTTTCTTAGGTACCACTCCCAAAGGTGACACTACTAAATTCCGCAGTGGTTTAACCATAAAAAGGCCCGCTCATGTGCCCTAATGCCACCTCCTTAGCCAATTTCTCCGAAACCACCCCCAGATTCTGTATCGCAGAACGCAAATTCCGTACCATAGGAGGTACCACCGCCAGGGAGCAGGGTATCCTAAAACCCTCAGAAAACCCCTCGGCCAACACTCTCGATGCCTCCCTATCCGGGTACCTATTTAGGAAAGGCCACATTTACCTCCTTCACCGGAGTTGTCCCTCTTGTGAGCAAAGTCCCCGGCATGCTTCCCTTTTTTGAAGCAACATGACAAGAGGTGATTCAGCATCCAGAGCATTCGGGCTTAAAACGACAGGACCCCCCAAACTTACAGGATCCCTCGTTGAATTGCCAGCATACCCCCCATTTCTTTCGGGCCAGCAGTCCTGAGGTGGGTGATTCCCCGCCCAACCCCTGAAAAAACTGGTTTGTGGGCCCGAGCCGAAGACATCAAGCGCATCCATAGGCTGATATCATTATGATCCGTAGGCCGGATGAACCGCCCTACGCTGCCTAAACTGCTCGTCATACCGCAGCCACACGTTCCCTCCATACACTCTATGAGCCTTGCCTATGGCGTCCATATAGCAGAACAACACCGAGCAATGTTCTGGGTTCTTCTCACCTATTACACTGGCCATGATGGCGAATGCCTGCAGCCAATTCACGAATGTCCCAGGGATCAAACGATACCTCCTCTTCTCCTCATCCTCTTTTTTGGAATCGTCCGATTTGACCCTATCCAAATAGAATTTTTCAAGGGGTAACAGTGAGAAGATTTCCACATACTCACCTTTGCCGATCTTGTCCCTGACCTCTTGCTTCAAATGGGCTCCCAACGACCCCTCGTAGCAGACATAAACTTTGCATTTTGCAGCATCTGCTAACCTGGCAACATCTGCCCTTGCCACTGCTGCTGGTTCCCCAGCTTTTTCCCTGACCACCGTACTCACCATCACTCCTCCCGCTGGCATAGCAAGGGGCTCCCCCAGTACCCTGGGGTCCCCCCAGTCCCTGTCTTCTCAGGTTGCCCCCCCAACCCACGGTGCTACCTGTGATGGCACCACTTGGCTAAACGCGAAGAGCTGGATCAAGTCCCTTAGCCCCTTCCAGGGGCGACAGGCGTACTGCCAGCCTCCTGCGGGCCAGACGCCACCACCGCATTGGCCTCCGGTGTAACCCCCCTATGCTCGTAAGCCCCTCACCCCCCACACCTAACAACCTGCACAATGCCTTATTCACATCAACAGAAGATATAGCAGACGACTTACCGGGCTGACTGGGCCTGTTCCCCACAGCCGCTGCTCCGGTGTCTCCTGGCGGCACAATCTTCCGACGATCCTCCTCTTCTGAGCCCGATATCTCCCCCTCCAACTGCACTTCTGTTGCTTGAAGCATCGGCGTTAGTAGCCCCCCAAGCGAAGCTGGCCTGGAGGCCGTTGATTCTGGCTGCGCTGCAGCTTGCCCCCTCTCTGTGGATCTTCCCTCCGTCTCCCCGCTGCGCAGGCCTGCATGCGTGGAGCACCTGTTAGACCCGGCCCATCTGCCTCTGTCTTGCCTCGTGTCCCTCTGGCCTCCCAAAGCTGCCGAACCGCCAGCCGCGTCTGGTAGCTGCCCCACGGATGTAGCACTGCTCATCCCACTCCGAATCTCCCCCCTATCTGCTGCATGTGAAGAGGGGGGGATCGCCCTCTCTCTAATTACTGACCTCGTAGGTGAGGAGCGGGGGCGCCATTACGGCCCATAGACCTGCCCCCGAGCTCTGCCATTGGCAAGGATTCCACCTGGTCCCTCTGGTGGCCGAAACTGGTGACCGTTTTGCTGGAGGGGCCGACGGGTCCCTTAAAGGGGCTCCTAGGGTGGTGCTGAACTCTGCTGGAGAGCCTGGCGAGAATTGCTCCGGAGGCTGGGACCTCTAAGCTCGTGGTGTCTCCTCACCTCCGGAGGCTGACCCCTCCACTTCATCCTGGATAAGGGCAGCCACCTGGGATTGCAACCATTCGGGCCCCCTCATCGCCGTCGCTGCCCACAAGCGCGCCAGGATCAAGTCCACATCAGCCATGTTAGGAGAAGCGTGTAGAAACTTCTTCTCTTTCTATCTCCCACACTGCTCCCGGAAGTCTCCGCCAACTTCTTTTAAATCGCTCCTCCCTCCCAGTTCATTTCCACCTGCCTCCTCCCCTTTACATCCTTCTCACATTAACCCTTTTAGTTGTCTCTCCTCTCCCCCTTGTCATGCCCGGCCCTTCATTACCTTGTTTTGCTCTGTCTCTCCATTCCGGGCCTCACTGTTTTAGTTTAGGTTTTTTTTGCTACAGACATATGCTTACTGTGCTCAAAAATCCCAGAGTGTCTTCCAAGCTAAAACCTAATAAGACAGCTGTAGAAACCAGAGTTGAACTGAAGTTTGTATGAAGTTTGTATTAGGGTTATAGAGCGTTAGGCTGAATACAAACTGTCCTGATAGTTATCATGAGCGTCGCTAGCACCTGGGGCATGTGCCCAAATCCTGATGCCCTGGTCTTAGTGACAGCTCTGTCTGCACAGAATAATTTGGACTTTCCTGTGTTCATGGTTGTAACTGTGCTGCTTGTCTTTATACTACAATGTTAAGAGCCGAAGAAGTTATAGTTATAGTCATAGTTAGTCCCATGAATACAAAGCAGTCAGAAAGAGAAGTGCAGGAACTGCCATGTGAGTGGTATTCCTCCTGACATTGCTAACCATTGAATCGGACTCTGGTGGAGGGGGCAGTGAGAATTAAAAACAAATGTTCAGAGGAGAAGAGACCACCAATACTGAGGGATGAGCAATAACCACCGATGCAAGAGAAGAGCACTGATTACCAATGCTGTAGGGGAAACTGATTGCCAATGCTGCAAAGAGCACAGACCTCCAATGCTGAAGAAGGATCTTACCATCAATGCTGCAGAGGGCACCCTCTACTAATGCTGCAGCAGGGGACACTGACAACAATATTACAAGAAAACACTGACCACCACCTTTTAATCACTTGCCGACCACCCGCCGTCTTTGTACTGCGGCAGGTTGGCACACACCCGCTGCACTGTGGGGGTGCCGATGCTCATGATCAGCAGTCGCAATGACCGCCATGCCATGTCTCGTGGACACGAGAGGCAGAACAGGGACGTGTGTGTGTGTAAACACACAAATCCCTGTTCTGTTCTGAGAGGAGATGCAGATTGTGAGTTCCTAATAGCTAGGAACCACGATCTGTCATCTCCTATAGTCAGTCCCCTCCCCCTACAGTTAGAAAACACAATCAGGGAACACAGTTAACCCCTTGATCGCCCCTAGTGTTAACCCCTTCCCTGCCAGTGACATTTATACAGTAATCAGTGCATTTTTATAGCACTGATCGCTGTATAATTGTCAATTGTCCCAAAAATGTGTCAAAAGTTCCGATGTGTCCGCCATAATGTTGCAGTCATGATAAAAATCGCAGATCGCAGCCATTACTAGTAAAGAAAAAAATAATAAAAATGCCATAAATCTATCCCCGATTTTGTAGGCGCTATAACTTTTACGCAAACCAATCAATATATGCTTATTGAGATTTTTATTACCAAAAATATGTAGAAGAATACATATCGGCCTAAACTGAGAAAAAAATTAGCTTTTTTTTAAAAAAAATTGGGGATATTTATTATAGCAAAAAGTACAAAATATTGTGTTTTTTTCAAAATTGTCGCTCTTTTTTTGTTTATAGCGCAAAAAATAAAAACCGCAGAGGTGATCAAATACCACCAAAATAAAGCTCTATTTGTGGGAAAAAAAGGACGTCAATTTTGTTTGGGTACAGCGTCGCACGACCCATAATTGTCAGTTAAAACGACGCAGTGCCGTATCGCAAAAAGTGCTCTGGTCATTGAGCAGCCAAAACTTCCGGCCCTGAAGTGGTTATGTAAGCCATTAAGCACTGAACACCATTTTTAAAGGGAGCAGTCACCACTGGTGACTAACATTTTAGGGTGCAATGATGGTTTAAGGGTTATTTACCACTGACTTTAAAGTGGAACTTTAATCAAAATATTTGTTCCAGCTAGATCACTTTAGGCTGGCCCCTTCTGTAGGTATAGCTATGTAACACTTTAAAAATAAGTGCCTATACTGTTTAAAAACCAGTAATACATTGTCTCACGCTGCTCTGCACATGCTCAGTTACTTTTTATTTTTCAGCACTCATGCCAAAAATGTAGAGGCCAATCTGCTGACAGTCTAAAGATTTACTGCTGCTCAGGGGCTCTGGGCAGCAAGAAGAAACAGGAAAAATGCTGGAGACAATTTGCAACACACACTAATTTTGGTAGCGTAATTATTCATGTGGAATGTATGTTCCACACATAGGGCAGTCCTTTGACTTCAATGGGATGCACTACATGTGGCAAAGTAACTCATGGGACATTTTTGCGTGGTGCGAGTTGCATATTTTACTGCACGTTTTGGTGCATTTGTCACCTGTTTTTTTCATGTGGCAAAATATGTTTGCTTCTGTGTTTGGTGTGCCGTAAACAATTAATGACTCTGAAAGCGCAACTAGGTAATTTTAGGGGTACAAATGTGGCCATACATTATACAATTTGATTGTACAATCTCTGTACAATCTCCTTTAGATTTACCCAATCTATTAATAGGAGGACACACCATCTATCCAATCACTCTGTATCCAATCAGGCATGGCCTTGCACTACATCAGGGGTGTCCCGTGGGCTGCATGTGGCCCCAGGGAATTTAGCAAGCGGCCTGAGCCTGTCTGTAGAGATGCTGGGGAAGCCAGGCAAATGTATGCATTGAGAGATGCCGGGGATGCTGATGCTGTGCAAACATAGTTGATGGGTGAATGGTGTGAGCTAATGAGATCAGCTGGTAAACTTCTGGGATTAGAGGCCAAATATTATTCAACTTATACTTTAAAATATAATAAAACCAATGGACTTATTCTGTGGTATGAATGGCCGCGGCCCTTTATTACTGGTATGACGATATAAATAACCAATAATAATTGCCAATACAGTTTACTTTGACGATATAACATTTATAACCATTCATAGATTATAAATACCAATGGTTCAGCTTTAAAAGCTCGAACCAACCAATCAATAACAAAACCACTATCCCATACGCCAGGTTTGCCTAATTAACACGAGCCTGGCATCCCACCCGGGCCACGGCCAATTCTACACATGTATTAAAATCTAAATTTAGAATATCACAACCGATTTCCGACAGATGGACCAGGTCAAAACGATAGACCAGGTGAACCCCCTTCCAGGTCAACATGGTGGAAGGATAGTCCATCAATGGTCGTCATAAATTTTGCAACTAATCTATTAACCCTTTTATGGATCTTTTCTAAATATCAAAAGTTAGGAGTAGTCAACCATAGCAATCTTGGAACGATTTCAGAGAAAATTAAAACAGTGGAAGGTAAAACAGTATGACGATGTAAAAGATCCGTTTGAATTTGAGCCAATAAATCCAATGTTTTAGAAGAACCTAAATCATTTCCAGATAGATGAACAACAATTACAGATGGAGAAGGCAAAGAGGCAAATAGATTATCAAGTGCAGGACGTAGATCGAACCAGGACATGCCTCTGTAGCCAAACCTAGAAACTTTGTTGAGGTGTCAAGACTCAAGTTGAGACCGTAGCATCTCAGTGAAGCTCTCTTTTCTGCCCAATAGACGAACGAATGTCCTATAATCCAGACATGGCAGTATTGTCCTAAAAGGAAGTTAGAAAAAAAACATAGATTAGGCCTGACATAAGACGTGAAACAGTCAGATTTTCAACCTCCCAGATTTTTGATAGCTTGAGATGACAAACCCAACTGCGAAGCAGCAGTAGCCGCTCCGATTCTAAAAGAATGTGATGTAATATGCAAGTGACCCAAGTCAACATAGGCAAGACATTTACGCAAGATTACCTTGAACTGGAATTGCGTAAGCGGAAGACCAGAACTGTGCAACAACAAATGGCCTTGACCGGTAGGTCGCAACGGCAAATATTTCGACAGCAAAGAAAGGATGCATATGGGAGAATCAGCCATTCTGTGAATGACAATCCAGCGACCCTTCCCTAATTGATCAGTTTTGCTGAAGCGCAACAAGATTCTGACGCAATCTTTATGCATAAAAACATTAGAAATTAAAAGACCATTGCCAGAGGACTTCGACTTCGGCAGTAATTCTGAAATGCGAAAAGCTCCAAGGAAACACAGGCAAAAAGAAACATTCAAAAGAAGGGATTCATAATCCGAATAACAAATGTTGGGCAAGGCAAGCAACAGACGACGTAACATGTCGGAAGTAATCGGTACTCTGTCGTCGACTCTAAAATGTGTTTTACGGTACCCTTTAAGGGCTTGTTTAACTGAAAAGAAATGAGAGCACGGAGGAAGACCTTGCATATTATTAAAAAAGGAAACACCCGCCAAAATTTTAATCAAATGAGAAGAAGAGTAAGATCTTTTCATCAAGAAAGGCCAAAACCAACAATTCAGAGAAAAAGTCAACAGGAACATTAGCAGATTGTAAAAAGGAGCTCCATAGAGACCACGCGGCATTATATTGCGCCCACGTGGAAGGAGCCAAAGAACTGGAGATAGTGGAAGTCACGGAGGACAAACCACCGACCACAAATGTTCCGGGCATGGAGAACCCACAATGTCCGCATCCGGTGCCAAACTGCAAAATCGATCCAGCTGAAAACGGGATAAGGAATCAGCAATATTGTTAACGGAGCCTGGAATAATTTTAACTTTAATCCATAAATTAAATGCAAGACATTTAAAAACTAATCTTCTTAAAACCGCTAAAACAGGCAAAGATTTAGATGTTAAGCAGTTTATCGCAAACGCAACACCTTTATTGTCTGAATGGAAGAGAATACGGGAATTCCCCAGAGTTCAAGGGCGACTAAAATAGGAAAGATCTCAAGCAGAACCACATTTTTAGTTAAACCGTGATCAACCCATGAAGTAGGCCAAAAGTCCATAGACCACTTGCCGCACCAATAAGCTCCATAACCGACCGAACCAGAAGTATCAGTAAATAATGAAAGAGTAGAGGAATCACAAAAAGGACTTTGTCAAATACAACAGCCATTATAAGAAGACAAAAATTAATCCCAAATGAATAAATCAGAAACTAAGTCTGAAGTAATCCGAACAAAGTGAAAAGGTGACTTAAAACCTACTAATGCTTTGTACAACCTTTTAAAAAAACCCGACCGATAGGTATAATTCTAGTAGCAAAAGCGAGAAGCCCCAATAAGGACTGTAAGGTACGAACTGTAACCTTGGGTCGCGAAATGACAAAAGAAACCAAATCACGCAATCGAGTAACTTTAGCAGAAGGGGGACGACATTCCATCAGTGAAGTATCTATGGTAATGCCCAAAAACTCGAGACTGGTAGTAGGCCAAACAGATTTTTCTTCATAAAGTGGAACGCCAAAACACCTACAGATGACACAGAATTCACTAAACAAATACAGACAATGAGAAGAATTGGCCGGACCTATAAACATAAAATCATCCAAGTAATGTAACAAGCTATTCGAATTAGATAGGAAAGAGACTGTCCATTCCAGAAAGCAAGCAAAGGCCTCAAAATATTTACAAGATAATGAGCAGCCCATAGGAAGGCATTTATCGAAATAATAAGCTTCATTAAAATAAAAACCCAGGGAGCTGAAAGCCGTAGCATGAATAGGCAATAAACGGAAAGCGGATTTAATGTCAGCCTTAGCAAGTAAAGCAGATTGACCAATTACACGGATTTTCGAAAGGGCATCATCAAATGACGCATAAGAAACGGAACTCTCAAAAGGATCGATACAATCGTTAAGAGAAGAACCAACAGGGAATGAGAGGTGATGTATTAAACGAAAATTATTTTTGTCTTTTTTATGTATCAAACCCAGAGGCGAAACCCTAAAATCCGAAAAAGGTGGCGAAAGAAAGGGGCCAGCAACTCTACCTTCAGTAAGTTCTTTAGAAATTTTGTCAGCCACTACATCCGGAAATCGACGAACTGAAGGGAGATTGTCATAACGGACGCAACCTGTAACATCAAAAATTGGCAATCGAAAACCATTAGAAAAGCCATCAAGAATGAGACCCGCTTTCGGACGATCTGGCCAAATTACTAGAAACGGCAACATTTCAACTAGTTTCACTGGGGTAATTGCCAGCACAAAAATTATCCCTAGAATGCGAAGTAACAGCCGTTTTTTTGAAACAGTAATGAGCGGGATGAGAACCCGCGCATGTAGCACATTCATGCCTATAGCGACAAGAGTTAGGCCATTTACACTGCCCCTCATTAAAACCAAAACACAAGCCCTTTTTAAAAGGCGCTTGTTGTGAAGGGAGCGAGGGCGGCAAAGGTTTTCTTGGAATCAGTAGATTCAGCCACAAGCCTACATCTTTAGAACCCCACTTTAGATTTTCATGAATCGCCAACTTCTGACGGAATGACTCATCGTAATAAAACCAAGCCAAACCCGAAAAATTTTTTAAATGCCTCGAGAATGATGTCCACGTGTTGAAACATTCCACAACATAATTCTGGGCGTTTTTCGTCCATGACACTAGGATATATACAAAACGCCTGAAGCCAGTTGTTGAAAGAACGAGGCACGTGTTTGCGATTTTCGTCATCAAACTTATCAGAGTCCCGTTTATCTAAACGATTTTCTTTAAATGAAGGAAGGAGAGAAAGAAGGTCAATGTAATCTCCTCTCCAGATTCTCTCCTTAATTGAGGCTGACAAATGAAAACCAAGAGGGGAGACTTCGCAAACCAATGCCTCTTTGAAACAAGTTTCAGGGACCGAAGGAATACAGACACGATCGGTTACTGAAAAAGACGGCACAACAGGCTAAAAAGCATGCGTTTTTTTTGCGTAACAGGTGAAATAGATGGGTTAACATCTTTCCAAGCCTGCAACAATGAATTTTCAGAACCAGTAGGCAATTCACTAATACAGCGTTTAAAATATTCAGTAAATGAATTAAAGGACAATAATAACGAACGTAATTGTTCAGACTCACCAGAATTATTAACTTGCACATAATCAGACGATGAAGCAGCTGGAGCGGTAGATTCAAGCGAAATTTCAGCTGCAGGTAACGAATTAACCACAGTATCTGATAAAGAAACAAAAGGCAAAGAAACTGTACTTGAAGCATTAGCAAAAGACAGAGATGAAGATGGACTGGTTTCTGATAAACAAGAAACATTTTTACCTGCAGAAGAATTAATAGCGTTTATATTAGCAGCATTTTCATGCAATGAAAAATCAGTAAATTGCAGAGGCTGCTGACATATTCAGATATATTTAGATACAGCATTATCTAAGACAGCAGCATCCTGCAAAGGAACAGAAAGGGGGGAATGAGATCGTAAAGATTTAACAAATTTACCCTCAATTCTAGTTCTTTTTGAAGAAGGCTGGCTCCTGGATTCAATCCAGCGAACCGGCTTCTTCTGCAATCTCTTCGGGCGTCCAGATGCTACTGCGCATGCTCCCGCATCGCACTCATTGACTAGCTGAGTGTCGGATGACGGAGGAGGGCAGGGGATAAGCGATCCTGATAGAACTGTAGAGTGGACCGCCGGAGAATGAGAAGGGGAAGCATTAACCGGTTCAATACCGGGCATTTTCACCCCCTTGCTTCCCAGACCAATTTTTAGTTTTCAGCGCTTTTGCACTTTAAACGACAATTGCGCGGTCGTGCGACGTTGTACCCAAACAAAATTTACAAAAAATAAACAAAAGAAGAGCGACAATTTTGAAAAAAACACAATATTTTTTACTTTTTGCTATAATAAATATCCCAATTTTTTTTTAAAAAAACACATTTTTTCCTCAGTTTAGGCCGATACGTATTCTTCTACATATTTTAGGTAAAAAAAAATGCAATAAGCGTATATTGATTGGTTTGCACAAAAGTTATAGCGTCTATAAAATATGGGATAGGTTTATGGCATTTAAAAAAAAAAAAAATGTATTTATTTTTTTTACTAGTAATAGCGGCGATCAGCGATTTTTTTCATGACTGCGACATTATGGCGGACACATCGGACACTTTTGACACATTTTTGGGACCATTCACATTTATACAGCGATCAATGCTATAAAATTGCATTGATTACTGTGTAAATGTGACAGGCAGTGAAGGGGTTAACCACTAGGGGGCGGGGAGGGGTTAAATGTGTTTCCTAGGGAATGCTTCTAACTGTAGGGGGTGGGGACGTACAAGGGGAGGAGACCGATCAGTGTTCCGCTGTACTGGGAACACAGATCGCTCTCCTCTGAACTGACAGGACGTGGATCTGTGTGTTTACACACACAGATCCACGGTCCGGCCCGGTTAACGGGCAATCGCGGGTGCCCGGCGGACATCGCGGCCGCCGGGCACTCGCACCGGGTCCCGAGCAACGCGGCGGGCACGCGCGCGCGCCCCCTAGGCGGCCGGGAACCCGAGGCCGTCATATGACGTCCACCCAGGATGGGAGATCCCATCTGTGGACGTTATTTGACTATAGGCGGGTAGGGAAGTGGTTAAGCGGCTGCACAGTAGGAGGAGGAGCCGGAGGACAAGAGAGAGAGGAGGAAGGAACAGCTTGAGACGGAGGAAGAGGGGGGAGCGAAAGCGACGACACTGTAGAGACATGAGGCAAAGCTTGAGAAAAAGGAGGAAAACTGAGGGGAACAGCAGTGAGAGGAGGGGGAAGAGGAGGCGGTGAAGCCATGGAAGAGCCAGAAGACAAGCAGGATCTCATCCAGGCATCGCCATCCGGAGCAGAGGCCCTCTCCATCAGCTGACACAGCAAAGAATTCATGGCAGCTAGAGAACAACGCAGACGTGTCTTTTTCTTCTGCTGCAGCCATTGTTCTGAGGAAAACCCTTGGTTTGGATGCTTTTATAAACTCTTCTTTATTTTTATAGGTTCGTTGGATCACCTGATCAAATGTAGAAAATTCTAGAAGTTTGAAAGTCAGCTGACTGGTAAGTAATCAATAAATTAACTGAAATTTAAATGATGTATTTTAAACTGTTATTTGTCTTGTCCCTAATCCCATAGGTAGTGGGCGCTATTGCATTCCCTCTACCCTCATTCCTGCATCCCAAATCTACATACCAGCAAGTGATGAAGATTTTAAAGAAATACAGCAAGGGATAAGGTAAGCCCTTGTTCTCAAAATCAAAGAAAGCTTGTATTTTTCTGCAACTGAGGTTAAAAAAAAAGTGAACTTGGCCTTTAAGTTTGACAATAGTTTGCTTATCAGCCTTTCAAAAGTAAGAATTAAATACCAATACCCCCCCCCCCCCCTATCGATTTTAATAGGGTTTGCTGAACATTGAAGAAATATTAGAAAAATTGTTTGTGAATTGAATCCTGGCAAATTCATTCATCCCTAGTGATCAGTAAATTCAAATCTTAGTATTATTGCTAAGCAATGGAATTCTGTGATATGCATTGTACATGTAATGAATTGCTGTTGCCTATTTGGTAACACTCGTGTTTTTTAATTGACTGAATGGGTTTTCTCTTTTCTGAAAAATGTTGTTCTCAGTTTCTGGCCTCGGTGATAGCAATAATTAACACGAACATATCTTTTAGACTCAGTTCACACTGGTGAACCTTGCGATTCCTGTACGGGTTCCTACATCGCACCTCAATTGCAGGCAGTTCACACTACGTGAACCACTGTGGGTGTCAATGTAAAGTTAATGACACCCCCAAATCAGTTTGCAGATCACAGTGCGACCTGAGAAATGGTACAGGAATCGGATCGCATGGGTGTTCACCAAAAAAAGGGTGCTGATCGCATGGGTGTTCACCAAAAAAAGGGTGCTGCGCCATTTTGGAGTGAATGTGATTTCAGCCATACAGTTTGTATGGCTGATTACGAATTGTACAGACATCGCATGTGATGTGCGCAGCAATGTGGCGTGAATCACATGCAATGTCTGTGATTGCACCCGTGTGAACCCAGCCTTAAGTCTAAATAATGTAGTCAATAAAAACTGGTCAAAATTGGACAATGGGAATTTTTTACAAATTCACTGTTACAAAAATTTGGGGGGAAAAAATAAACTTTTTTTGACTTAAAAAATAAGACAAAAGTAAATTTAACCCAATTTCTTTTCATATTGTGAAAGATAATGTTACGCCGAGTAAATTTATACCCAACATGTCATGCTTCTAAATTGTGCCCGCTCATGGAATGGCGACAAACTTTGACCCTTAAAAATTTCTAAAGGTTACATGTTTAGAGTAACAGAGGACGTCTACTGCTAGAATTATTGCTCTCGCTCTAACAATCACGGTGATTCCTCACATGTGTTGTTTGAACACTGTTTTCATATGCAGGAGTGACTTATGTTTGCGTTCGCTTTTGCACGCGAGCTCAGCGGGAAGGGGCGCTTTCAATTTTTTTTTCTTATTTATTTTACTTTTATTTTTTTATTTTTACACTGTCCTTTTAAAAAAATGGAAACATCCCTTGTAATAGAAAAAAAGCATGACAGGACCTCTTAAATGTGAGATCTGGGGTCAAAAAGAACCTCAGATTTCACATTTACACAAAAATGCAATAAAAAAAATAAATAAATAAACACGAAATGTCATTATTTTTTGCAAAAAAAAAATTCCCTTTAAGACCATTGGGTGGAAGTGATGTTTGACATCGCTTCCGCAATCCAATGGTGTGGAGCCGAGTGGGGGCCATCTTTCCCTCACTCACTACAGTGTCAGTCAGGGAAGAGGACCTGATCGTCTCTGCCGCTACCGACGGCTCTGGCGGGAGGGGGAGCTTCTCCCGCCCCCGATAAAAGTGATGTCACATCAAATGCGCCACGGAGACCACTTTTATCGGAAAGCCAGCCGCTCGCCGTTGTTGAAAATACCGGGGTTATGGCAGCTATCTGCTACCATAACAACGGTATTTAGCGTCAAAGTACCGACGTACAATAATGACGATTTGCACTTAGTGGAGTTTATTGCAGATTGACTTGGATGGATGGGGCATGAGATGCTCCAGAACACTGAATAGGAATGTGAGGACACTCTTCCCTTTTTTCAGCTACTTCTTGAAGCAGCCCCTTCAGCAGCACATAAAGTGGACAGCACTGGGACACCATAAGCAATGTTCCAGGCCAGGCAAGCCTAAATGTTAGTGCACCAGGGGGTTAACAGCAGCAACAGTCACTAGGATCCTACACTTAGATTTGTACGCACAGTGTTCTTGTATAACTTGGAAACCTCTCTCCAGACTCTGGCTAACAGACTCCTCAATGAATCTTCCAGACCAGATCCTCAGTGGAAACCCTCTTTTGGTTTTGAAAGGAATTTGCAGTAGAATAGCTCTGCAGTTTGAGACATTTTTCATACAGTATCTCACAAAAGTGAGTACACCCCTCACATTTTTGTAAATATTTTATTTTATCTTTTCATGTGACAACCAGGGCTATAGATATTTTTTTTCCTGGGGGGGGGGGGGGGGGGGTGTTCAGGTCTTTCAAACTTAAAGGCATCAGTTACACTTTTATGTTGGGGGAGGTACGGTAAAAACATGTGACGGCAGAGTGGGGCCATGAGGCTTTGTGCAAAGCAGTGCAGCAAAGATTATGCCCATTCAACTGAATTGAACGCAATGCATGCAGTTGTGGTGCGGTAGTGTACTCATTAGTACAGCCAGATCCTCCTAAGCTACCTAGTTTTTTTTTCAGCCCACTGGGTTGAACTAAAAAAAAAGTTACCGTGTGAACCAGGCTTTAGATCTCATTTATATTCTAAATGCCCATGGAATGGCAAATATACCATGAATACCGACAGCCAGGATCCCAGATTTTTAGTTTTTTTGTCAGCTGCTCAGCCTGTTCACCTGAGTGATAGGCTGAAAAGAGATTGGAACATCCGAGATCTCGGATGAAGGTATTTGCAGTATGCTTACTGCACCATGGTCATGTAGGATGTATGAATAAGACCCAAGACTGGATTTGAGCTAACCTTACTGTGAAAGTTGAGCAGGTGCAATGGGCAACATATTGTGGTAGGCAGTAAATTCAGTGTTTTGATTAAACCTTAAAAAACTGTGTCCTAAAAAATGTTCTGAACTGTTTTAAGAGATGAAAAAAAAAATATTGTGCACTGCCTACCACAGGATGGTGCCCTTTGCACCTGGACAATATGGTTGTTTTTTTCAGTCTTAATGTAGTAAACCCAGCTTTTGAACTTGTAACTACTAGTAAGCCTATTATAGCACAAAAATGTCTCCCTCAGTCAACACCCTCTCCCCCAGCAAAGATTTCTAATTATGAATAAAATCTCACTTAATCCAAACTCCCTCCCAGAATCAAATCCCTGTCATTAACCACCCCCTGTAAACTTTTCTACAAGAAACTCCCCCTTCTCCAAAAGCAAACCCACCCCCTTTTCCTTACCCCCCCCCCCCCACCAAAAGAAACTCCCCAGGCTGGAATTCTCACTTCCTCCTTCCCAAAACAGAAAATTCATGCCTCCCCACTTACCAGACCTCGGGTTCAGCATGGGAAAAAGGAGTAGGAAAACTTCTGCAATCCCAGTCTCCCTTCGGCTATGTCATATGATACCTCGAGGAGGAGTCTAGGAGTTCCCGCAACTGTGCACTGTTACTTGCCGGTGTCCTATCGAAAATAGTCCCCCATCAGATAGTGTCCGCCCTGTAGTGCGCAGGCGCTGAGGAGACCATCGGATAGTGTCCGCCCTGTAGCGCGCAGGTGCTGAGGAGATTCCGAAAATCTCCGAACATCAACAGCTCATCATGATCTCTACACGGCGCATGCGCACTTAATACCACATTCTGTCACACGCTCCCGATGCTTGTACAGCTTTGCAAGAGGTGGTGTGCCTACAGAATGCACACAGCTTGGGTGGAGATAAGGGCGTGTACTTCAATGTTACAATATATCTTACCCAGACAGCTGGGGCTGTGATAACGGCAGGTACTTCAATTTTATAATATATGTTAACCCCTTCACTACAGTACAGGGCATGCATTTAAACATGTATTATGGAAGGATGGATACAGCGCATATAAACATGCCCCGCAAGCATCCGCCCATTCCATAAATCCACCGCTCGAGCATCGGGAGCGTGCGGGAGCGCGTGACAGAATGTACTATTAATTGAGCAGGCGCCGTGTAAACCTCACGATCAGCTGCTCTTCTTCGGAGACTTTCGGCGTCTCCTTTGTCCTCCGTACTGCGCAAGCGCTGCGCCTGCACAGTACGGGGCGGACACTATCCGATGGGGGGACACTTCTCGTCAGAACACCAGCATCTGAGACCTCGCAGTAATTTCATGCTTTTCAGGGGACTCCTTATTAAACTGAGGGGATGGGGCACGATAGAAGAGGGGCTGGCTGCTGCACTCCAAAACTCTGATTGCTTCTACTGTGCTGATGCGGAGGCTAAACAGAAGGGACACTGTCTGGGCATTTTGCCAGGAGGCTCTGGGGGGGGGGGGATTGAACACACCTAACCCCCCCCCCCTTATCTACACCCCTGGTGACAACACTGAAGAAATGACACTTTGCTACAATGTAAATTAGTGAGTGTACAGCTTGTATAACAGTGTAAATTTGCTGTCCCTCAAAATAACTCAACATTAATGTCTAAACCTCTGGCAACAAAAGTGAGTACACCCCTAAGTTAAAATGTCCAAACTGGGCCCAAAGTGTCAATATTTTGTGTGGCTATCATTAAGCACTGCCTTAACCCCCTTGGGCATGGAGTTCACCAGAGCTTCACAGATTGCCACTGGAGTCCTCTTCTACTCCTCCATGATGACATCACGTAACTGGTGGATGTTAGAGACCTTAGCACTTCTCCACCTTCCGTTTGTGGATGCCCCACAGATGCTCAATAGGGTTTAAGTCTGGAGACATGCTTGGCCAGTCCATCACCTTTACCTTCAGCTCCTTTGGCAAGGCAGTGGTCATCTTGGAGGTGTGTTTGGGGTTCTTTTCATGTTGGAATACTGCCCTGCGGTCCAGTCTCTGAAGGGAGGTGATCATGCTCTGCTTTAGTGTTGTCACAGTACATGTTGGCATTTATGGTTCCCTCAATGAACTGTAGCTCTTCAGTGCTGGCAGCACTCATGAAGACCCAGATCATGACACTACCACCATCATGCTTGACTGTAGGCAAGACACACTTGTTTTTGTACTCTTCATCTGGTTGCCGCCACACACGCTTGACGCCATCTGAACCAAATGAGTTTATCTTGGTCTCATCAGACCACAGGACATGGTTCCATTAATCCATGTCCTTCGTCTGCTTGTCTTCAGAAAACTGTTTGTGGGATTTCTTGATCATCATCCTTAGAAGAAGCTTCCTTCTGGTACGACAGCCATGCAGACCAATTTGATGCAGTGTGCGGCGTATGATCTGAGCACTGACAGGCTGACCCCCCACCCCTTCAATCTCTGCAGCAATGCTGGCAGCACTCATATGTCTATTTCCCAAATATAACCTCTGGATATGATGCTGAGCATGTGCACTCAACTTTTTTGGTCGACCATGGCGAGGCCTGTTCAGAGTGGAACCTGTCCTTTTAAACCGCTGTATGGTCTTGGCCACGGTGCTGCAGCTCAGTTTCAGGGTCTTGGCAACCTTCTATAGCCTAGGACATCTTTATGTAGAGCAACAATTCTTTTTTTCAGTTCCTCAGAGTTCTTTGCCATGAGGTGCCATATTGAACTTCCAGAGACCAGTATGAGAGAGTGAGAGCGATAACACCAAATTTAACACACCTGCTCCCCATTCACACCTGAGACCTTGTAAAACGAATGAGTCAAATGATACTGGGGACTAGGTTTAGACATTAATGGCTGTGTGTTGAGTTATTTTGAGAGGACAGCAAATTTACACTGTTATACAAGCTGTACACTCACTACTTTACATTGTAGCAAAGTGTCATTTCTTCAGTGTTGCCACATGAAAAGATGTACTAAAATATTTACAAAAATGTAAGGGGTGTACTCACTTTTGTGAGATACTGCACATCTTCTGCCAAGAGCATCATTGTGGTTTGCTGCCCCATCCGGAAGGAACCCAGCCATGGTAAAACTACCAGGTACCCTGTCAACATTTTGATCAATCCCTACCCTTCACAAGCATGTGGAAAGTAATCTGGTCTCAGTGTCATTGGACTATGCAGTCAGCAACAGGGTTAATGTGATAACCTACCAATGTACAGCAAGTGTCACTGATCACTGGGTAAATTTGCTTGCAGCTGGGAAGGATGAGGGATGGGGCAAGCCCCTGGAACTGGTGGTGCCCCTTATGTTTTTCACCTTGATGATAGTAACAATGCAGTCTCCTCACCCCCTTTTTCTTCAATGGTCTCATTTTGTGCCAGGCAAAATCATGAAGTGACAATGGCACCAACCTGCTAGCCGCCCTTTGGCAGGGAACATTCACACGCGCATCTTCACGGGCATATGTCAACAAAGCTTTTACATAATTTTCCAATCACATCGGACAGTCTTGGTTGCAGGCTGCAGTCACAGGCTGCACCTAAACCATAAGACTGCAGTATGCTTAGAGTCAAGAGCTGATGTGGATACTCTTTGAAATGTGAAGTCCATGGACAATTGGGTGTCTAGGCTAGGCAACTAGCTGGAGCTTGCACAATACACACTGGAGCTTCTGGCTCATCCTTTGGTGAATCCGTCTGTTCATTGACACTATGGTTCGGCTCACTATCATAAAAATGAACCAGTTTTGGATCATCAATGATTACAAAACATCTGCAACTCACGCTGCCAACTACTACATTTTTACTTGTAATCTGGCCCCTCCCCAGCCACCAAAAATATTTACCAGCTTTTGCCACTACTTCTGGCCTGCTGCCATTACCAGCTACTATCCCCTTTGCAGGACTGCCACCATTGGCAGCTCCTGCTACCATTACCAGTTGCTGCCCCCACTACCAACTCCTGAAAGTTCTTCTGGCCTGCCTCCTTTACAGCTCCTGCTGCCTCTCCTGGCCTGCTGCTGCCACTATTTCCAGCTCCTGCCACCTCTCCTGGTCACCTCTTTTGTACTGCCATCATTACCAGCTCCTGTGGCCTCCTTTGCCGTATTTTGGTCCACCAGCACAGCAAATATGTCAGTCTCAGCTGCAAAATTTGTAATGCTTGCTGCAGGGTAAATCCTGCATTGTGCCCCAAAGTTTTTGGCCTATTCGGGAACTCAGGTGCTGTAATGGTGCTACACAATATTGTTTCTGCAGCTAAGCCTTAGCTGAAACATTTCTAATGTTTGCTGCAAAGTAAATAATGCTCTGTGTCTCCTAGTTTGCAGCCTATTCGGTGCTCTGGTACTCAGATATTTTTATGGATATTGTTTCTCTTTTCTTATGTTTTTTAATTTTTTGGAGGGGGCCCAGCTCTCCATAATCCTTTATGGCAGTGCTCAGCTCCCTATGCTCTTTATTTGACAATAACTTGCCCATTAGCCTTGAAAATGACCAGAATAGACTTTCAATATTTGCCTCCACAATGGGCTTCAGATTGAAGTTCACAATTTTCAGACTTGTTTAAAGATTCGACAAACATGTCACCAACAAAACCCACACACATTTGCTCTAAAAATAAATGATATATTAACGATGTAATCCAGAATACCTTGACAATTTCTTAGATTATTGCTTACCTGTTACAGAATTGTTATCATTTGTCCTATAGTATAAAAGAATATTCAAACATAAGAACATAAATGTACCATTTTGCAGCTTACCAGTCCTTAGATGGTGGTGATGGCATTCGTTTTCTTTTTTAGGCTAGGAACATTTTCGGCAAATACAAAAAAAATACCTGTTGATCTAGCTAGAAATGCAGTTTTCTTGTAAATTAGGGAAATTAAACTGAAATCTCAAACAAAATTATTTTCTCCCCAAATTATCTGTAAAGCACTTATTTTTAGAAGAGGAAAATGTTTTTTAGTCAAAATCAGGACAGTAGCATAGTATCGACCATGGCTCACTCCTGTGGGATGGAGTGGAGAGAGCAAAGCCACCAAAAAGACAAGATGTGTGTTATTTGCAGCATTACCAGGTGGTGATGCACAGAAAAATAAAGGACATTTGAACGTATAGAACACCCAGGCTGCTCTGGTAGCCATAAGGCAGAGAAGGAGATATAAACAATGTGATAAAAATAAATATGCAGCACAATTCTTGTTTTTATACATTGGTGCATCTGATGTGTGCATTTACTTTCCTATGTCAGCGTATGTAAGCGCTGGATGGCTTAAAAAAAAAAAAAAAAATTTTAATTAATTTTATTAAACTTTAATTCTTGGACTTTTTTCTTTTTATGTAACTTTATTGCTATCAGTTTACAGGGCTATGCTGCTACGGACAAACCCAGGGCTGGTGCAAGGATTTTTGACACCCTAGGCGAAACCTCATTTTGCCGCCACCCATTGGCTCCACCCCCTTTGCCCTGCCCATGTATACCCCACCTTTTTAATAAAACGCCCATCAATGAATGTTTGTTTGCTCCTGCACCTCTGACACTATGTGCGAACGGAGCGGCGGCAGCCTGCTGATGCTGAGATTTAGTTGCTTTGCTGCAGAGAGAAGAAAACACCAGTTGCCAGGCACCCTAGGCAGCAGTGTGCCCTAGGCGGCTGCCTAGTTTGCCTAGTGGTAGTACCAGCCCTGAGTAAACCTTTTCTAAAAGAAATACAGTGCCTTGAAAAAAGTATTCCTACCCCTTGAAATTTTCCACATTTTGTCATGTTACAACCAAAAACTTAAATGTATTTTATTGGGATTATATGTGATAGACCAACACAAAGTGGCACACATTTGTGAAGTGGAAGGAAAATGATACATTGTTTTCAAAATTTCTTACAAATAAATATGTGAAAAGTGTGTGAGTCAATACTTTGTAGAACCACCTTTTGCTGCTATTACAGCTGCAAGTCTTTTTTGGGATGTCTCCACCAGCTTCGCACATCTTTTGAGTGAAATTTTTGCCCATTCTTCTTTGCAAAATAGCTCAAGCTCTGTCAGATTGGATGGAGAGTGTCTGTAAACAGCAATTTTCAAGTCTTGCCACAGATTCTCAATTGGATTTAGGTCTGGACTTTGACTGGGCCATTCTAACACATGAATATGCTTTTATCTAAACCATTCCATTGTAGCTCTGGCTGTGTGTTTAGGGTTGTTGCACTGATGGAATGTGAACCTCCGCCCCAGTCTAAAGTCTTTTGCAGACTCTAACAGGTTTTCTTCTAAGATTGTCCTGCATTTGGCTCCATTCATCTTCCCATCAACTCTGATCAGCTTCCCTCTCCCTGATGAAGAAAAGCATCCCCGCAACATGATGCTGCCACCACCATGTTTCACCGTGGGGATGGTGCATTCAGGGTGTTGTGTAGTGTTAGTTTTCTGCCACACATAGCATTTTGCTTTTAGGCCAAAAAGTTCATTTTTGGTCTCATCTGACCAGAGCACCTTTTTCCACATGTTTGCTGTGTCCCCCAGTAAGACAAGGAAAAGGAGGCGCCTCTGGGTGCAGACTGTTAAAACAATTTATTAAAACGAAACAGCAACAGCTGGTAATACACTCACATTTGAGTAGAAAGTATCAGGCATTTAAAATTGTCCCAGGGCAATCCAGGGGATCCGTGGAGTCATCTCTCGGCTGGTGGATGTTAAATAGCTCTGGGCAGTCTAAGAACGCTGGATGTGGACGGCCGAGATACACACCCGGAGACAGGCACCAAAGGGAGGCTTGGTAAGCAGCCGATCCAGACACGGGATGATGACGTCACACGATATGCGACGCGTTTCCTGAGCCGGCACGCCGTGAGTGGTGTGACGGCGGCGCTCCTTTGTCAAGCTGATTGGCTGGGAGCTGAAGAGGATTTATATATGGAAGGTAGTGAAAGGGAGGAGAGCGGAGTAGTAAAGGAGGGAGGGGAAGGGGAGTGGCCTGGAACTCTGTGTGTGTGGAAGTGTCAGCAGTGATAGGAATCAGGAAGAGGCAGCCATAAGGAATCAGGGAGAGGCAGCCATAAGGAAACATAGAACGAACTGGGGAGGGAGGATGTAAATGGAAATGGGAGGGGAAGGGGAATGATGTGAGGGGGGGGAGGGTAAAAGAAGAAGGGGGAGTGAAAGAGGAGCTATTGGAAGATAAAACTGAGACCATGTGTGTCCTGTGATGGACACAGGGGGAAGAATGAATAAGCATATGTATATGTACCTATGGGAAGGGGGGAGGGAAAAAAAAAAAAAAAAAAGGGAGACGGGAAGGGAATATTGTAATGTGTGCTATATGTTGGTTGTTTATAAGCACATCAGTAGATGATCAGATGTAGTGGGTTACAGGAGTTAACTATAAAAATATGGCTGAATTTCATGTACGTACTTGGACGTACACCCACATGGGTAAAAAGGGACATGGGGGGGGGGAAGAGGGGAATGGGGAAAAACGAAAGGGGGAGGGGGAATAGAAGGGAGAAGTATGGGGAGGGGGGGGGAAATAGGAGGGGGGAGGAGATGGATAAAAGGAATGTAAGAAAGAGAAAAGGGGGAAGGAAAGGGACTGATACAGACACCTGTATATGTTAAGTACACAGAGTCCCAGTAGGGATAAAACGAAGGTATAGAACAAGGGGAAGAGTGGAGGAAGTGCATGTATACATGTTATCGACACATATCAACATATATATACCACATTAAACACTTTGTAAAAAAACATATCAATAAAACTAAAAAGTGAAATAAAAATGGAGTAAAAACAGTAGTGATTATAATAAAATAAATGGAATAATGGGGATTTTGTGAATATCATATAGGCTAATATTAGTGTGAATATTACAAAATGGATGAAGTTTCAATGCATTCGTTAATTCCTCCAGGCGAAAGGACATCTAGGCGATAGATCCAATAGGTCTCCCTCGCACATAATTTTTTGAACCTTTCGGCGGGCGAGAGAGACCTAGGGATCTGTTCTATGACCCAAACTGACAGTCCATGGGTGGAGCTCTTGTGTGCTACAGCGAAATGTTTTGGTACACTATGGGGGTCTGTGCCACCCTCAATGTATCTCCTGTGTTCCCCGAACCGTTGTCTCAGCGGCCGGATAGTGCGGCCGACATATATGAGGCCACAAGGGCACATGAGACCATACACCACGTAGTCGGATGCACAGTTGTAGAAGTCTTTCAGGATGTATGTGTGGCCTTTGGTGGAAAACGATTTTTGGCCATGTTGGACAAAATGACAGGTCTTACACAATTTTTTCCGACATTGGAACATCCCTACTAGAGGGATGAGTGGAGTAATGGACGGGAAAGCCGAGGTAGTCTTGAGTTTACTGGGAGCAATTTTGTTTTTAAGATTAGGGGCCTTCCGATAAGTAACCTGTGGATGTGTAGGGAGAATGGACCTGAGATGGGGATCCTGTTGGAGGATGTCCCAATGTTTCCGAAGTATCTTCTCCATTCTACTGTGTTGGGAGTGGAAAGTGGTGATGAACCGGATGGGGCGATTTGTGGGGGGCGTGTTACTGCGTGGAGTTTTTCCGTGAAGATATGATTCGTAGGCTGTCTCAACCAGATCTTCCGGATAACCTTTTTCGGAAAACTTATTTTTGAGGTGGGTACTGGCTTCCATGTAATCGGTTTTTCTGGTACAGTTTTGTCTCAGCCGACAAAATTGACCTTTGGGAATATTTTTAATCCAAGGAGGGTAGTGGCAACTCTTAAAATGAAGATAAGAATTGCCACTAGTGGGCTTGGTATAGTTCTTAGCATATATCTCCTGGTGGTCATGTCTTAATTCTAAATCCAGGAAGGCTAGAGAGGTCAGGTTATTGTCATGTGTGAAAGTTAATCCGTACTTGTTGTTATTGCAATATGAGGTGAATGATGGAATGAGATCTACGGGTCCGTCCCAGATAATTATGATGTCATCGATGTATCTACCGAAAAAAACAATGTTGGCCGAGAAAGGGTTGTTGTGATGTATGTACTGCTCTCAGTGATAACATCATCTCTAAGGCAGAAAGCCTTTTTTTCCGTAAACCTTTTTATTCCATCCCCTACTTCTACCATCTACCGAAAATCCACAAGAACCAACACAATCCCCCAGGTAGGCCAATAGTGGCCTCGATGGATAGCATTACCTCAGGCTTTAGCCTATATGTCGACAGATACCTACAACCCTTAGTTCACCAACTTCAGTCTTATATACGGGATGGGACACACCTCATGGAACAACTCTCACCATACAGTTGGGAACCCACGTATTCTTGGCTATCCCTAGACGTTAGTTCCCTGTACACTTCCATCCCTCACGACTTTGGTATCATGGCCCTCGAGCACTTCCTGTCCACAGACCCACTTACCAACCCCCGCCAGGCCTCGTTCATCATAGAAGCCACCAAGTTTTGTTTAACGCACAACTATTTTACATTTAATGGTGACTTTTACTTACAGTTACAAGGGACTGCGATGGGGGCTAACTTTGCCCCCTCGTATGCGAACTTGGCTATGGGGTTCTGGGAACAGCAGTACATACATCACAACAACCCTTTCTCGGCCAACATTGTTTTTTTCGGTAGATACATCGATGACATCATAATTATCTGGGACGGACCCGTAGATCTCATTCCATCATTCACCTCATATTGCAATAACAACAAGTACGGATTAACTTTCACACATGACAATAACCTGACCTCTCTAGCCTTCCTGGATTTAGAATTAAGACATGACCACCAGGAGATATATGCTAAGAACTATACCAAGCCCACTAGTGGCAATTCTTATCTTCATTTTAAGAGTTGCCACTACCCTCCTTGGATTAAAAATATTCCCAAAGGTCAATTTTGTCGGCTGAGACAAAACTGTACCAGAAAAAACCGATTACATGGAAGCCAGTACCCACCTCAAAAATAAGTTTTCCGAAAAAGGTTATCCGGAAGATCTGGTTGAGACAGCCTACGAATCATATCTTCACGGAAAAACTCCACGCAGTAACACGCCCCCCACAAATCGCCCCATCCGGTTCATCACCACTTTCCACTCCCAACACAGTAGAATGGAGAAGATACTTCGGAAACATTGGGACATCCTCCAACAGGATCCCCATCTCAGGTCCATTCTCCCTACACATCCACAGGTTACTTATCGGAAGGCCCCTAATCTTAAAAACAAAATTGCTCCCAGTAAACTCAAGACTACCTCGGCTTTCCCGTCCATTACTCCACTCATCCCTCTAGTAGGGATGTTCCAATGTCGGAAAAAATTGTGTAAGACCTGTCATTTTGTCCAACATGGCCAAAAATCGTTTTCCACCAAAGGCCACACATACATCCTGAAAGACTTCTACAACTGTGCATCCGACTACGTGGTGTATGGTCTCATGTGCCCTTGTGGCCTCATATATGTCGGCCGCACTATCCGGCCGCTGAGACAACGGTTCGGGGAACACAGGAGATACATTGAGGGTGGCACAGACCCCCATAGTGTACCAAAACATTTCGCTGTAGCACACAAGAGCTCCACCCATGGACTGTCAGTTTGGGTCATAGAACAGATCCCTAGGTCTCTCTCGCCCGCCGAAAGGTTCAAAAAATTATGTGCGAGGGAGACCTATTGGATCTATCGCCTAGATGTCCTTTCGCCTGGAGGAATTAACGAATGCATTGAAACTTCATCCATTTTGTAATATTCACACTAATATTAGCCTATATGATATTCACAAAATCCCCATTATTCCATTTATTTTATTATAATCACTACTGTTTTTACTCCATTTTTATTTCACTTTTTAGTTTTATTGATATGTTTTTTTACAAAGTGTTTAATGTGGTATATATATGTTGATATGTGTCGATAACATGTATACATGCACTTCCTCCACTCTTCCCCTTGTTCTATACCTTCGTTTTATCCCTACTGGGACTCTGTGTACTTAACATATACAGGTGTCTGTATCAGTCCCTTTCCTTCCCCCTTTTCTCTTTCTTACATTCCTTTTATCCATCTCCTCCCCCCTCCTATTTCCCCCCCCCTCCCCATACTTCTCCCTTCTATTCCCCCTCCCCCTTTCGTTTTTCCCCATTCCCCTCTTCCCCCCCCCCCCCCCATGTCCCTTTTTACCCATGTGGGTGTACGTCCAAGTACGTACATGAAATTCAGCCATATTTTTATAGTTAACTCCTGTAACCCACTACATCTGATCATCTACTGATGTGCTTATAAACAACCAACATATAGCACACATTACAATATTCCCTTCCCGTCTCCCTTTTTTTTTTTTTTTTTTTTTTTTTTTTTTCCCTCCCCCCTTCCCATAGGTACATATACATATGCTTATTCATTCTTCCCCCTGTGTCCATCACAGGACACACATGGTCTCAGTTTTATCTTCCAATAGCTCCTCTTTCACTCCCCCTTCTTCTTTTACCCTCCCCCCCCTCACATCATTCCCCTTCCCCTCCCATTTCCATTTACATCCTCCCTCCCCAGTTCGTTCTATGTTTCCTTATGGCTGCCTCTCCCTGATTCCTTATGGCTGCCTCTTCCTGATTCCTATCACTGCTGACACTTCCACACACACAGAGTTCCAGGCCACTCCCCTTCCCCTCCCTCCTTTACTACTCCGCTCTCCTCCCTTTCACTACCTTCCATATATAAATCCTCTTCAGCTCCCAGCCAATCAGCTTGACAAAGGAGCGCCGCCGTCACACCACTCACGGCGTGCCGGCTCAGGAAACGCGTCGCATATCGTGTGACGTCATCATCCCGTGTCTGGATCGGCTGCTTACCAAGCCTCCCTTTGGTGCCTGTCTCCGGGTGTGTATCTCGGCCGTCCACATCCAGCGTTCTTAGACTGCCCAGAGCTATTTAACATCCACCAGCCGAGAGATGACTCCACGGATCCCCTGGATTGCCCTGGGACAATTTTAAATGCCTGATACTTTCTACTCAAATGTGAGTGTATTACCAGCTGTTGCTGTTTCGTTTTAATAAATTGTTTTAACAGTCTGCACCCAGAGGCGCCTCCTTTTCCTTGTCTTACAGTGCATTGGGATAATGGCTTTCACTCCCTCCGGAAGGCTGCCCTGAATGTGGACTCTACACATTACCCCTGCCTTTTCCACCTGCGGCTCTTATTACGGACTCACCCTCCACTCATTGCTACTATGAACTGTTAACCCTTTCATCCATTATATACCTTTTATGTGCATCATTGTATTATTGGATTTCGCTGTCCATTGTTGCGCCGAATACTTGTTATATTGCTGTGTCCCCCACATGGCTTTCTTTCAACAATGACTTTCTTCTTGCCACTCTTCCATAAAGGCCAGATTTGTGGAGTGCACGACTAATAGTTGTCCTCTGGACAGATTCTCCCACCTGCGCTGTGGATCTCTGCAGCGCCTCCAGAGTTACCATGGACCTTTTGGCTGCTTCTTTGATTAATGCTCTCCTTGCCCGCCCTGTCAGTTTAGGTGGACAGCCATGTCTTGTCAGGTTTGCAGTTGTGTCATACTCTTTCCATTTTTCAATGATGGATTGAACAGTGCTCCGTGAGATGTTCAAAGCTTTTTTTTTATTTTTTTATAACCTAACCCTGCTTTAAACTTCTCCACAACTTTATCCCTGACCTGTCTGGTGTGTTCCTTTGCCTTCATGATACTGTTTGTTCACTAAGGTTCTCTAACAAACCTCTGAGGGCTTCACAGAACAGCTGTATTTATACTGAGATTAAATTACACACAGGTGGACTGGATTTTCTAATTAGGTGACTTCTGAAGGCAGTTAGATCCACTTTTAAAAACATTTATCATTTTACTTCTACTTCACAATTATGTGACACTTTGTGTTGGTCTATCACATAAAATCCCAATAAAATACATTTACGTTTTTGGTTGTAACATGACAAAATGCGGAAAATTTCAAGGGGCATGAAAACTTTTTCAAGGCACTGCATGAAGGCTCCCATTGCTAACCTCCTTTTAAAGAGTATGTAACCCCTAACATTGAACTTCACATCCACTTATTTGGTCCCTAGGTCTGTTTGTTAAATATTTTATTTTTGCTATATGTGTTTAATAAGTTAAAAAAAAAATGCTGAAAATGTTGTGTGCCAATAACTTCATGTGTTTTCTGCCTGTGCTGTCTGTTATCAGTTACCTTGTTCTCCAAGGACTAGAGAATCATGCCTTTCAGTTATAAACACTGCGAAAGGGATGGATTTCATAGTCCTATCTTGTTTTTGTGGCTCTGATATAGAATAGTATCCTAGAATAGAATAGTATCCTAAGACTTGAAGTGTGTTACTGACAGAATCACCAAGTGAAAATCAAGAAAAAAAGAGAAAAAAGGAATACAGCAGCCCTGTCTAACGACGGGCAAATTGCAATATATTATATTTTTGTTCTGGGGTTAAATACATGTAGCCCTCACCACCCAAAAGGGCTGCTGAGAATATGCCCAAGCACAGTTCCATGCACAAGACAATCCAGGCTCAGACTAGTGCAGGGGTAGGCAACCTGGGGCCCTCCAGCTGTTGCAGAACTACAAGTCACATCATGCCTCTGGGAGTAATTGTAACTGGCAGCCTTGCAATGCCTCATGGGAAATGTAGTTCCACAACAGCTGAAGGGCCCCAGGTTGCCTACCCCTGGTCTAGTGGATGTCTTTTTAGAATTTATTGCTGAATAACTTTAACGGGAGAGGGGTTCAGGAATCAGGATACTCCAAACGATAGCAAAAAAATATTAGGAGGATTAACTTCTCACTAAGCTTCTCTAAACTGTAGTCACACATGGAAGTCCCAAATCAGGTCCTACTCACACTGTCCTAGGATCTGACCATCGTCCAGCTTCCACAGAAAGATCCTTCCCTAGACCAGAATTTCAGGACAGTGCCTTCCCGCAAATAATCCTTTATCAGTCTTCCCCCGGCCCTTAGCCTAGCTCCTGCTGAAACTCAGACTGTGGCAAAAATCCTCTTTAGAAATCTTCTGCAGGCCCCAGCCCAACTCCTCCTGAGGCCCAGACTTCAATATCTTGTCTCACTAGCTATCCCCCAGAGGCAGTAGCCTCAGGAGAACTGGAACTCTCCCTGGAGAGGAAAGTCCTCCCAAACATTTATCACCTCTACAGCCACCTTCTGGATGCCTCCTTCCAGGGATTGGCTGGGGCATGATAAATATTCATACTGGGCATTTGACTCTCCCTGCCTGATATTCTGGAAACTTCTTCCAGAAGAAGGTTGGCAAAATTAAATACCTTAGGAAACCCTGACCAGACAAAAACGATTAATTGATGCACCACTGATTACAGTGAAGCCAAAAACGAAATTTAGCCTAGCATTAGGGTTGCTACATACTTTTTAAAGAAGATGTAGAATTTTTACCTGAGTAGATTTCCTGTGAAAAGGAATTGTCACACAAACCAACATCCTATGTGCAGGGTGACCAGTCACCTCACTGCACACATGTAGTTCAAATTAGGGACACATTGATTGACTACTAGGAAAAAAACACAGAATTCTCTTCAGTCCGGCACTTCTCATACTGTCTTAGTTTGATGAAATGAGTGAAATTTTTTAGTGTTAAAGAAATTGTCATTAAAATAACAAAAATTATATGTGTACCTCTCAGGCTTTTAGATCGCAATGAACATGATATTTGGCAAACTGAGAAACCCAGGTAGTCATAAATTGTGACAGATACTCATGTCAGCATATGGGAAATGCTGAATAACACTCTACTCAGCCAGTTTTTAGTGTGATATAAAATCAAGATGACTGCTAAGCATTCTTATCTACTTCCAAATGATCCATCTCATTAAATAAAGAGTATTGTTGCTCTGAAATATGTATACCTATTATTGCTTATTACAACACAGATACTTCCAGTGGTAAGAAATACAACAGTTAAAGGTAGGGAAAGAGCTACCATCTGGATTATGAAAAATGCTTTATATTACATTTGAGTGAATCAAGTCAGAAGCTGATGAAGTTCTCCACGCTGACAGAGAATTGGTGGCCTAATGGTTATCTAAGAACTCCATGGTCACTCCGAGAGCCGTAAGGCCTTTAATTAAGTACTCTGTGCTACATAGAAGCATATCAGCTTTACTGGTTAGGTATGAAGTTACAAAAAAGAAGACAAAACTGGGAAATAAAAAATGTATTTTTTTTTATTTAAAACATTTAAGCATAGAATATTATATACTGTCATGCACATACACAGACAGTACTGTAGGGAATAAAAAGAGCACTATGGAGAAAATATTGTATTATAATAATGGTATGCAGGTAATACATAAAATATAATAATATTCTGTATATTAAAGAATAATGCAATGCACAGTGTATTGTATAATTGTAATTTTTGGGGGCTCTGAGTAATTTTCTAGCAAAAAAATGATAACGTTTACATGTAGGAGCGGAGTGCCAGAATGGGTCCGGATGGGGGATGGGGTTGCATTTTGAGTCATTTCAGCCAACTTGTGGCAAAGTGTGCTGCTTTTTAAACTTTCTTTGATTACACAGTGCCTACTGATAATTTTGATGAATACAACATTTCAGTTTTAATACATTTACAATGGGTATGTTTAATTTTACTTGGTGCCAATCTACAAAGTTGAAGAGTATTTTCTACAACTTTGCCATATTTCATGGTCTACATGCACCCTTGAGTATACTAATGCACCAATACCTGCCTCAAATATTACGCACATGTGTAAATGTCAGTTTAAGAGATATTTTGTCTTGCTAAAATGAATAAAAAAAAACTGCAGGATATTTTGTGGAGAACTTTTAGCATAAAGTCCACAGGGGTTTTGCCTATGCAAAAATGCATTTAAAAAGTAGCGCCCAAGTGTGGGAACGAAAATTCATTTTTTCCTAGTTCACCTTATAGCCTACTCTGAGGAATGGAGACTAAGGCACAAAGACCCTGATGAAAAGCTTTAATAGGAACCCTGAATAACCTTATTACTGGCCCTGTGCACAGCGTGTGCTGGCCTGCCCCCTCACCCCATTTCAGAGACTTGTCACACAAAGGAATAGGCACTTTCACAATGACACAGGCTACTATGCATTGTGGTCCAGGTACATCCAGAGGTTGCAATCCTATTGCTGTAGTAGCATCATGTAGCCAGGATCAGAAGGGTTTTCTCCATGTAAAGAACCAAACAAATTCTTCAACCTTCCAAAATAATCGGAATCATGAGCAAGAAACCTACTCTCAGTAAAGAGAGGCTATCCACCACCTAAGGACACTAGCAAAAAAACTGAGGATTGCTGGGAGCGGGAGGGGTTATATGGACTGTTCTAGCAACTTTGTTTGCCAGTGTCCTCACCGGAAGGTGGCAGCAAATAACCCACAGTCAAGTTTTAAATGAGCCTGCTGTACTGTATGGGTAACATTTTTTTTTTTAACTTGTCAGGATGATTTAACTGGAACCATATGCAGCTTGAAGCTCACCCCTTTGCTCTGCAGCTGAATGAAACCATCTGCAGCCTCTAACATGCCCATCACTGCAGCCTGTTTAGTACACATCTGCAGCCTTTAATGTGCCCATTATTGCAGCCTGTTTAGTGCCCATCTGCAGCCTGTAACAAGCCCATCATTGCAGCCTGTTTAGTGCCCATCTGCAGCCTCTAATGTGCCCATTATTGCAGCCTGTTTAGTGCCCATCTGCAGCCTCTAGCATGCCCATCATTGCAGCCTGTTTAGTGCCCATCTGCAGCCTCTAATGTGCCCATTATTGCAGCCTGTTTAGTGCCCATCTGCAGCCTCTAGCATGCCCATCATTGCAGCCTGTTTAGTGCCCATCTGCAGCCTCTAATGTGCCCATTGTTGCAGCCTGTTTAGTGCCCATCTGCAGCCTCTAATGTGTTGTGGGGCCCTTAAATGGTGTGGGGCCAATAGGCTGGTCCGTACTCTGCCTATTTATAACCTGGTATTGTCTATGGACAAGTACAAAAGGTGTATCTTTTGGTAATATACTGTTCAATATATTTGGAACAAGCAAAACAGTGCATACTGGTAACAAAGTCTTATCCCAAAAGTGAAGCTTGAAATATAAAGGCCACCTCAAGATTGCAATTAATCAGGGACTAAAAAAAATTCAAGCCATTTCATGAAATTCTATGGCAGAATCTCAGGATGTATGATGAGATCTAAAACATAGGAAGGGAAAGTAATGCAACTGTCGTGCTTGAGGATAATGAGGATTATTTTCCTGCACGGTATTTATGAATGAGTAATTTTTAAACGATAATATTTTTAAGATACAGGATCAATTAATATGAACACAGACTAAAAATTGGAGATTTATTCACCAGACATGTATTCATACAAAAATAGTTATATATTGGATTACAGAAACAAATGTTACACAAAATTAAGAATATTAATCTTGACACCCGCTAATGGGAGTGTTGTACTTTTAAATGACACAAATGATAAAACTTCCCTGTAGAATCAATAACCGAGTATATATGATGATTAGACAGAACGTCTGTATTTCACTAATTTAACCATTACTATACTGCAGGTAAGTAAGTGATCAATAACATGAAATAGAATCGGCGCCTGCTATGTCAACAGAAAGAGAAATTACCAAACTTATAATGAAAAATTGAAGCTTAGAGAAAAAGCTACAAGGTGGTTATCAACTTGAGAGAAATCCGACTGTATAAAATAATTAATAAATCAGTATTTAAAATAACACAAATGAATATGAGGTAAAAAATCAATACAATATAATTACCCTTCCAAAATGGCTGCTGGTCTAAAATGATTTTCCTAAAATGGCTGCTATGGTTTCCAAGATGGCCTATGTTAACGAGAAAATGCGCCTTGTGTCCTTGGAGTTAAGTATAATCTGACAAGAAAACTTTATCAATGTGGGTGATGTTACAAATTGATTATAATAAGCCTAGCCCAGAAGGTGTAACTTATTTTCCGTTGTTTGAAAGATCTATTGATTACCTATTGGTAGATTTAGATAATATTTCTTTTAACCACCAGGCATGTCCAGGGGCAGAAATACTTGTTCAGACATACCTTCTAAGATATATGTTCAATCTTCATAATGTGTATCTGCTTGTATAGTAGACATGTGCACACTGAAATATTTTGTTTCGGAATTTCGTTTTCGTCCGAAAAATTAATTTATTTAGTTACTCCCGAAATTCATTTTTCTTTATTTAGTTTTTCGTTAAAAATTGCATTCGTCCGAAAATCCAAATTAAGGTTGAATCTGTCATTGAAGGCTTATGGTGTCTGTCGAATGTTCAAAGAAGATTTGACGGAGCAGCTAAACTGTGCAACGCCGTATAGTTTACCTGCTCCGTCGAATCTTCTTAAAACTTTTAACAGACACCATAAGCCAAAGTACGTGTGTACTTAGTTCTAGCTATTTTACTGCTCCTCCTCTTTGGTTACAATCAGCCAGTAACATTCATCATCATCATTATTTTTATTTATCTTTTCTCCCCTACGTTGAATCTTTTCTCCCCTACGTCGAATCTTTTCTCCCCTACGTCGAATCTTTTCTCTCTATGTCGAATATTTTCTCTCTATGTAGAATAATCTTGGACTAATAGAGTTAAGGTTAGGCACATTCAACCACAGGTTTGATGGACACAGATTGTTATTGTCATCATCATGTCGAATCTCCTATCTATATTGAACTGTTGTAGCAACGAAAATGAAAAAAAAGCATTTGTTTATGTCGGATCTTTCGTTTTTCGGATTCTGGACTTTCGTTATTGTTTGTTAAAACGATAACGAAAATACCTGAAATTCGGACGAAAATGCATTCGGAAATGAATGCACATGTCTATTGTATAGTGTTGCTGATATATATATATATATATATATATATATATATATATATATATATATATATATATATATATATTTATATAATATTTAGGAGTTCTGGAATTCTGGTAACAAGTGCAATGTGAGGGTACAATTTTATTCATCAATAACACATAAAATTATTGATTATGAATAAATGTGTTACTCTTGTAGATACTATAAGTACTCATTAATCTAGGTAAAAACACATGCTATATGGATATATATTTATGTAGACATGGTCACGATATATATACAGTTGTGTGAAAAAGTATTTGCCCCCTTTCTGTTTTTTTATTGTTTTGCATATTTGTCACACTTAAATGACTCAGATCATCAAACAAATTTTATTATTACACAAAGATAACCCGAGTAAATACAAAATGCAGTTTTTAAATGATGGTTTCATTTATTAAGGCAAAAAGCTGTCCAAACCTGCCTGGCTTTATGTGAAAAAGTAATTGCCCCCTAAACCTAATAACTGGTTGTGCCCCCCTTGGCAGCAAAAACTGCAATCAAGCTTTTCCGATAACTGGCAATGAGTCTTTCACATTGCTGTGGAGCAATTTTGGCCCACTCTTCTTTGCAGATTTGTTTTAATTCAGCCACATTGGAGGGTTTTCCAGCATGAACGGCCTGTGTAAGGCCACGATACAGCATCTCAATTGGATTTAAGTCCGAGCTTTGACTAGGCCACTCCAAAACCTAAATTTTGCCTTTTTTGAACCATTTGGAGGTGGACTTGCTGTTGTGTTTCGAATCATTGTCCTGCTGCATAACCCAAGTGCACTTGAGTTTGAGGTCACAAACTGATGGCCGGATATTCTGCTTTAGGATTTTCTGGTAGAGCTCAGAATTCATGGTTCCATCAATTATGATAAGTCGTCCAGGTCCTGAAGCTGCAAAGCAGCCCCAGACCATCACGCTACCACCACAATGTCTGACTGTTGGTATGATGTTCTTGTTATGAAATGCTGTATTCATTTTATGCCAGATGTAAAGGGACGCACACCTTCCAAAAAGTTAAATTTTTGTCTCATTAGTCCACAGAATATTTGCCTAAAAGTCTTGGGGAAAATTAAGATGTTTTTTGGTAAATGTGAGATGAACTTTTGTGTTCTTTTTGGTCAGCAGTTCTTTGCATGTTGTTCTGGGTTCTTTTATGACCTCCTGCATGAGTCGTCGTCATGCTCTTGGAGTAATTTTTGTAGGTCAGCCACTCCTGGGAAGGTTCATCCAGTTGTGGATAATGGCTCTCCCCGTGGTTCACTGGAGTTCCAAAGCCCTAGAAATGGCTTTGAAACCCTTCCTAGACCGATACATGTTTGTTTTTAATCTATTCTTGATTTTTTTTTTAGATTGTGGCATGATATGTGGCTTTTTGTGATCTGTTAGCGTGCTTCACTTTGTCAGACAGCTTCTATCTATGTTATTTATTGATTCAACAGGTCTGGCAGTAATCAGGCCTGGGTGTGGCAAGTGAAATTTAAACTCAACTTTCCAAAAAATTGTGGTTATTCACAGTTCATTCATGATTCAGCATGGGAGGGGGCAATTACTTTTTCACATAAGGCAAGCTTTTTTTTCTTTCCTTGAACAGCTTTTTTTCCTTAATAAATGAAATAATAATTTAAAAAAGACATCTTGGATTTACTCGGGTTATCTTTGTGTAATATTAAAATTTGTTTGATGAGCTGAATCATTTAAGTGTGAGAAATATGCAAAAAAAAATCAGAAACGGGGCAAATACTTTCTCACACAACTGTATGTCATTCACAACAATGATTGGTAAAAAATTGTTAAAAAAAAAAAACAGATATTTCTTTGAGTTGCTTAAAATGGACTTTGGCCAGTCTGACTGACTATTTAGACAGTATTCAACTAGATAAACGACTCTTCACAATAGTCTCTGTCCACAGGGATTTCATCTGGAGAGCAATCAGTCAAATGTTTGTATTGTCGACTTATCTTAGTGGTATCAGGTCCTTTTATCTAACAAACCAGAAAATGCAATAATCTTTGGTTCTTTGGTTTCCAGCTTTGCAAACAGTTCGTTTATAGTGTTTAAAGCAGGGGGTCCACCCGCACCGCCAAAAAAAAAAAATATTAAAAGCCAGCAGCTACAAATCCTGCAGCTGCTGACTTTTAATACATCGCCACTTACCTGTCCCAGGGTCCAGCGATGTCGGCGGGCGACGCCGAGAACCCGCTCGGTTCTCGGCAGCTGCCGCCGCCATCCTAGGTGAGGGAATCAGGAAGTGAAGCGTTGCGGCTTCACTTCCCGGTTCCCTACTGCGCATGCGCAAGTCGCGCTGCGCATCGTAAGTGGTCCCCGCTCTCTCCTGGGAGCTGTGTGTTTCCCAGGAGACAGCTCGGAGGGACAGGAAGAGGCATAGACTCCCATGGGAGTCTATGCCGGAAGTGGGTGCAAATACCTGTCTTAGACAGGTATCTGCACCCCCCTCCCCCCCTGAAAGGTGCCAAAAGTGACACCGGAAGGGGGGTGGGTTCCGAAAAGCGGAAGTTCCATTTTTGTGTGGAACTCCGCTTTAAGGATAGGTGATTCATTAAAAGTTTGGAAACAGCTGAAGTCATTGTGAACCTTTTTTCACCTTTCTCTCATGGGGCTCATTATATATAAAAAATAAAAAAATATTATTATTTCTTCTCAAAAGGTCTAACACAACATAACCACCCAACTAAAACACAGGAGTAAATAAGCAAGAGTGTGGGGAAAAGATTCTGTATTTAAGAATGAATGACCAAATGCCATAGCTTGTCCTACAGCATGCTGTTCAACAACAGGTAGAACCAGGCTTTATGCATCTTCACATACAATATACTGTACATGCTGCAGCTTTCAGTTCACCTTTTCTACCCAGATGGTTTGCAGTTCTTAAATTTGCCCTCTCCCTCTGGGCTCCTTACATTATTGTTGCTGTATCACTATGATGGACTGCCTCGAGCGCTAATAGAATGTATGGGAGGTGGTAAGCAAGCTTTGACAGTACTAGGAAATGACAAAGCATTGCTTATGCAGAACTATATTTTCGAATTCTGCAGCTGGACCTCAACTTCTTTCACTTTCTTCCCCCTGACTGTACCTGACTGCTTGTAGGATGCAGAGCACTCTTTGCAGCACACATATCCAACATCAACTGTTAACGTCATGTGTAAGCACTGCACCAATAGGACACAGGCTTACACAAAATAGCTGCTAGAAAATACTATGCCCTCCACCATTAAAAAAAAAAGAAAGTCTCCTATGAATTAAAACACATACAAAAAGTTTCCCTTTTGTTATATAGTCTTCTTACCTTGTACACTTCATTTGCCATCTTCTAAAACAGTTTGTTCTTTATACTTTGCGACAAACAAATTGATGTGTGATGACATTAAAAAAACGCTACCTATTCATTTCTAAGCAGTTTGGAGACAAAAGGCTCCTGCTTTATAAAGAGCTTCCACTTTTTTTCTTACATCACAGATCTTTTCACCATGTTGATTAGGATTACATTCTTTAGCAGCACAGGCATATTTAACAGATCCTTTTTTTCCTTTATAATTCTTTCTGTAGAAGCAAGACATCATGGAATGTCACTGTAATTTCTGCTGCAGTCTTCACTTTGTCGGTTTATTGATGTAAAACTTTATTTTTTTCACCCAAACAAAGGCTACCGTGTATTTTCTTTCTCCTATTTTAATAATTCCAAACTGCTTGATGCAAGTGTGACTCTGCTGGCAGCTTTGATGAAAAGTCAAATATGACCTGTTATTAACTTTAACATAATACAGTACCTTATGTGGTGGAAAATATTCTGGCCTAAGTGAAGAAAAACTCAGCAGGAAGAGGGACAGAACGTGGTATTTAAATATAGCTGGAAATCAAGAGCTAAAGCTACCCAAGGATTTTTTCATGTATTTTGAGTTGAGTTTTATGGTGTTTTAGGCAATAGTCCTGTGGCCTTGTGTGACTTTGTTTATTGCTTTGTTTCCCACAAAGAATTCTGTATTCTTTCCATATACATTTCTGACAGTCATCTGGTAGTACAGGTTGCAGTCCCCTGGGGCCTAAATTGGGCAAGGTGCTGAATACAACCTGGATGATGCCTTAGAGCTCATAAATATATGGACATATACTTTTTGTATCTAAAATTGTTGTTTTCATTACAGAGAAAATTGTTGTAAATTCCTTAAATGTTCTACCAAATAGGTAAATCTTCTATTAACCCTTTAAAACCAGCCCCCTAAGGGGTTTAGAATGCCAGGAGGCGGGGCTTATCACTATGTGACTGCCGTGATTGGCTGTCACATGATCGGAAAGCTCCCAATTACAAGATGCAAACGGGAGCTTTCAGTTAGCCACCAGTAACTGTCCCGAGCAGGGCACGTGCTCTCGGCAAAACTCTATTGGCGCCATTGCGCACAAATATGTAGCCGTTCAGCGCCAAGGCCTGGCCACCAAAAGGTTGCATATTTGCGTGCGCTCTGCGCCAAGGAATTACACAAAGCTAAAGCTCCAAAGAACTCATATTCCGTGCTGCTGGATCAAAAGAAGAAGCCTAGGTATTGGTGCATTATTAGGCTTCAGTTTGCAAGGTGCAGCATATGAAATTGTGTTTTTTCACCTGCCAATATTCAAAGCCTGCAATTTTACACATTAAGCTATGGAATATGGTATTTTTAATGTCATTATTTATTTTATTTTTTTTTTAAACCTTCAGTATCCACTTCAGCTCCAGTGACGTACCAATGGTCGGTTTTCTTGTGAAAGAAATACTTGTGGTAATCCTAGCGCCTCCTCTCCTGCTGCCTTCCATGCTTTCTCTGGCTCTCCCATCAAACTGGGAGACAAAAGCAACCAGCTGCCGCTTTTGCTAGCTGACCATAGAGATAATCAGAGACCGGACTGGCACTGATTGCCTCTGTGGTAAAGGAAACAGGAAGTAATGAGCATACATCACTTTCAATTTTTAAATAGGGAAAGCATTTGATCACTCGATCTTGGGGTGATCAAATATTTTAAAAGGCAGAGGAGACATCTGGGGTCCAATAGACCGCAGATCTCTACATAAAGAGAACTTGTCACTGCCTATTGCTATCACAGGGGATATATATATATTCCCTGTGATAACAATAAAAGTGATAAAAAAAGTAAAGCAACAGTGTAAACAGAATAAAAAAACTAAAATAAATAATTAAAAAAATGTTTTAAAGCGTCCCCGTCCCCCTGTGCGCAAAGGAAAATGCACGCGCCGTACCCGCATGCGAAAAAACAGCGATCACTCCATACATGTGAGGTATCACCACAAACGTCAAATCGCGGGCAGTAATTCTAGCACCAGACCTCCTGTGTAAATTTTAAGTGGTAACCTGTAAAGTTTTTTTTAAACATCGCCTATGGATAGTAAAATATACAACGTTTGTCGCCATTGCATAGGCTTGCGCAATTTTAACCACTTCAGCTTCGGAAGTATTTACCCCTTTAATGACCAGGCCATTTTTTGTGATACGGCACTGCGTCGTTTAAACTGACAATTGCGCGGTCATGCGCAGTCCTGCTTTGTACACAAACAAAATTTATGTCCTTTTTTTCCCAACAAAAAGAGCTTTCTTTTGGTGGTATTTTATCACCTCTGTGGTTTTTATTTTTTGCGCTATAAACAAAAAAAGAGCGACAATTTTGAAAAAAAAAACAATATTTTTTACTTTTTGCTATAATAAAGATCCAAAAAAATAAATAAAATGCATTTCTTCATTAGTTTAGGCCAATATGTATTCCAATATGTATTTTTCTATATATTTTTGGTAAATAAAAATCCCAATAAGCGTATATTGATTGGTTTGTGCAAAATTTATAGCATCTAAAAAATAGGGGATATATTTATTTATTTATTTATTTATATATATATTTTTTTACTAGTATTTGGTTGATCAGCGAATTTTAGCAGGACTGCGGCATTGTGGCAGACAGATCAGACACTTTTGACACTTTTTTGGGACCATTGACATTAACCTCCCTGGCGGTATGATTATTTCAGATTTTAGGTGCTGAAAGCGGTACCATTATTTTGCACAGAAATTTGGCGTTTTATATTGTAGGCCTGTAATTCTTAGGAATAGTTCACTTAAATCTGTCCAAACAAGAGTCTAGTAGACATCCCGGGTATGATAAAGTTTGAAAAACGAAATAAAAAATTATAATATAATAAATAACTATAAATAATTAAAACACATAATAATATAGTAATAATAAAAATTATATAATAATGTAATCAAATCAAAAACACTGAAATTTGCTCAGTTCCAGAATTTTAGCTTTTATTACTTTTAGTGTTTGATGACGGATCTCCCCACAAATCACTATCGCTCAATTCTGCAAGTGATTATAATTTGTTATCGCTTTTTTCTAGCTGGTCTAAAACCACTTTTGATGTAAAGAGACAGTTTTGGTTGCTATGGACAATCTCCAGTTTCCAGGCAGAAAGAACAGTTTTATATATATAAAACTGCATGCAGGACACTGGGCAGACCACTAGGGACAAAGGGGATGTGTACTTATTTGATACAGTACTGTAATCTGTAAGATTACAGTATGCTGCATCTATACTGTGTGTTTCACTTTTGAATTTGCCGCCGAACTCCATCCCCGTGCGTCGCAACGCTCGCAGGGAACGGAGCTCGGCACTGTGAATCGAGCGAGACACAGCGGCTCGCCGATCACAGCGGAGAGACATCGCAGGAACCAGGGGACAAGGTAAGTAACCTCTTCCTGGATCCTGCGATGCAAGCCCGAGTCTGGCTCGGGGATACCGCTTTTGGTATGTAAAATCCACCCCGAGCCAGACTCGGGAATACCGCCAGGGGGGTTAATACAGCAATCAGAGCTAAAAATAGCCACTGCTTACTGAATAAATGTCACTGGCAGGAAAGGGGTTAACACTAGGGGGCGATCAAGGGGTTAAGTGTTCCCTAGGGAGGTGTTTCTAACTGTGTGCTGACTGGGAGTAGAGAGAGATCGCTGTTCCTGATTAATAGGAACAGCAGATCTCTCTCTATTCCCCTGACAGAACGGGGATCACATTGACAGATACCCGTTCTGGCTCTCTGAGGAGCGGTCGCGGGTCGCCGGCAGACATCGTGGCTGCCGGCCACGCGTATCAGCTCTGGCGTCGCCTTACACCTATGGTGATTCGGGCAGCCGTGCCAACCTGCCACAGTATAATGACGGCGTCTGGTCGGCGAGCAGTTAAAGCATGACATGTTTGGTATCTATTTACATGGCGTAACCTCTTTTATATTTTACCAAACAATTAGGCATTGTATAGTGTGCATTAAAATTCTAAAACGTGTGACATAAAAAATTGAAACACCGATCATTTTAGGGCCTCTGCCTTAAAAAATATATAGTTTTGGGGTAATTTTCTAGCAAAAAATACAGATTTTTACATGTAAACAAACAGTGCCAGAAAAGGTCTGGTCTTAAAATAGGTAAATTTGGTGATCTTGTTGCTGCATGAGATACTAATGCACAATAATGCACAGATATTATTTATCCCAAGAGAATCGGAGATTTTTTTTTTCATTTCAGGTAAGGATAGCTCACTAACAAATCAGCATTTTTTTTCTACTAGGATTAAAAATGTGCAATGCTCAGAAAAGACAAAAAAGGCAAAAAAGGTTTTCTAAAAAAGAAGGTTAAAACAGCAGGGAAAATACAGATGACATGTCCATCTGCCACTGCATCCAGCAAGTGCATGTGTATACAGAACTTATACAAACTAATACCAGATCACAGTTACAATCCAATCTCCTTTTTCTCTGTCACTATTTTGGCACCTGGACTTCATCAAAGGCGTCGTAGGTACACGCCTAAAAGTGAGGATTCAAGATGCTATTCAAGATAGCATATAGAGATACGGTCTATTATTTCACATTTTATTTTGTTTGACTTACACATTTTATTTTTCACACATTTTTATTACATGCATTTCCTATTATGATTTGTTGTTTCAATTTCATTGTTAAGGTGTGCAGCACATATTAAGGGACTTATGTATGCTAAATAGTTACATAGTAAATCAGTGTTACTATATATATATTTATAAATCGAATTTGCATTTGTTAGTTAATTTGCTTTATGCACACTTTGACTGGTGCACACTTAACGGCATGTTTCGCAGGTGCAGAGGAAATGAATACGTTGTTTGGTCTGCTCAGCGTGCGCATTGATGCGGTGGTGTATGTGCATTTGGCTTAGTAAATCAGACTCACTGACATTTCAGGTAATTGGCTGGTGATAAACTCTGATAAACTGTGATAGTGACATTTGGATATAAACTATTTAAGTGCTATGATTTATTCTAATGCCCCGTACACACGGTCGGACATTGATCGGACTTTCCGACAACAAAATCCTAGGATTTTTTTCCGACGGATGTTGGCTCAAACTTGTCTTGCATACACACGGTCACACAAAGTTGTCGGAAAATCCGATCATTCTAAATGCGGTGACGTAAAACACGTACGTCGGGACTATAAACGGGGCAGTAGCCAATAGCTTTCATCTCTTTATTTATTCTGAGCATGCGTGGCACTTTGTGTGTCGGATTTGTGTACACACGATCGGAAATTCTGACAACGGATTTTGTTGTCGGAAAATTTTATAGCAAGCTCTCAAACTTTGTGTGTCGGAAAATCCGATGGAAAATATGTGATGGAGCCTACACATGGTCGGAATTTCCGACAACAAGGTCCTATCACACATTTTCCGTCGGAAAATCCGACCGTGTGTACAGGGCATAACTCTTATGCCATGTGTCAGTATTATCTAAATGAGTAAAACAAATGAAAGTTAATTTTTTTTTTTTTAAATAACAAACATGTTATAGTTACCTGCTCTGTGCAGTGATTTTGCACAGAGCAGCCCTGATCGTCCTCTTCTATAGTCCATCATCGGCACTCCTGGCCCCTCCCTCCTGCCAAGTGCCCCCAGAGCAAGCATCTTGCAATGGGGGCACCGAGCAAGCTCGCTCCAGAGCTGTGCCTCTGCGTGTCCATTCACACACACACAGAGTCCTACCCCTTTCTCTCCTCAATGGTTAACTTGCTGTGATTGACAGCGGCGGGGCCAGTGGCCCTCATTGCTGTCTTAGCCAATGTGAAATGAAAGTCTCCGGAGAGCTGAGGCTCTTGTGCACATTGCTTGAGGAAGATAAGGCTCTGGTAAGTATTAAGGGGGGCTGCTACATAGAGAAGGTTTTTACCTTCATGCATAGAATGCATGAAGGTAAAAAACCTTCAGCCTTTACAAACATTTTAATCTGATGAAGTTACTGGAGTTCAGAAAAAAAATTACTAATTTGATATATGTTATTATTTTTGATATGTCAGCTTTCCAGGGCTGCTGGCCCTGCTATATTTCCAAAAGAGCACCTAGCCATCCTAAAACTACCCCTCGCACTTACTTCAACCCAAACACCAACTCTCACTTTTAGTGTACTGCAAAGGCTCAAGGTTTTTCACCTTCATGCATTATATGCATAAAGATAAAAAACCTTCCAATTGAAGCAGCCCCTCCAGCCCTCCTTTATACTTACCTGAGCCCCATCTCGATCCAGCGATGTGCACGAGAACCTCGGCTCTCCAGGGACTCTAACTCCTCATTGGCTGGGGCAGCAGTGGGAGTCATTGGTTCCCACTGTTGTCAATCACAGCCAGTAAATCAAACAGGAGAGTGAGGGGGCCGATCCGCGTCTCTGTGTGTGAACGCCCCTGGAGCAAGCTGCTAGCTATGGGGGCACTTGGCAGGATGGAGGGGCCAGGAGCACCGGTGTTTGCTATTTATAAAAAAATAAATAAATAAAATCACTTTATTATATCACTTTAAAACTGAACACAAAATTGTAGTATATTGCAGCTTACCGGTCCTTAGATGTAGGAGATGCATTTGTTTTGTTTTACATTACATTTAAAATTACACTTTTGTTTTTGGGTTTAGATACGCTTTAAAGTAGATATGAAGCAAATCACTAAAATCTCAGCTTTAACATGTACATGTAATTCAAAGTTTATTAAATGTGCAGCTGTCATTAAAATAATATCTGATGATCCTTCCAATAATCAAGTGTCAAGACACTTCCTGTTATATTGTGACATTTTTTTTTCATTTTCCATTTGTATAGTGTAGCCAGGTGCTGAACTACAGAAACATGGAGGAGACATTTCCCTCTTTACAATCAGTTTACTTTCCCTTTCTGCTGTTACGTTGATTGATGTGTTGCACTTTCCCCTACAGTCAGCAGAAGGAAAATTATAGCCAGAAAAGGCTATGGATTTCTATGCACAATGCTGAGTATCATGGGGTTTGAAGTCCAGGAAGAATGCAATATTGTGGACTTATGGTCCCCTTGCACTATAATTCCCAGGAGACATTGGGGCAAGGAGAAGGAGTGGAACTGGTTTTCTGAGACTGTTCAGCTAGGTTCATCTTCTTGGCGCTGAGGGAACCAATGAGAGTACATCTCCTGCATGCTGACCTGACTGCTGAATGGCCAGACCAGTAGAGACACCCAAGGTAGTGCAGCACAGACCTTAGCAACTGCATCTGCATTATTGCCACAGGGCGACCAGAGCATCCTCTCACCCTCTACTTCTCACTGCTAAATTTTTAGAGGCATTTTGTGGAAAAACTGAGGACCCCCCCCCCCATTTCTACAACGAGAGTTCACAGCCACACCACAAGTGAGAGGGCACTGCCCATTGTTCAAACTGCTAGCAGGGACTGCCCTCTGGACACTGCTGATCACAGATTGAAGTAAAGAGCCAATCAGTGACTTTTTATCATGTGATCAGCTGTGTCCAATGCCAGCTGGTCACGATGTAAACAGACGCCAGTTATCAGCATTCCTGTCCTCAAGCTGACAGCGTGAGGAAGGGAGAGGAGAGCCAATAACCAGCTTCTGTAAAAGGGACCTGATTCCTGATTCTCAGTGCAGTCCCAACAGTGCCCACTAGTGCTGCCAATCTGTGCAGCCAATCAGTGGCCAATGGCCATCAGTGCCACCTATCAGTGCCCATCAGTGCCACCTATAAGTGCAGCCTCATCAATGCCTTCTCATCAGTGCTCACCAGTGCCGTCTCATTAGTGCCCATCAGTGCAGCCTATCAGTGCCCATCAATGCCCATCAGTGCTGCCAGTCATCAATGCCCATCAGTGCAACCTATCAGTGCCCATCAGTGCAGCCTCATAAGTGCTCTATTTGTGTGAAAAAAATTTATAAAAATTTTGTTTAGGTACAGCGTTGCATGACCAAGCAATTGTCAATCAAAGTGCGACAGCGCTGAAAGCTGAAAATTGGCCTGGGTAGTAAGGGGGGTAAAAGTGCCCAGTAGGCAAGTGGTTAGGGTTTTATGCACGTGTATGAGATAAATTAGTTTGTTATCGTTGTTAACATGATATTTTACTGGTGATTGTTATTTACTACACATTGAGTGTTTTCTGCTCTTTCCTTACAAAAGACTTTATATGTAATTTTAGAGTGTTAGGCATAGTGAGAACAGTGCATGGAAATTTTTTATTTATACCAATGCCCTGTTCTTGAATGTTAATCTATGTTCTCTTATTGCCAGCAAGTACCTGACACTGTGCACAGCTGGTAGCTGTCAGACCCCTTTCACACTGAGTCGCCCATAGTGTCGGTGGTAAAACGCCGTTATTTTTAGCGGCATTTTACCGTCGGATTTGCGGCGCATTTTGGCCGCTAGCGGGGCACTTTTACTCCCCGTTAGCAGCCGAGAAAGGGTTAAAACTGCCCGCAATGCGCCGCAATTGCATTTTGCCAGCGTTATTGCAGCGCTCCCCCATTGATTTCAAAGGGGAGCAGCGATGGAGGAGTGGTAAACACACCGCTCCTTCACTGCTCCATAGAAGCTGCTGGCAGGACTTTTCCTGACGTCCTGCCAGCGCAACGCTCCAGTATGAAAGCCCTCGAGCTTTCACACTGGAGACAATGGAGCAACTGTTTGAGGGCGGATTGCAGGTGCTATTTTTAACGCTATAGCGCCTGCAAAACGCCCTCAGTATGAAAGGGGTCTAAAATAGTAATACTCACCTACAGTCTGAAAGTTCATTCACAAAAATGAAGATGGTGGTATGCTTCTGTTTAATACTGTTAATACTGTTACTGTAATATAACAAAATAGATAGGAAATGTATTAAAAAATGTATGAAATAAAAGTCTCAGATGTTCTTTAAAAAGAAAAGTAAAAACTATTTAGAAATGCAAATTACGTATAGTCCAGGTACTAGATACTGACAAATTTAGTATGGACATACCTTATGTAGGATTCATAGACCTCTAGCTAGTTAAACTTCCACAAATATAAAATGACTGTCACAAAATTATATATATATATCTATATATCTATACATATATATATAGATATATAGATATATAGATATATATCTATATATATATATATATATATATATATATATATATATATATATAGAGAGAGAGAGAGAGAGATATATCTATATATCTATATATCTATATATATATATCTATATATATATATATATATATATATATATATATATATATATATATATATATATATATTTATAATATATATATATATATATATATATATATATATATATATATATATATACACAGTATCTCACAAAAGTGAGTACACCCCTCACATTTTTGTAAATGTTTTATTATATCTTTTCATGTGACAACACTGAAAAAAATGACACTTTGCTACAATGTAAAGTAGTGAGTGTACAGCTTGTAATCAAAATAACTCAACACACAGCCATTAATGTCTAAACCGCTGGCAACAAAAGTGAGTACACCCCTAAGTGGAAATGTCCAAATTGGGCCCAAAGTGTCAATATTTTGTGTGGTCACCATTATTTTCCAGCACTGCCTAAGCCCTCTTGGGCATGGAGTTCACCAGAGCTTCACAGGTTGCTACTGGAGTCCTCTTCCACTCCCCCATGACGACATCACGGAGCTGGTGGATGTTAGAGACCTTGCGCTCCTCCACCTTCCATTTGAGGATGCCCCACAGATACTCAATAGGGTTTAGGCCTGGAGACATGCTTGGCCAGTCCATCACCTTTACCGTCAGCTTCTTTAGCAAGGCAGTGGTCATCTTGGAGGTGTGTTTGGGGTCATTATCATGTTGGAATACTGCCCTGCGGCCCAGTCTCCGAAGGGAAGGGATCATGCTCTGCTTCAGCATGTCACAGTACATGTTGGCATTCATTATTTCCCTCAATGAACTGTAGCTCCCCAGTGCTGGCAGAACTTATGCAGCCCTAGACCCTGGCACTCCCACCGCCATGCTTGACTGTAGGTAAGACATACTTGTCTTTGTACTTCTCACCTGGTTCACTGCCACACACGCTTGACTCCATCTGAACCAAATAAGTTTATCTTGGTCTCATCAGACCACAGGACATGATTTCAGTAATCCATGTCCTTAGTCTGCTTGTCTTCAGCAAACTGTTTCTTGTGCATCATCTTTAGAAGAGGCTTCCTTCTGGGAAGACAGCCATGCAGACCAATTTGGTGCAGTGTGTGGCGTATGGTCTGAGCACTGACAGGTTGACCCCCTCACCCCTTCAACCTCTGCAGCACTGCTGGCAGCACTCATACGTCTATTTCCCAAAGACAACCTCTAGATATTATGCTGAACACATGCACTCAAATTCTTTGGTTGACCATGGCGAGGCCTGTTCTGAGTGGAACCTGTCCTGTTAAACTGCTGTATGCTCTTGGTACTCTCTGCAGCTCAGTTTCAGGGTCTTGGCAAACTTCTTATAGCCTAGGCCATCTTTATGTAGAGCAACAATTCTTGTTTTCAGATCCTCAGAGAGTTCTTTGCCATGTTGAACTTCCAGTGACCAGTATGAGTGAGTGAGAGCAATAACACCAATTTTAACACACCTGCTCCCATTCACACCTGAGACCTTGTAACACTAATGAATCACATGACACCGGGAAGGGAAAATGGCTAACTGGGCCCACTTTTGGGTACTCACTTTTGTTGCCAGCGGTTTAGACATTAATGGCTGTGTGTTGAGTTATTTTGAGGGGACAGCAAATTTACACTGTATGCAAGCTGTACACTCACTATTTTACATTGTAGCAAAGTGTCATTTCTTCAGAGTTGTCACAAGAAAAGATATAATAAAACATTTACAAAATGTGAGGGATGTACTCAATTTTGTGAGATACTGAGTATATATATATATATATATATATATATATATATATATATATAAAGTGGCAACCTGTGAAGCTCTGGTGAACTCCATGCCCAAGAGGGTTAGGGCAGTGCTGAAAAATAATGGTGGCCATACAACTATTGACACTCTGGGCCCAATTTGGAAAATTTCACTTAGGGGTGTACTCGCTTTTGTTGCCAGCGGTTAAGACATTATTGGGGACAGCAAATTTACACTCTGTTATACAAGCTGTACACTCACTACTTTACATTGTAGCAAAGTGTCATTTCTTCAGTGTTGTCACATGAAAAGATAAAATAAAATATTTACAAAATGTGCTTTTATCTCACAATTGACTTGACGAATTGTGTATATATAAATATAAATATATTTCCAAAGGTGCTATTAAATGAAATTTTCACCACATGTCAGTAACAACCCATGAAATCCATACATACAAAGAAACGAAAACAAATACGTTAAAAAATTAAGTTATGTGTAATAAAATGGAATGACACAGGGCAAAAGTATTGAAATACGCTAACTGTAATTTATTTAATACTTCGTACAAAATCCTTTGTTGGTAATGACAGCTTCAAGACGCCTAAGTGTATGGAGAAACTAGTTGCATGCATTGCCCAAGTATGATTTTGGCCCATTCTTTCATACAGTCTTCAAATCTTGAAGATTCCATGGGCCTCTTCTATGAACTCTGAACCTTAGTTTATCCTATAGATTCTCTATTGGATTTAAGTCAAGTGATTGGCTGGGCCATTCAAGCAACTTTATTTTCTTTCTTTGAAACCAATTGAAAGTTTCCTTGGATTTGTGTTTGGGATCATTGTCTTGCTGAAATGTCCACTCTTGTTTCATCTTCAGCATCCTGGTAGATGGCAGCAGATTTTTATCAAGAATGTCGTGGTATATTTTTCCATTCATCCTTCCTTAAATGATATGAAGTTTTCCAGTACTGTATGCTGAAAAACAGCCCACACCATGATGTTCTCACCTCCAAACTTCACTGTTGGTATGGTGTTTTTTGAGGTGATGTGCAGTGCCATTTGACCTCCAAACATAGTGTGAATTATGGCAGCCAAAGAGTTCAATTTTGGTCTCATCTGACCAGACTATATTCCCTCAGTATTTCACAGGCTTGTCTAAATGTTGTGCAGCAAACTTTAAACGAGTTTCAACATTATGGATGAGCCCGATGTTCGACCCAAACATCGGGTGTTTGCCTGTTCGCCGAATAGCGAACAATTTGGGGTGTTTGCGGCAAATTCGAAAGCTGCGGAACACCCTCTAAAAGTCTATGGGAGAAATCAAAAGTGCTAATTTTAAAGGCTTATATGCATGGTATTGTCATAAAAAGTGTTTGGGGACCTAGGTCCTGCCCTAGGGGACACGTATCAAAACAAAAAAAAGTTTTAAAAATGGTCGTTTTTTCGGGAGCAGTGATTTTAATAATGCTTAAAGTGAAACAATAAAAGTGAAATATTCCTTTAAATTTCGTACCTGGGGGGTGTCTATAGTATGCCTGTAAAGTGGCGCATTTTTCCCATGTTTAGAACAGTCCCTGCACAAAATAACATTTCTAAAGGAAAAAAAGTCATTTAAATGTACTCGCGGCTATAATGAATTGTCGGGTCCGGCAATACAGATAAAAGTCATTGGAAAAAATGGCATGGGATCTCCCTAGTCCATTACCAGGCCCTTTGGGTCTGGTATGAATATTAAGGGGAACCCCGAACCAAAATGAAAAAAAAAACTTGCGTGGGGGTCCCCCCAAACTCAATACCAGGCCCTTCAGGTCTGGTATGGATATTAAGGGGAACCCTACGCCAAATTAAAAAAAAAAATGGTGTAGGGGTCCCCCTCAAAATCCATACCAGACCCTTCTGGTCTGGTATGGATTTTAAGGGAAACCCCGCACCAAAATTTAAAAAAAATGGCATGGGGGTCCCCCAAAAAATCCACAACCACTGGGCAAGGGTTGTGGGGATGAGGCCCTTGTCCCCATCAACATGGGGACAAGGTGCTTTGAGGGGCTACCCCAAAGCACCCTCCCCATGTTGAGGGCATGTGGCCTGGTACGGTTCAGGAGGGGGGTGCTCTCTCGCCCCCCCCTCTTTTCCTGCGGCTTTCCAGGTTGCGTGCTCATATAAGGGTCTGGTATGGATTTTTGGGGGGACCCACACGCCATTCTTTTTAAATTTTGGCGCGGGGTTCCCCTTTAAAATCCATACCAGACAGGTCTGGTATGGATTTTGAGGGGGACCCCTACGCCATTTAAAAAAAAATTGACGCAGGGTTCCCCTTAATATTCATAGCAGACCTGAAGGGCCTGGTATGGAATTTGGGGGGGCCCGCACACAATTTTTTGTTTAAAATTTTGGTTTGGGGTTCCCCTTAATATTCATACCAGACCCAAAGGGCCTAGTATTGGACTGGGGGGATCCTATGCCGTTTTTTTCAATGACTTTTATCTGTATTGCCGGACCCGACAATTCATTATAGCCGCGAGTACTTTTAAATGACTTTTTTTTCCTTTAAAAATGTCATTTTGTGCAGGAACTGTTCTAAACACGGGAAAAATGTGCCACTTTACAGGCATACTATAGAGATCCCCCAGGTATGAAATTTAAAGGGATATTACACTTTTATTGTTTCACTTTAAGCATTATTAAAATCACTGCTCCCGAAAAAACGTCCATTTTTAAAACTTTTTTTTCAATTGATACATGTCCCCTGGGGCAGGACCCGGGTCCCCAAACACTTTTTATGACAATACCATGCACATAAGCCTTTAAAATTAGCACTTTTGATTTCTCCCATAGACAATTCATTATAGCCGCGAGTACTTTTAAATGACTTTTTTTCCTTTAGAAATGTCATTTTGTGCAGGGATTGTTGTAAACACGGGAAACATGCGCCACTTTACAGGCATACTATAGACACCCCCCAGGTACGAAATTTAAAGGAATATTTCACTTTTATAGTTTCAATTTAAGCATTATTAAAATCACTGCTCCCGAAAAAACTGCAGTTTTTAAAACTTTTTTTTGCATTGATAGATGTCCCCTGGGGCAGGACCCGGGTCCCCAAACACTTTTTATGACAATAACTTGCATATTAACCCTTAAAATTAGCACTTTTAATTTTTCACGTTTGTGTCCCATAGACTTTAACGGTGTTTGCCTGTTCGCATGTTCTGCTACGAACCAAACTGGGGGGTGTTTGGCTCATCCCTATTCAACATGCTTTTTCCTCAGCAATGGAGTCTTGTGTGGTGAGCGTGTATACAGGCCATGGTGGTTGAGTGCATTACTTATTGTTTTCTTTGAAACAATTGTACCTGCTAATTCCAGATCTTTCTGAAGCTCTTCACAAGTGGTCCTTGGCTCTTGGACAACTCTTTTGATAATTCTTTTCACTCCTCTGTCAGAAATCTTGCGAGGAACACTTGGTCGTGGCCAGTTTATGCTGAAATTATGTTCTTTCCACTTCCAGATTATGGCCCCAGCAGTGCTCACTGGAACATTCAGAAGTTTAGAAATCCTTCTGTTACCAATGCCATCAGTATGTTTTGGAACAATAAGGTTGCGAAGGTCTTGAGAGAACTCTTAGCTTTTACACATCATGAGGTGTTTCTTGTGTGACACCTTGGTAATGAGACACCTTTTCAAAGACCATCAGCTGAGGTTGAACCAGCGGATATTAATTTGCACTGACAAGGGGCAGGATTGCTTTCTAATTACTGATAGATTTCAGCTGGTGTCTTGGCTTTCCATGCCTTTTTGCACCTCCCTTTCTTCATGCGTTCAATACTTTTCCATTGTGTCATTCCATTTTATTATATATAACTTAATTTCTGAACGTATTTGTTTTGGTATCTATGTATGTATGGATTGAATGGGTTGTTACCGACATGTGGCGAGAATTTCATGTCAATAGCACCTTTTAGAAATATATTTACCTAGAAATACGGTGACGTGTTCAATACTTATTTTACCCAATAGATATATATATATGTTTTTCTTTCCCTACTACTGCCATGCTTTAGAATGTCATAAAGGTTAAAACTGATTTTATAAATTGGAAAAACAGTCACAGAAATACACACACTGTTGCTATTGAAACCTCAATTCATATGGTAAAAGATAGTGCATCATTCATTTAATAGGCATAAGATATTATTTTCTAGCTAGAATGCTCAATGGCTGAGTGCTTTAATTTTATTGCAAACCCCTTACATAATTGTAAGTGGAAGCTGTAATGTTAAGCATAATACTACTAATTTCTTTAATGATTTCTGCTAATGCATTTCCCTCTGATTAAAGGCGCATTAAACTCATAAGTAACACTGCGGTCAATGTCTGTCTCAATTGAAACAGAACAAAATGACTATCCTAGAAACCTTTGCCACAGTGATAGGATGCAACCTTAGCTGTTGGTGAGTGCTGTGAGAAGATTCCAGGGACCTCTGACCTTGCCATATGATATGATAAGTGCTGGGATTCCAGTCCCTGATTCAATCACCAGGGTGACACAACTCCTTGGTTTCCTAAATCCCGCTATCATTTCATCCTCTATTCTACAAGCAATTTATTTTTAGCTTCCTTTCATTCTTCACCTTAATGCCTTTATTTCAAGATTGCTTGGCTCCACATAGAACTTCCCTTTCCAAATCTGATTTGTATTGACAGAATTTCTAAAGCTTTGGCTGCAAGATTTCCTTTTTTCCAGCATTGCTTGTCCTACTTACAAACACTAAAGTCTTCTCTGTACAGATCATTTTATTCAGGCAGTTAAGAACCTTTATGGAATCACAGCAATAGCATGGTATATTTAGGGCTAATGTTAAAACATATACAGCAGCTAACACAGACTATAAGAGGCTCCCTGGGGAGAAAAAAAGTTTGGTATTCTCATTTAGTGTTCATTTTTTTCTCCACATGTTCAAATAGAAGGCTACCTAGCTGTGCTGGAAGAACATGTTGGACAGGCAATAATTATCAGAGATAAGTGACATTTTAGAAATCACATCCATCATAGACTCAACTGATCTTGCCCAATATTCTAGGACTTCCAAAAAAAACAAAAAAAACAGTCATTAGCAGGTTGCTTTTTAAAATGTTTTACTTCATTAAAGACCCAGTTCCCTAGTACTATGACGACTCATACACTATATGGCCATAAGTTTGGGGACACTTGGCCATCAAGCCTATATGTTTGTTGGACATCTTTTTTCTTTTTTTTTTGTTTACAAAAGTTTAATTGAAAGACATATAATAAAACGGTTGCAGAGTACAACAATATGGTTTAACATGAGTAGTACATGAAAGTAGAATATACAGAGTTGGGTAATTAGTGAATAGAATATAATGAAGACATTGTATAAAGATGTAAGGGACATATAAAACAAAGCTGATATAGAAGGATGGTTAATAATATTTAATCGTTAGAATGTAGGTGATACGTTATCATGAAAACCAACAATATACAGGAATGAGTTCTAGAATGGAGTGAAGAATTATAAGCATTGAGGGTTTGATAAGGGCCAGAACTTCCATTTTTCGTTATAAATATGCATAGTGTCAAATAGGGTATGATGGATTCTTTCGGAAAGTCTAAGTGATTCCATTCTAGATTCCACCTGGGGCCATGGTAGGTTTTGTGATTTCCAATTGAGAGCTATCATCCAGTGTATTGAACTGATTAGAGAGTGGATTAATCCATTGCAGGGAGTTGGAACATCTGGAACTGTAGCGTATAATAAGCATATTTGGGGGGATAGGGAAATTTTTTTCTTAAGAGGATTTTCTAGTATATTGATTAACTTATCCCATATTGGTTTCAAGAAATCACAGCTCCAAAAGATGTGCATATAACTGCCCTCCAAAGGACAACCTCTGAAACAGTTCGGGGAGGTTGAGGGGTAGAAGGAATGTATCCTAGATGGAGTCATGTACCACCTGATGTGAAGTTTTAATGGAGATTCTCTAAATGCAGCAGCGCAATTACTTTTGCGGAGGTTTTTGATCATCTTGGTCCACGAGTCCGTTGAGAATGAGCTACCAATCTCTGCTTCCCATCTAATCATGGGACCTGTTTTTTCGGGTTGGAGAAAGTTATTGAGATTACTATATAGGAAGGATATTAGTCTCTTGTCTCTAGGAGAAGAGATACAGATGTGTTCGAATAAAGTACTGGGGGGATTGACAGATAGTGAGTAGTATGTAGAGTAGAACTCGCGGACCAAGGTGAAATGGTAGTACTCCGAAGGGGGGAAATTGCATCTGGATTGTAATGAGGCAAAAGATGGAAATTTAGAGCTGAGTGTGATAGACTTTAATGTGGTAAGATTGTTTTTGATCCAGTTGTGAAAGGGTGTGTGGTCAAGGAAAGCGAGCGGAAATCTGGGGTCCCCCAAGAATGAGGCCAATGGAGGAGTTGCAGAGAGGAGTTTAAAGTTATCTTTGATTTTATTCCAAAGAAGTATAAGATGGGCAATTAAGGTGTTTTTTTTACTAAGAATATGGTGTAGTTTTGTGTTGGACCACAAAATTCCTCTGATGTTCAATGGATGAATAGAGGTGGATTCAAAGGTCAACCAGGGGATATTTGCATTAGGGGAAGACCACTGAGCCATTTGTACTAGTTTGGTTGCTAAGAAATAAAGCCAAAGGTTGGGAAGTCCCAGCCCACCTCTATCTTGTGGTCTATGCATGAGATTGTAACTACACCTGGGTTTTTTGTTGTTCCAGATAAATTTATTAATTTCACGTTGTATAGATTCCAGTTTGGTTTTGGGTACATTAATGGGAAGTGCTCTAAAATAGTATAATAATTTTGGAAGGATTGTCATTTTAAAAGCACAAATCCTTCCGAGAAAGGAAATATGGTAAGAGGACCAGATTTTTAACAGTGAGTTGATTCGTGAGAAGAGGGGAAGGTAGTTACTTTTATATAATAGATTATGGGATATTGTAATATTAACTCCTAAGTATTTAAAGGAGTGTGAAGACCAAAGGAAGTTGAAGTTTTTTTTCAGAAGTGAGGTTAGATCTGGGGGGCTGTTTATAGGTAAAATGGAGCATTTGTTGGTGTTAATAAAAAGACCAGAGAGTTTATGGAATGAATGGAGATCAGAGAGGAGGTTGGGTATTGAGATTAGTGGGTCTGTTAAAAATAAAAGTGCGTCATCTGCATAGAGACTGAGTTTAAAGTCATATGGAACTTTTTGATAGCCTTTGATGTTAGGGTTATTTCTGATGGCAACTGCGAGGGGCTCTATGGCCAAGGCGAAAAGGAGAGGAGAGAGAGGGCAGCCCTGTCTGGTTCCTCTGCTTAGGGGAAAGAAATCAGAGTTGATCCCTGGAATTTTAATTCTGGTTTGGGGTAAATGATAGAGAGCATTAAATCCATGTATAAATTTTTCTGATATGCCGAATTTAGGTAGGAGGTGATTAAGATATGACCAGTTAACGCTATCGAAGGCCTTGTGGATGTCAAGGCTAAGTAGATATAGGGGGCGAGAATGAAGGTTGGCATCTTGAACAATATTTGTGACAAGTCTAATGTTATCGACTATTTGTCTGCCTGGGATAAATCCCGTTTGATCCGTATGGATCAGTGATGTGATAACTGTAGCAAGCCTGTTTGCCAGTAATCTGCCAAATAGTTTAAGGTCATTGTTGAGGACTGAAATAGGGCGAAAATTTTGGGGAAGGGAATGGTCTTTTTCAGGTTTAGGAATTAAAGATAAGTTGGCCAATAACATATCTTCTGGGAAGTGACCACCTGATAGGATATAATTGAACATTTTTGTAAGGCTGGGAGTCAGTAAAGAGGCAAATTTTTTATAGTATGATGTGGTGAAGCCGTCTGGGCCTGGTGCTGTTGATGTTTTGAGGTTCTTTATTATATTGAGAATTTCGCTGTCTGTACAAGGATCATTCAATGAAGAAGCTTGGAGTTGGGTAAGTTTAGGGAGTTGAAGGGAGTTTAACCAGTCTAATGTGGTGAGAGGTGGGTGTGTTTGGGGGCCAGAAAGGAGGTTTTTATAGAATGAGGTGAAAATGTTTAGGACATCTTGGGGGTGCGTTACGATATTGCCTTTTTGGTTTCGTAGTTTATATACGTGTGGGGGTTTAGTGTCTTGATTTAGTTTCCTGGCAAACATTGATGAGGAAGAGTTGCCATGTAGTAGGAATTTGGCTTTGGAAAATCTGAGGGATTTCTCTGTGTCTTCAGAAAGTAAAGTGTTTAGGGATTTACGTTTTATCTGAATAAGATTTACTATATCTGGAGTGGTATTGTGGTTTAGTTTAATATATAAATCATGTAGTTCTTTTGTAAGACATTTAATTTCTGTCAGTTTAGATTTATTTCTGGCTGCGGCAATATTAATCAAATGACCCCGCAAGACCGCTTTGTGGGCTGCCCAGACTGAGGTAGGGAGGACATCTTCTGAAGTGTTTATGTGGAAGTATTCTTCAATGTGGGTATTTATTTGTTGGACGGTAGAAGGGTTAGATAAGAGAGAATCATTAAGGCGCCAATTAAAAGGGGTAGGAGTCATGCCAATATGTGAGGTATCAAATTCTACTATATTGTGATCTGACCATGGGCATGGGTGTATATCAGTATTTGAAGAGTTTGCCAAGAGGATTGGTGTGCAGAAAATATAGTCTAATCTGGCAAAGCAATTGTGGGGGTGAGAATAGTGAGTATATGCTCTGATACCAATATTATGGGCCCTCCAGGAATCAATGAGCTGCAGTTTGCTAAGAGAGCGGTTTATAGTTTTACTGAAAGCTTTGGAGGAGGGGGCCATTTTACTTCTATCAAGAGCAGGGTGTGCAGAGAGGTTGAAGTCGCCTCCAATTATCAAATGAGGTGAAATATATTGCTCTAATACGCTGAAGAATTTGGTGAAGAATGTTGTCTGGGCCTCGTTTGGGGCGTATATAGAGGCTATAGTGATATTTTTCCTATTTATACAGCCTTTCAGTATGATAAATCTACTGTCCACATCTCTGTAGATAGAATGGGGTTCAAAAATTATGGAATTTTTAATAAAAATAGCGGCACCACGGGATTTGTTGGAGAATGTAGTATAATGGGATTGGTTGAATGATTTATCAAAATATTGTGGGTGATTGGAAGTAGAAAAGTGGGTTTCTTGCATTAGTATTATATCTGCACCCAATCTTTTGTATTGTTTGAATGCTTTTTTACGTTTATTGGGGGAATTAAAGCCTTGGACATTATGGGAGAATACTTTAAGACCCATAGTAGTTGAGGAAAATACTTCTAATTATATAAATAAGGAACGGTATATACCAAAATAGGGGAAGGAATACTAGTTGGATGGTAATGAAGTAGTAGGTTGTATGTGATTTCATAAATCGAAATGAGATCAATAGCTTTGTGTTAAGGTTTGAATTCAGTGTGTTATTACAATGAGTAATGATTGTTAAACAGTTGAAATTACCCAAAATTGAATGAACTGTAATAAAAAGTCTTCCATAAAATATAATATTTGCATGAATTGCCATAAGGGCGAAAAAAACAACTATTAAAATAACAAGAAAAAGGGGACTGAAGGACATAAGGTCGTTCAGCCTTTTAAATTTTTTCAAAGGACGAGAACGTCCAAATTCCACCAGCGGGGGCCGCAGCAACCCACTAGGGGAAGAAAGGGCCGCAGGCCCCTCTGGTAGAATGGGGGACAAACTAGCGACGGCGGATAGGCCAGGCATTAGTAAAGTAAAGTCTAGGTATGAAACCTAGAAAAAGATTGGTGCATGGTGAACACATAATATAAATAACATTAGTGTATCACAAAAATGGTATAAGTCCTCAAGAAATAAATGTGGAGAACATTTTTATAATATTTTATGTTTCTCTACCATTACCCTGCTATATCTGGGTTAGAGTGACACAGCAATAATATCTAAACTTAGGTAGAGATAATGCATATTAGATTAGGATACCTGAATAAGTGAGAGGAAAAAAAAAGAAAAAAAAAAAAAAAAAAAAAAAAAAAAACCGGAAAAAACCGGAACATTATAAATAGAAAATAATGGGAACATGGGAACATGGGGGTTACCCTTCATGACCCCACCACCCCCGTTGCGACCCCTTACAAACTTTTTCTTCCCAGAAACAAAAGGTCCATGAAAAATTAGGACGAAAAAACAAAAATAGTATTGTTCGTCTGGGTAGGAGATTGAATAGGTGATTTGCTCTAAGGTTTTGAGCTAGAGTTGATTGTAGGGACATCTTTTTTCATAATATGGAATTGTTCCCCTACCCTTGGCAGCTATGACAACCTCCACATTCTAGGCTTTCCACAAGATTTTGGAGTGTATCTGTGAAAATTTTTGCCCTTTCAGCCAAAGGAGCGTTTATAAAGTGAGCTTGACACAAAAATAATTAAAGGAAATCTCAACAGTAAGGGAAATTTCCCTCTTAAGCAGTTGGCACTGGAACTGGTGTCCCCATTGGATGATTTCTCCTCACCTCATGTTCTGCTAGCAAATCTTACATTTGGGATTCCCCATCACTTTCTCTCTTTGTAGCAATGTTTACTATGACAAATAGTGAGAGTACATCTCCCCAGCAGGAACACAGACAGCAGTACAATTTTGACTTTCCTACTCTTTCCAAAAAAAAAAAATGGTTTGACTAAACACACATTTAGCCCTTTAGTGACAATGGTTGTTTTTGCATTTTTTGCACACGCTTAAAAAATCATTTTAGGCCGGAAGATCAGTTGAGCCCTCAAATATTATATCATTTCTGTACGCAGACATCAAGGAGAATAAAAAATGACTGTTCACATTTTTATTGTCACACAATATTTGCCAACCATTTATCAAGTTCAAAATTTCAGTAAAAATATACTAAAACTAGTTTTAGGATGCACAAACACAACATATTTCATATTTTTTTGTAAAGTATAAAAGATAAGGTTGGGCCAAGTAAATAAATACCCAACTTGTCAAACTTGAAATTTGTGCGTGCCTGAAAATGTTTTATTCCATCATCAGTTTAGAGTTAACCATGGATAACCGGTCTAGAATTATATCTCTTATGCGTATAGCAATATGTAACATGGGTACCACAAGCATCGTTTTCATAAATAGTCACCCCAAGAGGTGTTTTTTGTTCGTGTGTGCATGTACGTGGAGTGAGGCAGACTAAAACATCTTTATTTATATCACATAGGGGACAAAAAGTCCCCTATGTGATATCATGTTTTTAGCCAGGTTCTCCCTACTGAAACATCAGGGGTCTGTTAGATGGTCCCGTGCAGAGCCCTGTGAATGGTCCTGCCTCCTGGGACCTGTGACAGGTCCCAAAGGTTGTGGGCAAAGTGTTGTCAAAACAAAGTACCCATTACTCCTCCAAAAAAGTTGAAGGAGGGGGAGATGAGGAGGAAGAGCAGAATTTCCCTTTTAGGGTGAAGTTTCACTTTAAAGTACTTGTCAGCACTGCTTTATACTCTCTTTGAAAAGGCCACTATCTCTTCTGCACAGTGCATGCAGATTTAACTTCAGATAATTAATTTAGACATTATATTTGCGAGATCTGATATAAATATTGTACAGATTTTGGACAGAGAATCTCATCCTTATTAATGGGAGACAGACCCTTTTTTCTGACACATAATCTAAAAACAATACAGATTTTCTGCACAGAATGTAAATAATGCTCATCAGAAGCAATTTGAGAGGAGGAAATCTGGCAGGCTCCATCTGTAAACCCAAAAATTACATGTTATTCTCCCTTGGACAAAGGAGAACAATGTTTTTTTTTTTTTTTTTTTTTTTTCTTGCCACCTCAGTGATTATAGTTGGAGACCTGATCCACTTTATCAGTGTCATCTATGTCTCTCCTTTTTTTCACATCATTTGTAGCTTACTTGACAAGTGTACATATCTTATATTCAATTTAACAAATACAAAAAGGAAAGGAACCCCAACCCCTAACCCTCTCTCCTATCCCCCCTCCCTCCCTCCCCCCCGCACCTCTTGTGTACATTTGTTGTTATCTCTATTTTTAATCAATTCTTATTCTCAGACCCTCAGCAATACTCCATAATTTTTTAAAGTCCTTCCAGTTTTGCCACTTGTTCCTCCCTTCTACTAATTCAGCTTCACTTTCAGGTCCTCCTTCCTCCATATATCGGATCCCTTCTACTACATCAACCCACTCCCATATTGATGGGCCCTCTAACTTCTGCCAATTTTTTGCTATGACCTTTTTTGCCGCATTCAACAGGTATGGTACTAAGGTGTTTTTATATATTTTTACCTCCCCTCCTATTCCGTGATGTAACACTGTCCAGGGGTCTAATTTAACTTCTATCTTAGTTATTTGCTTAATATATCCCAAGATTTTTAGCCAGTAACGTTTGATTACAGGGCAGTCCCACCATATGTGGGCCATGTTTCCTACACCTTTACACCCCCTCCAGCACTCCGATGTTTTATCTTTTTGGTATTTACTTGCCTTATCCGGGGTAATGTACCAACCTGTTAAGATTTTGTAGTTCATTTCGGCGACGCTGATGTCGATCGTCGAACTGTGGGTCAGCTCCAGGGTTTTCTTTAATCTATTACTATCTAACTGTACGCCTAATTCATTTCCCCATTTGATAATAAATGGTGGTATCTCCCTACTACTCTTCGCCAAGCCCAGTTTGTAAATTTTAGAAATTATACCTTTAGTATTATTCGACATACATATCTTTTCCAACTCTGATAGCTCCTCCCCTGATCTTATTGGGTGTGGTAGGCGGCTGATAAAGTGGCTTAACTGCAGGTATCTCCAGCGATCTAACACCCAAATATCTGTTTTGTGCTTTAATTCCTGAAACGTAGCTATCTTCCCCTCTTTAATAATATCTCTCAACTGTACTGTTCCCTTTTTTATCCAACTCCCCCCAATTTCTTTTTTACCAGGTGCAAAATAATCATTCTCTGAAAGTGAAATTAACGGAGAATTATAAGTGTTATTTACTTGTTTGTAAACTATATCCCAAACTCTAAAAACCGCCTTTGTCAGTGAGTGTGTGTTTGTGTCTAATACCCTATAGTGTGGAGGGTTCCAAATCAAGTGCCCTAAGTGCGCCTTACTCAAACTATTCTCTATATTTACCCATCTTTTCTGTGAGTTCTCTCTAAACCACTCTATCGCTCTTGAGACCAGTGTTGCCCTATAATAACCCTGAATATCAGGTATCGCCAAGCCCCCTTTTCTTTTTTCTTGCTTTAAGATGTCAAAAGACACTCTAGCCCTTCTGTTTTTCCAAACAGCTCTCATAATGATTGATTTCAATTTTTTAAAATAGTACTGAGGGATATTCAATGGGAGCATCTGAAGTTTATAGGTGATTTTAGGTAATAATATCATCTTTATGGCGTTAATTCGTCTAACCCATGAAAGTGGTTTAGTTGTTATCCTTTTACTCTCCGATTTTATTTCATCTAATAGTGGAATAAAATTTGCTTTGTAGATCTTCCCTAATGAATTAGCCAGTTTTATACCCAGGTAATTTATTTCTTTTTTCCAAATAAATTTAAATTCCTTTTTCAAGTTTCTTTCCTCCCTCTTACCCAGGTTGATATTCAGGATTTCCGATTTTGCTAAGTTAATTTTGAAGTTTGATATTTCTCCATATTGCCTCATGACTCCGAGGATATTAGCCATTGATATTTTGGGGTTGGCTATGAAAAGCAGAACATCGTCTGCAAAAGCCGCGATCTTGTGCTCCTCATCTCCAACTCTTATACCCCAAATCTCCGGGTCTGCCCTAATCACTGACAATAGTGGCTCGAGGGAAAGGACGAAGAGCAGGGGGGACAAGGGACACCCCTGCCTCGTCCCATTTTCCATTTCAAAAGCCTCTGAAAGGGAGCCATTGATTTTTATCGAGGCCGTAGGGTGGTTATACAGAGCGCGTATCCTATTGATCATTTTTGGACCTATACCCATAGATTCCAGAGTTTGGAACATGAACCCCCAGTCTACTCTGTCAAACGCTTTCTCCGCGTCTATAGACAAGAGTAGACCTGGGGGTCCACTGTCCTTAATATGCTGCAGCAAGAGGAGTGCTCTCACGCCATTGTCTCGCCCCTCTCTTTTTGGGATGAACCCCACTTGGTCTGGATGTATCAGGCCATTGAGGTTCTCTTTTAGCCGATTTGCTAGGACTCTGGCATATAGTTTAACATCGGTGTTGATCAGCGATATCGGCCTATAACTAGAGCATAATGTAGGGTTTTTCCCTTCCTTTGGGATAACCGTGATCTCTGCTCTAAGAGCTTCTCTACTCAGGTCGAAATCTCTGCCCAACCCGTTCATATACTCGCAGAGTCTAGGGGTCAATATTTCTTTAAATTTTTTGTAATACCTATAGGTGAATCCATCGGGCCCCGGGCTTTTACCTGAAGCTGATTCTGACAGTGCTCTGTTGATTTCTTCTATCGTTATGGGGTTTTCTAAGATATCTCTGTCGGCCTCATTGATCTTCGGGAGGTTGGCTTTCTTCAAGAATTCTACTATTTTCCTATCCTTTGCTCCTTTTTGCCTTGTATTTTTAGCTACTGAATATAATTCACTGTAATATTCCTTAAAGGATTCCCCTATCTCTTTTGTTGTATGTAGCATTACTCCTTTACTATTTTGAATTTTTTCAATATAGTTTCTAGTTCTTTTCTTTCTTATTATATTAGCTAGTAGTCTACTGCTCTTATTTCGACTCTGATAGTTTTCTTTCGCCACCTTGTAAAATGCTTTTTTTGTTTCTAGATCTGTATAATCTTTTAGCTCCTCCCTTTTTTTCACCAATTTTTGATAGACTCTCCTCCCTTGGCCCGAGCCCTTCTTGTGTTCTTGCTCCAGATCAAATATTTCTTCAGTTAGTTTTTTGATTTGTTCCTTTGTTTCCCTTTTTCTCATTGCCCCTATCTTCATTATTACTCCCCTTATGTAGGCCTTGTGGGCCTCCCACAGGGATGACCCTGATATCTCTGCTGTATCATTCGTTGAGAAATATTGTTTTAATTCCTGTTCTATTTTCTCTACGTTTGATGCTTCTTGTAAAAGATCTTCATTCAATCTCCAGGTTATTGGGGTTCTCTGATTTCCTGGGACATACAATCTCATACTAACTGGGGCATGGTCTGATATGGTGATAACTTCTATCTTAGCCTCCTTGACTCTTTCTAACAATGAATGTTCCGTCAATATATAATCAATCCTAGAGTACGTCCCGTGCGCAGAGGAATAGAACGAGAAATCCTTCTTATTTGGATTCGTAATCCTCCATACATCCACCAGTTGACACGAATGCAGCTTCTGTTTTAGTTTCTTCAGCTTCCCGTTCGTAGTCCCCTGCGCACGAGACGTACTATCTACCTCTGGAGCCATACACATGTTGAAATCACCCATCATAATCAGGCTACCTTCTTTAAACTCCATTAGTTTCCCTAATATTGTTCCAAGAAAACCACTCGGCTCTTTATTAGGTGCATAAATATTTGCCAGTGTAACCTTCCATCCCTCCAAGGAACCCTTCAGGAATATATATCTTCCTCCCTGGTCTATTAGCCTCTCTTCGACCTTAAAGTTTATCCCTCTTGCTATCCCTATTGCCACTCCTCTCGCTCTTGATGTTATTGAGTCCCCGTAAAACCAAATTGGGTACATATTGGACTTTATCTTACTTTTGGAATAGTATGTTAAATGGGTTTCTTGGAGGAACACAACCTCAGCCTTATATCTCTCTAATTCCCTCAAGATCTTGTATCTCTTAGTTGGCTCATTAAGACCCTTTACATTATAGGTCATAAACTTTAATTTTCTTATCTCCTCACTTTTTTTTTTTTTTTTTTGATCTTTGTTGGGTCTGTATTACTGAGCTAATCTGAGTTCTTCCTTTGTTAACTTCTATCCTTCCTTTTCCCCTCTTACTTCCTTGTACACCGGGTTCCCCTTTCCCCTCCCCTCTCCCCAACCCCCCCTCCCTACCCCTCAGCCACCCCCTGGCTCCCCATTCGCCCTGCGCCATAGATACCATGGAGCTTGGCAAATCACATGTTGGGGGTGGGAGCCCGAGTGTGCCCTTTACCCCCCCCTGCCTGGTGTTTTAAGCAGGGGGGGGCAATCCAGATATCACAGAAACTCCTCCTCCCTCCCGCCACCCCTCCACTCTACTACTCTACTAAACCACTAAACCACTAAACCAACCTCCCCCCACCCCCCCCACCCCCCATACCCTCCCAGTCATCCCTCCACCCAGCCCGGCAGCTCTGGTTCTTTCATATCAAGCCTATCACAGAAGTCCTTTAAATCCTCTGGGAACCTCAATCTTGCCGATCTTCCGTCTCTAAAGCCCCTCAGGCACGCCGGAAAACCCCAGCTATACTTGATGTTTAGTTCTCTCATCTGATCTAATAAAGGCTTCAAAAGCCTTCTCCTAGCAAGGGTTTCGGGAGCGAGATCTGTATAGATTTGGATCTCTGACCCTTCAAATTTTACCGGGGGTTTATCTCTCATTTTGGATAGGATTACAGCTTTGTCTTCATAGTGCCTAAAGCGGATTATTATATCTCTCGGCCTCTGGTGGTCCGAGTTGAATACTTTCCCAACTCGGTGAGTCCTTTCTATTTTAGGGAATTCCTTATCCTCCTCTCCCATCAGAGGCCCCAATATTTGGGGGATCAACCTTCTCAGATCTTCTCCTTTGTTTTCTGGGACATTACGGAGTCTTATATTTTGTCTCCTATCTCGATTTTCCTGATCCTCGATCTTGTATAGGATTATCTTCTGGTTTTGTCTAGAAGTTTTAATTTGTTCTTTGAGGTTCATTATCTCCTTTTCCAATTCCTCCGTTTTTTTTTCCGTTGTTTCTACCCTTTCCAATAAGCTTCCCAGGTCTGCTCTCACCAGGCCTATTTCTGCTTTTATTGAGAGCTCAAGATTTTTGAGCATGTCTCTCATCTCCTCCTTTGAGGGCATTGGGGCGCTTGTTATTCTCTCTTCCATCCGACTTAAGTCCCCTTCACTTTCCACTATTGAATTTTCCTTTGATTGGATCGTTTTATCCCCCGCTTTATCTGGGGTTCCCCCTCTTCCTTCTGTCCTCGAACCTCCTTTGGCTCCTTGCTCCCCTCCTTTTGGACTCCCACCTTGGGACATGAACTGTTTTATTGAGCTTCCAGCTGTCCTATCTCTCGGCGTTTTAGGTACCCCCCCTTTTTTTGTTGTTGCTTTACTCATTCCTCCCTTCTTCCTCTGACCCCCTGTTGGTTTCCCCAGGATTAACTGGACTTCCTCTCTCCTCTTGTGGGTATGGATCCTTCAGGGGTATCAGCCCTGATGGTTATTTTCTGGGTCCTGCTCCAGGCAGTATGCCGTCTTTATACTATTAAGTTGTCCAATCAGGGGGGGGGGGGTGAACACCTCCTGGGATATAACCCAGGCCCACTAGGTACCCGTACCTCAGAGATGTCTCGCTTTACTCAGCCCTCAATTCTAGAATCTTCTGCCTCGGAATCCTTTTCACAGTTTTAATACAGGCTTCATTGCTCTACCAGGCTAAAATACATCCCCAAAAAAAAAAAAAAAAAAAAAAAAAAAAAAAAAACCATAGCTTCAATCCATTTACTTCTGTCCCCTTTATGTCCGGCTAAATGTTAGCAGGTTGTTAGAAATGACATTAGTGATGACGCCCAAGCTGAAGGGTTCAAACCAAACAATTGCTCCAGACACCTTGTCCTTCATTCACCCCTCATACCGTTATAGCAGGTTATAATATTAAAGCTGAGGGTTTCAAACAGGTACCACGGCTTCAACTGCCGTCTCTAGTCATTAGCTTCAGTCACCACTATATCAGGCAGTTATAGAAAAGTGTCTCTAACACATATAAACGGACATTTATAGCTAAAGCTGTTCCTACGTTACCGCCACCGGGCTCAGCAGAAATCCAGCTGGGTCTCACGTTGTCTGATGAGGACTGTGGGACAACCGAGGGGGGAGGGGGGAGCCGGGGGGGGGGGGAAGGGACGCCGTCAAATCCTCCCTTCTTCTCCGTCTGTGCTGAATCCGCAGCCGCCTCCCATGAACCGAAAGCGGCGTGTGAAGCTTCGGAATCCTTCCCCTGTTAGGATCTGGGGACCACAGCAACAGCGCTCGTAGTGGCGTTCGAGGATCTTCCTCCCCCTTTAGCGTGCGGGCATATCCTGTGTGGCGGCTGGATGGACGCGCTCCGGGGATCCTAGGAGAGTCTGCTTCTCCGTCTGACACGCTCACCTCCCTCCCTCCGTGATGCGCGCTACGTCATCACGCCCTCGATGATATGATATATATGACACCTGAGAACAATGTTTTTAAAATATATATGCATGCATTTCAAAGCATGTTTTATAGCCCAGATTTTCAAGAGATAAAGAATGAGGCTGGGTGGTTTTCACATAAGCAATATCTGTTAGGCCATACTTTTTTAACCAGAAGGTTTTACTCCCTTCATGACCAGACCACTTTTTGCTACTCAGCGCTGTGTTACTTTAACTGGCAATTGCTCGGTCATGCAATACTGTACGCAACTGAAGTTTTTATAATGTTTTCACACAAATACACCTTTTAATTGGCGGTGCTTGATCACCACTGTGTTTTTTATTTTTTGCTTTGATATTTTCTACTTTCTGCTATAAAACATATTTAATAAAAACACATTTCCTCATAAATTTAGGCCAAAATGTATTCTGCTACATGTCTTTGGTAAACAAAATCCTAATAAGTGTATATTAATTGGTTTGTGTTAAAGTTATAGCGTCTACAAACTATGGTACTGTATATACAGTATACACTGGAATTTATGCAGCTTTTACTTTCTGACATTTCTTGAGGTGCTGAAATGCCAGGGCAGCACAAACATCTCCCAAATGACCCCTTTCTGGTAGAAAGTAGGGACCCCAATGTGTTTGCTGAGAGGCATGTTGAGTCCATGGAAGATTTTTTTTTTTTGCCACAAGTTTTTGGAAAATTACAATTACCTATCACTGTTTTGGAGGCCCTAAAATGCAAGGACAGTTCAGACACCCCCCCCCCCCTCCAAATGACCCCTTTCTGGAAGGTAGTCTACTATAGACACAACATCTTTTTGGGGTTTGTTTGATTGCATACGGCAATAGAGACAAAAGCATATCACTGCGTCCCAGAACATGGGGTGCAGGCTTGTCCTGATACCAATCCAGGGGGTTAGTAAATGTAAAGAAGAAAGGGTCGCCGCTATTCCCAAAATTCATCAGAGTGTGTGGTCTGGTGGAGACATATAGGCTGAGGCCGCTCTTTATCCTTTATTAACCTGGGCTGGTTGGGAGTAGTGGTGAACCTTTTTTTCTTTACATTTTTTTTGGGGTGACTTTTGTGTCAAGGTACCAGGGAGGACACCTCATTCTGTGTCTACTAAAGACACGGCATTTTTTTTTGTAATAAAATATATATACACTTTTTTGCACCAGTGTTCAACTCTGCGAGAAACTAAATACAGCTTGATCATTTTGTTGTTGAAGTCTACACCTCCCATATAAAGATTATAATTGTTGACACAGAGAGGATTTTCAACAACATCAGATGCTGTGTTATTCAGACCGTCCTGTCTTTCTGAATGGAAGACAAAATTAATACATCCCGTTTGTCCTTCCACTTCACTGTGAGTAATTTATCATTCCACAAGCAGGGTTTCTCACCTTTTCTAAGTCAGGTGATTAGGTCACATGGTGCCACAGCAGCTAATTTCAAGTTTGAAATTACTAAAAATTAGCACGCCTGCATAAAAGTTGTCCACGTACAAATAATACCCCTTACAGAACAAGGGTGACACTAAGTCCCATACTATCTTGCCACTGCTCCCCATGTAGTCTGGGCATCCGGTGGGGGACTCCACTTCACTGTCTTTTTCACTCATAAACTCTAAATCGGTATATATAGCCTGTTGCCCTCTCACATAACTTATACAGTTTGACCCCATAGCTGGCATGCTTGCTCGGGAGATATTGCTTTATTGCAAGCCTGCCAGTAAAATATTTAAGGGACTTGTCTATTCAGATGTTTTGTTGGGGCATATACACATCTGCAAATTTCTCAGAGAGTTGGTTTATAAGGGGCTGATTTTAGTGGAGCTGATCATAGTCAGGGTCACCCCGAGGACAACAGAGTGTATTATCACTGAAATTCATAAAACTCATTATTGTCTCATATCTTTACTAGAACATTGCAGGAAGAACATGGGCATATGATGAATTGGTGCTTTAAAAATATGCATAAACTAAGTATTTATAAATGCATTGTCTTGGAAGGTTGTCTGGTGGCTCTCGAGATGTCACACAGAGACACATGCTGTGGACCTGTATATGCTTATGGGAGATCATGACACTAGGAGTTGGAAACCTTGTTCGAAGACACGAGACAAGGGGAATCCTTCTCGGGGTTATCTAAGATCTATTAAAGCATGTTTGACCCCCTGTAATAAGGGGTCAACTTTTCTCTGTAAGAGGCTGTGTGTGGTGGTGTTAAAGGTGACGGTCTCCAGTTTGGATTTAAGTTTCCTATCTAGCTACCATGTCTTCTGAAGCTGAAGGACTCTATATGGGTTATTCATCCACTTTTTGAACTTTTTACTGTGTCCTGGGGATATTCCTCTTAGGCTAATGGACTGAACGTATACATTTCTTCATGATTAGCGCTGCATCCTATGTTTTTTATATAATGAATTTGGTCTGTGGACCAGTATGACTAATAATTCATTCTTTTTTGTAATGCCCATGTTAAGGGTTAGGCTCAAAAAAGATTTACATTCGGAAAATGTGACAGATTTCTACTCAAATGGCCTGGCAAGGTATGAATTTGGGTTGGACTGCGATGTACTGGTTGACATAAAGATTAGTTTGGTCCACAATCAAAACCAAATCAAATGCAAGTGCTGCCAGATATCGGGGGGTGATCCTGCTAACACTGTGTTTTTGGGGACACTATACTAATGGGGACACTAGAATAGTTCTGTTCATGATCAAGATATTGATGCGTACAGACACTATACTAGCAACTAACACTAGCACTATACTAGCAATGGTGGTGATCAGCGACACATGTGACTGTGATAGTGTGCTGGCAATCTAACGCTAACTGACCTTGGCTATGAGGGATGCTAACTGACCCTGACACTATCTGATGTCGCAAATGACGCTAATACAGTGATCGGTGGTAAATACTGTACACTGACACTGTGCTAATGGCACTGGCTAGGGTGATCAACGGGTTAACTGAGGGCATTTAAAAGGGTTAAATGTGCCTAACTATGGCTGAGGTGATCAAAAGGTTAACTGAGGGAGATTAAAGGGTTAAATGTGTCTAACTAAGGTGTGTGGGTGCAAATGTCTTGCTTAAACTCACTGTGTCCTTCTCGCTTCTCTTCCTGAACCAAAAAGGATTCAGGAAGAAAAGAACTGAGAATATCGGCTGTCTGTGTTTTTCAACACAGACACACGATCGTGCTGTGATTGGCTACAGCCGATCAGCAGGTCCCAGCCGAAAATCATTGTTTAGGACCTGTGCTGTAGCCAAAGACAGCACAGTTCTGCAGGGGGTGCGTGCTCCCGCAGAAGCTAGTCACATACTGTATATACATGACTGAGCCTGGCCGTGCCTCCCAGCCACACTATATCTGCAGAAGTGTGGTGGCAAGTGGTTAAAGAGTGTGTATTCAAAATTTCACAACTGATGAGGGAAAAGAATGTGTTTCCCATTTTTAATGGTGATTCACTGCAATTTAACCAAAACATTTTTTGTCCAATGCAGTAATTACCCAGCTTCATAACAGAGCACATTTTGTATGTTGCTGCCTACTTCTGTGTTTTGGGTGAGTGCATGCGCGCCCACCACCCAGCCTGTACCCACTGTGATTGCACACAGTCACCAGTGATTCATGGCTGGGACCTGCTAATCGGCTGTGTGCAATCACAGCCCAGAGCTCTTGTCTTGGTAGACAACACAGAGCTCTGTACAGAGGGAGTGACCTGAACCTGCTGAGAAAAGTTCATTCCGAAGAATGGGCCAACCAAAAAAGCTTAATTTTACCCTGGAAATAAGTAAAATGTCTTCAGGAAAACTCAAACTGAGTGCACTTAAAAGGAAAAACCAGCTCATTCACAAAGCAATATTACAAAAGAATAAGAAGGCCAAGCAAAAGTCAAGTCTACGATTTGGCATGTCTGGTTCTTCTCATGTTTGCCCATACTGCAACCGAGAGTTCACCTACATTAAAAGTCTGGACAAACATGCCTCATTCAGTTGTCCAAAAAAGCCACCCTCTCCGTCTACCAAAAAACAATCTCCTAAACCCCACAAAAAGGCCTCCTATGCCAAGAAACACTCATCCTGGTACACACATTACACATAGTTAGGCATATGTTTAATCCCTTCTCAGTCAGTGGCATTAGTACAGTGACAGTGTAAAGTATTATAACTTATCACTGTATTAATGTCACTGGTGATGTCAGTGGCAGTTAGTGTTAGATTGCCCACAGTCCCAATATACGTCCTTGATCACCGCCATTAGTAGTTTAAAAAAAATTAAAAGATACAAATTCCAGTTTCAGTATATACAGTATACCATAGTTTGTAGGCGATATAACCTTAAAGCAAAACTAATAAATATATACTTATTGGGATTTTCTTTTATCAAAAACATGTAGCACAATACATTTTGGCCAAAATGTATGAAGAAATTAGATTTTTTTTTTATTTTATTGGATATATTTTATAGCAGAAAGTAAAAAAAAAAAAATTTCGGTCATTTTTGTTAATTTAGCAAAAAATTAAAAACCCAGTGGTGATCTAATACCACCAACGGAAAGCCTATTTGTGTGAAAAAATGATAGAAATTTTGTTTAGGTACAGGGTTGCATGACCGCGCAATTGCCAGTTAAAGTAGGGAAGTGCAGAATAGCAAAAATTGGCCTGGTCATGAAGGGGTAAAATCTTCCGGAGCTGAAGTGGTTAAAAAAATAAAGTGTTGCGTTAATTTGTGTCTTCTATCTGCTTTGAATTAAGATAGTATTCAACCAGATAGCAGACAATTAAAAGGCATATATTATATGATTATTTGAATAAATATATTACATACATTGTAGAGGATGCCAGGAATGTGTCCTGAATGGCAGGTATACTTTCCTATTATTTGGGATACAAGACAAGACATACAAGACAATACAATATGCGTTTCAGCCAATCAGTGGGCCATCATCAGGAAGCTTTACAGGAGACTTCCTGATGATGGCCCACTGATTGGCTGAAACGCATCGAGGCTTGATCGTGTCATCGCAACACACTTCCGCCCACCATTTGCAATCGCAATTCGAGACAGAGCCGTGGCAGCAGTACACCACTGTTTATGGGCCGATTTCCCAAACAAATCACCTGCTGTTCACACCGGGTGCCAGGCCACAGGCACCCTTACATGTGAATTGTGGACAAGGAAAGATTGCTCCTGCGCTTGTGAGGGTGTATTAGGTTTAAAATAGTAGTATTGTGAGCTGTAGAGAAGCTGAAAAGGATGGTGTTGCGTGTCCCGCTGCCCAAAAAACTGACCCCGGGATGGTCAGAGTAAGACTATATGGAGAGCGATGGATGAAGGGCGCGTGATCAATTGCTCACATCAAAAAGTGTAAAATTTATTCATATGAAAATCCGAGGACAGCCCGGCCATTCACAAGCTGCATCTGGAAAGTTCTCTGTGGAAGAGAACGCTTGAACGTGGACTGGTATGGAACACAGAAAAACTTACTTTTCATCTCAGGCTACACTTCCCAACTAGCCATTCCTTCTATGTACATATTGTGGCCTACCGGCCCATATAGACTGTGCCCTGGTTCTCAAAGGCTCTGATGAAGAGGTTATCCTCGAAACGCGTCAGTCGACTCTAAACACTCACCTCAACATGGGCTTATGTTACTTTTAACCTATTTTTAATTTCCATGCTTTACATATTTTGTTACCTGTTTGCATGATACGTAGTATTGATATTATTTATTTGCTTTTATTTTCATATGAATACATTTTACACTTTTTGATGTGAGCAACTGATCACGTGCCCTACATCCATCACCCTTACATGTGAGCTCAATTACTTTTGCTTTTAAGATTTTTAAATAAACCTTTTTAAACGGTATTGCGCAATGAAGTCCCTTCTTTCATATCTACTTGTATGAGGCATATCCACTCCAGGAACCTTCAGCATACAGAAATCTTATGGGGTCTCCCCATGCGCTTATCTGACCATACTAGAGATAGTTGGTCCATATCAAGGAGTGAGTTTACAACCATGCGGGGCACCTTGTCTGAGCACTAAGAAGCACAGATTTTATTACTTCTGAGTACGAGTACCAATTATCACTGGATTGGGACTGTTACTAATGTGACTACAGTGCTATGTTATAAATGATATGTCATCTGTTTATTGATTTGTGTTTAGTATTTTAACGCGGTGTATTGGTTTATATACTGGTTCATTTGCACAGCAAATTTTCACTGCAGCTGTATATTCAATGTATTAGTTTTAATTTAATTTTTTCATATTTTTGGTGCTTTGTTTATATATTTCATTTTATCTTAAAAGCCTGTGCTTCCCCAACGGTAGATTTTGGCACAATTAACTATGTCAGACATCCAATGTAGAGTTAATCTCTTTCTAATCTTTCCTTTTACAAACGCAATTCAAAAAAATGGGATACTGTGTAAAATCTACAGAAAAACAGAATGCAATGATTTGCAAATCTCATGAAGTACCTTGAAAAAGTATTCATAACCCTTGAAATTTTTACAACCAAAAACGTAAATGTATTTTATTGGGATTTTATGTGATAGACCAACACAAAGTGGCACATAATTGTGAAGTGGAAGGAAAATGATAAATGGTTTTCCAGTTTTTTTATAAATAAATATCTGAAAAGTGTAGCGTGCATTTGTATTCAGCCCCCTTTACTCTGATACCCCTAACTAAAATCTAGTGGAACCAATTGCCTTCAGAAGTTATCTAATTAGTAAATAGAGTCCATCTGTGTGTAATTTAATCTCAGTATGAATACAGCTGTTCTGTGAAGCCCTCAGAGGTTTGTTAGAGAACCTAAGTGAACAAACAGTATCATGAAGGACAAGGAACAGGGATAAAGTTAAGAGGAGGGAGAAGTTTAAAGCAGGATTAGGTTATAAAAAAATATCCCAAGCTTTGAACATCTCACGGAGCACTGTTCAATCCATCATCTGAAAATGAAAAGAGTATGGTACACCTGCAAACCTACCAAGACATGGACATCCACCTAAACTGATAGGCCAGGCAAGGAGAGCATTAATCAGAGAAGCAGCCAAGAGGCCCATGGTAACTCTGGAGGAGATCAACAGCTCAGGTGGGAGAATCTCTCCACAGGACAACTATTAGTCGTGCACTCCGCAAACCTGGCCTTTATGGAAGAGTGGCAAGAAGAAAGGCATTGTTGAAAGAAAGCCATAAGAAGTCCTGTTTGCAGTTTGTGCAAAGCCATGTAGGGAGAACAGCAAACATGTGGAAGAAGGTCTTCTGGTCAGATGAGACCAAAATTTAACCTTTTGGCCTAAAAAGCAAAATGCTATGTGTGGCGGAAAACTAACACTGCACATCACCCTGCACACACCATGAAACATGGTGGTGGCAGCATCATGTTGTGGGGATGCGCTTCTTTAGCAGGGACAATGAAGCTGGCCAGAGTTGATGTAAAGATGGGTGGAGCCAAATACAGGGCAATCTTAGAAGAAAACCTGTTAGAGTCTGCAAAAGAGAGAGAGGTTGACCTTCCAGCAGGACAATAACCCTAAACCCTAAACATACAGCCAGAGCTACAATGGAATGGTTTAGATCAAAGCATATTCATGTGTTCATGTGTTAGAATGTGCCAGTCAAAGTCCAGACCTAAATCCAATTGAGAATCTGTGGCAAGACTTAAAAATTGCTGTTCACAGACGCTCTCCATCCAATTTGAAAAATGTCACTCTCTAGATGTGCAAAGCTGGTAGAGACATCCCCAAAAAGATTTGCAGCTGTAATTGCAGTAAAAGGTGGTTCTACAAAGTATTGACTCAGAGGGGCTGAATATAAATACACGCCACACTTTTCAGATATTTATTTTTTAAAAATCTTGAAAAGCATTTATCATTTTCCTTCTACTTCACAATTATGTGCCACTTTGTGTTGGTCTATCACATAAAATCCCAATAAAATACATTTACGTTTTTTGGTTGTAACATGACAAAATGTGGAAAATTTCATCGGTTATGAATACGTTTTCAAGGCACTGTAAACCCATATTTTATTCACAATAGAAAATAGAAAACATGTCAAATGCTCAAACCGAGAAAATTTACCATTTTAAGAAAAAAATAAGATAATTTTGAAATTGATGACAGCAACACGTCTCAAAAACCTTGAGTCGGGGCCATATTTAGCACGGTTCAACATCCCCTCTTCTTTTAACAACATTCTGTAAACATCTTGGAACTGAGGAGACCAGTTGCTGGAATTTTGGGAGAGGAATGTTGTCCTATTTTTACAGGATTCTAAGCGCTCAACAGTCCTGGGTCTTCTTTGTTGTATTTTTCATTTCAAGATGCACCAAATATTTTAAATTGGCAAAGGGTCTGGACAGCAGGCAGTCCAATCAAGCACCCAGATTCTTTTATTAGAAAGCCATGCTGTTGTTATAGATGCAGTATGTGGTTTTGCATTGTCCTGCTGAAAAGTGCAAGGCCTTCCCTGATAAAGACATCATATGGTTGGGAGCATATGCTGCTCAGCATTATTGGTGCCTTTCCAGATGTGCAAGCTGTCCATTCTATAGGCACTAATGCACCCACATACCATCAGAGATGCAGGCTTTTGAATTGAGCACTTATAACAAGCTGGAAGGTCCCTCTCCTTTTTAATCTGGAGGACGCAGCACCCATAGTTGCCTAAAAGAATGTCAAGTTTTGATTTGTCTGGCCACAGAGACCATTTTAAATGAGCTTTGGCCCAGAAAAGACAGAGGCGTTTCTGGATCATGTTCAGCTATGGCTTCTTCTTTGCATGGTAGAGCTTTACCTTGCAATTTTAGATGACAGAGCAAACTGTGTTCACAGATGGTGATTTTTGGAAGTATTCCTGAGCCCATGCAGTGATGTTCACCACAGGACCATGCCTGGTTTTAATGCAGTGCTGTCTGAAGGCCCGAAGATCACAGGTATCCAAAATTGTGTTTCAGCCTTGTCACTTGCACACAGAGATTTCTCCAGTTTCTCAAAATCTTTTGATGATTTTATGTACTGTAGATGATATGTATCATCTATGTATGGTATGATATTTATTATCCACATAAGTTTCTGCAATTTTACATTGAGGAACATTATTCTGAAATTGTTTGACAGAATTTTGTACATAGCTTTTCACAAATCAGTGAACCTATGGTCATCTTTACTTCTCAGACACTCTGACGCTATAAGATGCTCTTTTTATACACAATCATATTTCTGACCTGTTGGCAATTAACCTAATTAGTTGTAAAATATTCGTCCAGCTTTTCCTTGTTTCTGCCACTTACTTTTCCAGCTTTTTGCTGCCCTGTCCAAATGTTTTTTAAGTTGTGTTGCTGCCATCAATTTCAAAATTACATTATTTTTTTCTTAAAATGGTACATTTTCTTAGTTTTAACAACAGATGCGTTTTCTATGTTCTATTGTGGATAAAATATGGGTTTATTTATTTGCAAATAATTGCATTCTGTTTTTATGTAGAATTTACCTAGCATCCCAACATTTTTGGAATTGGGGTTGTACTTTGTATCCCTAAACTTCTCAATAAACATTTAAAGTGGTTGTAAACACTTACAGACCACTTTAACGTACAGGTAATCCTAGATTAACGCTTACCTGTAGGTGCAAGAAATATCTCCTTAACCTACACAGTTAAGGAGATATTTTCCTGAAAATGGGCACCGATGTCTACGGCGCATGCGCGTCATAGACAACAGCGCAGGCGCACTGAGTGTGCCGTTAGTGAAGGCGATCATGCCGTCACTGACGGCTCCCGCGTGCATGCGCCAGAGTGACGTCATCACTGCTCTGGCCAGTCACAGCGCCGGAGCAGCGATACCCGGAAGGAAGATGGACGCTTAGTGGAAGAGGGGACAGTGATGACATCGCAGGCTCCTGTGTCAGGTAAGTGACACATAATGGGCTACCATGCGATGCATAGTAGCCCGTTATGCTTTACCTTTGCAGGGAAACAAAGAGGCAGTAAACCCATGAGAAGGAATAAAATGGCTTTTGGTAAGTTTGTCACGCAGAGAGGTTGCTCTTTTAAAGACGATCTCTGGGTGGTCGCTGACATATTTAATGAGAATGGAGTCCTCATATAGAATGTGCCAATGTTTATTCAGCACATTTCTAAGTTGGTACTGTTGGTGACAATAATGCATGTTAAATTTAACCATGGGGTGCTCTTCTGACTTAGTTTTGTTCTTGTATAGCAGTGTGTTTCTAGATTGTGCATACGCTTTGTTGAAAGGAGACAGCCGGGAATACAATCCTGCACGCCTCCAGTGCTCACCCCTCTACACTTGTGCGCAGTATTCCCTACGCACAATACATTCAGCTCAGAAGGAACTGCACGTGTGACAATGATTTCAGATACCACGTGGACTTACTTAGGGAACGACTTCTCCAACGGGGATGTTCCAAATCGCTTCTACACAAAGCTTTCAACAAAGCATATGCACAATCTAGAAACACACTGCTATACAAGAACAAAACTAAGTCAGAAGAGCACCCCACGGTTAAATTTATCACGCATTATTCTCACCAATAGTACCAACTTAGAAATGTGCTGAATAAACATTGGCACATTCTATATGAGGACCCCATTCTCAGTAAATATGTCAGCGACCACCCAGAGATCGTCTTTAAAAGAGCAACCTCTCTGCGTGACAAACTGACCAAAAGCCAATTTGTTCCTTCTCATGGTTTTACTACCAACCAATTCGGCATTTATACCTGTGGGCACTGTTCTTTCTGTCCTTGGCTCTCTACTGGTCGTAGATTCAGACTACCAAATGGGGAGTTGTTTTATCCACACTTTTGGGCGGACTGTAGTACCTGGGGGGTTGTTTATCTAATGACCCGCAAATGTGGGGTTTTTTATATTGGCAAAGCTATTCGCCAATTGCGTTAAAGAATCTACGACCATATCTATTCTTCGGCTAATGGGAGGATGCTTAGCCCCATCAGTAGGCATCTTGATCTATGTCATAGATTTGATACTTCTGTTGCGACTTTTATTGTTTTGGCACTTAGCCACATGTGCGGCCGGGTAGCCGCATTCCGTCTCTTTCGGGAGATGGTTTTTGCGGCTCTAGGTCCAGGTCTGTTTTGATCCCCCCTTAGTTTTTTCTCTGCCATGTTTTAAATATCACTCTTGAGGCTTCTTGCATCTGCCTTCTACAGCGTTTCTTTACGCTGATACTGTGGATGACCACCAGAGGGAACTCTCAGCCCTGTCACCTCCAGGACTGCGCTCCCCTCGCACGGCCGTGTCTATGGCAGTTGTTTTCTTTGCACTGCGCATGCGAGGCCGTGTGTTGATGCGCGCGCAGCCCTTCCCGGCCGATTCAGGTGTTTCGCAAGCCGCACACCTGATTGGGGCGTGCATTTAAGGCTGTGGTTTCAGCCTGCTACCATGCCATCCTTCTCCTATGGTGCATTGCTTTCTGGGACACATCTATCATCAGCATCACATCTTTCCTGGTAAGATCCCCCTGTGCCTTTACCTTGGCTTGCTGTATAATAGTTACTTACTGTTTATACTTCATGCATTGCTGCTATGCAGACACGTTTATATATCACTCTCTTCATAGATGGCTTCCATCTGGCTTGTGCCAAACTGACTGTGCTGCTGCATACAAACCCTTATTAAGCCTCTTCACCTGCTCTCCTTGCTCCTTGCTGGTTGTTCTTTGAAGGGAACAATCCTATGTTTGACTCATAAGGTTTATATAGCTGAAATTACCTCTAATAAGGTGAGACTCTGCATGCTTTTATTAGTACCACTTCACCTTTGTGATAGCTAGCTACCCCTTAAACAGTCCATTATTATCCCTATACTTATGTATAAACATATATATATATATATATATATATATATATATATATATCTCTCTACATATACTCTCTAGAAACAGCGATGCTTATCACCAAGCACAGTCTCACCATCTATTAAGCCTATATCTGTAATGAACATTTCCCAGTCATCTAGAGGCAATACTTAATCGTTTCCTCTAAGGTAGGCTCATTCCTATTTGCTTATATTCTATTATCATACAGTTTCCTCTCCTGCATGGGTTGATACTATCTACTGTACCTTATTTTACGTTCGGTGTGGTGACACAGACCATTTTTTCTTTTTTTCTTTTATTCTTGGTAGCGGAGATTACAATCCCCTTGTCTCTCTGCTGCCTCTGTCCAGTTCGCCATTTTACATTCTTTAAGGTTCTACTACCAGGCACGTCCCCACATGTGAGCTTTTGTCACCCTTGCATGTCCCATGTCAGGTCCACCTGCTTGTTTCTTTGTGGTGCTCCCCGCTACTGATTGAGAAGCACTACTGAATGATCTAAAACCAATATTAATTGTATGTACTTTTTGTGCTTGTGTTTTTTCTCTCTCTCTTCTTTTTATAGACTATTCAAACGAGCTCCTGAAGAAGCATTCAATTGTGAAACATGTAGAGCTTTTTGAGTTTGATGTCCTGTATAACTGTTTAGAGGGATATGCCCATGTTTTAAGGGTATGCCTCTCTGGAGTCTATGACCCCCTTAAAAGAGATCTAGCTAGTCTCTTGCACTTTAATTGCAATGTTTTAACATGTTTGTGCTTTTGTTTTGTGTACTATGTGTATAATAAAATATTTGTATTTAATTTTATGACTGGTGCCTATAAAGTCCATTTTTTCCACTCCCCCCTTTTTTCTTTGTTGAATTACACTACAGTGAGATAACATCTCCACTCCATTAGCTTCTGCACCAAGATGCTAACTGGTGTTGGGCTGAACAACATGCTGCTGCTGTGTATACATTGAAAGCACAATTAATTAGTCCACCTGTCTTACAGTATTTTGATGTGCATAAGCTAGTGGTATTGTCTGCTTATGCTCCCCAGCATGGTCTTGGTGCAGTCTGTCTTCAAGATGGGAGGTCTGTGGCTTTTGCCTCAAGAGCCCTCCCTGAGACTGAAGCATGCTATGCACAAATTGAGCAGGAATCATTGGGACTAATATTTGCCTGTGTAAAATTCCATGATTATATCTATGGCCATCCTGTGACTGTGCAGACGGATCATCAGCCACATATAACCATACTGAGAATACGCCTGCACACAGCATCTGCACGCATTTAACGAATGATGCTAAAGCCTCAACGCTACCACCTGAATGTCATCTGTAAACAAGGCAATGAACTGTTTGTTGCGGATGTTCTTACTTGTGCACACCTCCCCAATTCTGATAACTCTGGAGCTATTGAGGACACACGAACACGTATACCACAAGATACCTCTAATCTAATGGACTTAACTGAATCTGAGTCTTCTGTTTCTTCCTTATCTTCACAGATATCCTCTTGATTCACTAACACGCACTTACCAAGTACTTCACTTAAGAGATCATTCACTGGTGATGGGCACTCCCTGAAGGACCCCAAAAAGGCTAAAAAACATGGTAAACCACACAAAACACAAAATTCAGCCAATGCCATTCCTCTGGGAAATCCAGCCCAAAATAGTGGCATCCCAAACCTCACTTTGCACAGTGCTATTCCAAAAATTCTTAATTCTACTAACAAGTCCTTAACTGAAAATCTGGATTTTATAGTACCAACCACACCAAAATCTACCAAACAGAGCAATCTGTACACATTTGTACTAAAAAACCTTTCACCAAACACCCCCCTAAATCCACTATATTAGATCAAAGATAGTTCAATTTGCATGCCACATCCCTAAATCTGATATATTAAAGCTATGACTATAGTAGAAATTGTGGGACTTTTAAGGCACAGCGTTTTAGTAAAATTTATAACATTTTATTTAATTTCTTTTACAATTAAACATCTAATGGTAAACTTATAATAAAATACAGTTATAAAACAGTAATTTCCAACCACTGCATTGATTTATATAACGAGTCTTCCTGCTCAACGCATTTCATGGACATGGTCCTCTTCATCAGGAGAAAGCAGACTTGGATTGCTGCCATCTAAATAAAGTGACAAAATTGATCCTAAATTAATAATCATATCAATATAGCACATTTCCATACCTCATGCCATAACTCCTCCCCAAAGACTGCAACATGTACCCAGATATTCCTCACAGTTCAACTATACATGGCACAGGGGTCCCAGCGGGGAACTCTCTCCCCGTTCTCCTCCTTCAACCTCCAACCTCCAGTTTAATTAATCTTTTAAGCTATTTAATAATTCACTGGTTTTCTTAATTAGCAGGTGCTAGAATTGCTACCTACATTTTTTTATTGCATTTATTTAATTATTTATTTATCTTATATCTAAAATGGGCTGTGTGTACGCTCCTCCCAAGGGGCTCCATCAGGGATTAAGTTACACATACCTTGATTCTAGAAATATATCCTTGACTCAAAATTCAATATTTACCTTCTGTATTGCAGCCATAAAAATTGGTTTAAACATTTAAGTAATTTCTGCTATCGTGGTGAAACAGGTGGTCCATTAGACAGACAGTTGACAAGTAAACACCTCTCATAAGTTTAGTTTAGGTTCCTCACATTGGGTCTATAAAATAACCATGATTTAAATTTTAAATTTAATTTCAATTCCTCACATTCACTCGACGATAGTGATAATAATTTTATAATGATCGCTTAATAATAGTGATAGTAATGTTATAATAATAATAATAACTACAATGATGGCACTACTACTGATAAGAATGTTGGGATTATTTGTACAAAGTAACATTCCTCTGTAAAACTACACTGCCTTTGCACAGCAATTAGATAGCCAATGTTAATACGAAGCTATCACTGAGACAAGAAGAGGGGAAGGTAATGCTGGTTATAGATATTTCAAACACAGCAAGTTCCAACACTGACAGCCATATGCTGTCTGGTTTGAGCAGAGATTAACACAATCTGCAAATTAGACAAGGAGATAAGTAAACTGTCAACTATTAAAGAACTTTGTTGCTAAAGAAAGCAGCCCTCCAGAGGCATGTCCTACCTGTATCGATACCATACTGCCAAACGAGTCTTCAGTCTGTTTACAGGCTGTAGAGAGGGGAGAGATATCCTGGGACTAACTGAATAAGAGAACTAATTAAAGTAAAATTAAATTAAACTAATTAAACTAAATTGCCCCCAGCTGTGGTCTGGAATCAATTATCTGCACGCCAGACCCATATCAAGATGGCGGCGGCAGCTTCAAATGGACCGGCACATGTGCCGTAACGTAATTGCGCATCATATGACAGGCGTTACTCGCTGCTTGGCACATAGGCATGCTGGGAACAAGGAGGAGAGGTGAGCAAGGTTCCACCCACCCCAGCACAACAAAACAAGCCCAGAGGGAACCCAGGCGCTTTCTCACGCAAGGATGGAGGATGCGAGGGGGCGTGGGCAGCCACATCCGCGCATATCGTAGCCCACCATCTTGAGGAAGGGCAATGCCCATATCTGGATCCCACTATCGCAGTCACCCAAGGGGGAAGAATTTTACATGCACAATGTAATACACACCACTGTTAAAGTGATATACAACTTATAATTGGTTTTAAGGAGTGTCACCAATTAACAATTCAGAGGGTCCCACATATTGACCCATACATGTGATGCAACATAGCAATTCGTGAAAAGCTAAAGGCAAGGCCTTAGGGCAAAAGACATTAATTCATATAGTAGCATTTAAAGGAAAAGTGCAAAGCTGATCGCATCGTTTAGCCCTAGAGAGGCGAGAGCCTTGGCAGCATAGAGATTCAGGAAAAGCCAAAGGCAGGGCAATAGGGCAAAGAACATCAATTCATAGGGCCTAAACCATCCAATTGGGGTGTTTAACTTTGGTACATAGTATACATTGTCATGGATGCGTTTGTGAAAGGGGCGTTTAGTCTTTCCATGTAAAATGCACCACAACTGCATGTCATGACCACCCCCGTCGTGACGCAGTTTACGTGGTACAGGGGCTTAAATCTTTCCCCCTTGGGTAATATACATTTCTCACATTCCCTAATATAAGGGCACTCGGGGCAACCTCCACATTTATAGGTACCCAGAGGGCCCTCCTGTTTTGATGAAGGTTGTGTGGAATTACTGTGAACTAGTTTATCTCTTAAAGACCTACTGCTTCTAAACACTATTTCCGGACTTGGTTTGACATATTTCCCTATGATATCATCGGTGTTCAGAAGATACCAGAATTTCTGAACTGTTTTTTCTAATTATACTGTGATGGTAAGTACAGGTAGTGATAAATTTAACAGTGTCACTCAGTAATGGGTCCTGAATTTTTTGTTTAAAAAGAAGTTCCGAGCGTGGTTGACCACATGCTTTTTGGTAAGCCCTTTTCAGACATTTTTTGCTATATTCACGTATAATTAGTCTATCTCTGAGGGCCAAGGCCTCCCTCTCAAAATCTTGTGGATTGGAACAGTTGCGCTTAATGCATAAGTATTGTCCATAGGGAATACTTTTGATTAAATTGGTGGGATGTGAGCTATTAGATGGTATTACCCGCCATTTCTTTCCTGAACAATGATGTAACCACTTAGCCATCAGGTTAAATGGAAACATTGAGATCTAGAAAGGTGACACTGTTTTCTCTAGGTGCTCTCTCTAGGGCTAAACAATGCGATCAGCTTTGCACTTCTCCTTTAATTGCTACTGTATGAATTGATGTCCTTTGCCCTATGGCCTTGCTTTTGGTTTTTCACGAATTGCTATGTTGCAACACATGTACGGGTCAAAATGTGGGACCCTCTGAATTGTTAATTGGTAACAATCCTTAAAACCAATTATATATTTCACTTTAACAGTGGTGTGTATTACATTGTGAATGTAAAACTCTTCCCCCTTGGGTGACTGCGATATAGGGATCCAGATAGAAGAAGCAGCTTTTGCTGCAAAACTAGTAAAGGACAACCGCCAAGATGCATCACATTTGATACCCCATTCCAACATTGGCGGTCACTATCATTGCTTCTATGAATGTTCAAGCATTACATATGGCTGTAACTATTGATTGTATTTCAATGATATTTAAATATGGTTTTTACCATAATGTTTTTATTCCTTAATTTCCATTAAAATCTATTTTTATATAAACTCTTGTTTATATCCTTGAGGTACCGAGATAGTCCAAATCTTTCTCCTCTTCGCCAGGGCCACATCTGAGGTGACCCCAGGTTTTTTTGTCTATTGAGGAATATGATGTGTTGGCTCTGGATGGGGTATTGTCATCCAGAAGGATTCAGGAACTAAAGCAAGAAACACAGGCAGATGTCACATGTCAGTGCCTCATTATCAATTGGTGGTCTGGCTCCTTTAAGGAAATCCCACACGATATCTGACGATTGTACTCTATGAAGGATGAATTGACGGTGGATAATGGATTAATCCTGCGTGGTCAGAGATATGTAATCCCTCACTCTCTCCAGAAATACTACTTGACACAGCTCCATCAAGGTCATCCTGGCATCCATTCCACTAAGCGAAGGGCACGTAAAACAATGTTTTGGCCCACTATATATACTGACATTGAAAACAATTGGCATTGTGGTCAAACAAGGATTACCTGCTCTTGCTAGATTCCTACTGGCTGGTAGGAATTTGATGTCCTCCCAAACACTTCCAGTAACACAGTGATCAGGACATTAAAGCAGATATTCTCCACACATGGAATTCCCTATCAATTGATGACTGACAACATCATTTTCAATTACAGAATTCAAGAACTTTGTTCACCAATGGGATTTTCAGCACATCACTAGCAGTCCCAATTACCCTAGACCCAATGATCTTGCAGAGCGTAGTGTAAGATCTCCCAAGCATCTCCTAGACAAATGTGCACGTGATGGTTCTGACGTTTATGCAGCCCTACTCAACCTTCGCAACACGCCTAGGGCTGGCATGCCTTCTCCTGCACAACGTTTACTATCACGATGGACCAGGACTCTGATTCCCCTTGGTCCCATCCCAGCTCCTGCCAAGATTTGAGACTGATGTTCAGGCTGCTTTATTTACACTCAGGCAAAAAGGAAATATAAGCCATGACAAATCGGCCAGACGCCCCTCTCCTCTGGAGCCTGGGCACGGTTCATGGAAAAGCCTGCCAACCAAACAGCTATGTTGTCCATTCTGATGGTAAGACCTATGCAAGGAACCGCTATCACCTCCTACAGGTACCTGAATCATATTGTACTGCCGCTGCCCATGTGCCTATGATCACTTCAGGACCCCAAGCACAATCATCTGCTGCTGTGCCAAATGACACTTTAAAAAATGGATGTAACACACAACCACAACACAATTCTGATGGTGACAGGCAAGAGGTTTCAGGCTCGCAAGCCCGACAAGTTGTTACTTGATCTGGAAGAGTGTGTAAACCCAATCCAAAGTTCCAAGACTTTATCACACACTGACTCTTACACAGCATTTTGCGTTTTATATTGTAGCTTGCTATTGTTCCTTGCTATGCTGCACTCCTTGTTGGTTCTATATTACAATTAATTTATATATGCATATCTTCTCTTTAAAAGGGGAAAGATGTAGAATATGAACAGTATGTGTTGCAGCGTTACATAGAGGTGTGAGGACCTGGGGGTGGGAACAAGAAGTAGGAAACTAAAAAAAAGGTTTACACGTGGCTCACTGCTGGCTGGAAATAAACAAGTTATTTCACAAAGTTCATCTGATGACTCCGCATTGCTTCCACAAAATGTACAGACACCCTGTGGAACTGCTGTACCACAAAGTGGAGCAAACATCTGTTTTTATTACTTTAATTGGATTTTAAACTGACAGCTTTACATGAACTTAAAGTGGTTGTAAACCTGAAAAAGACAAAGCAGTCTGGTGAATAAATTCAAATAAGCTTACCTACACTAAGCTTAGTTTGGCATCTTGAAGCACACCTGCTGTCTAGCAATCCTCTCTGCTGTTGTAAACGTATGGGGGCGGCCCTCCCTTTCTCCTTTGAGTGACAGGCTGTACTGAGCAGACATGTGTCTTCTCTCTGCTGCTCTATCCCTCTCTCTCTTCCTAGCCAAAATATTACAGTCTGGTGAGAGTGATTGTGGTGCAGTCTGCAGCATGGGATCCTTTTACTCACTATTTGACTGTTTGTAAAGAGAAAAAAATTACTTAAAGAAGAGGTCCAGCCCCCCCCACGAAAAAATTAAACGTCAGCAGCTACAAATACCGTACCTTTAATATTAGGACACTTACCTGTCCTGGAATCCAGTGATGTCAGCACCCCAGCCGATGTTTCCCTTGGCTCTTAGGTGCTACCTCCATTGTATGGGAAACCGGCCTTGCGATCCCTACTGCACATGCGCGAAGCATGCTGCACTCTTTTAATGGCCTGGGGAAGGAAAAGGGGGATGAACAGCGACGAGGTCGCTGCACTCTTTTAATGGCCTGGGGAAGGAAGAGGGGGATGAACAGCGACGAGGTCTCCCGTAAGTGATGATGGGTACCTGTCAAAACCAGGTACCCATTCCCCCCTCCCCCCCAAAAGGTGCCAAATGTGGCACTGGAGGGGGAGAGAAGGCAGATAAGTGGAGCTTCCCCTTTTGAGTGGAGCTCCACTTTAAACTCATTTAAAAGTGATTGCAAATCTATATTTTCTATTTTTTTTAACCACTTGCGGACTGCCCACCGTCGCTGTACGTTTGTACTTTGACGTAGAATACCAGGGTTATGGCAGCAGATAGCATCCTCTTCAACGACGGACGGTCCTCTTTCAGATAAAAGTGGTCTCTGCCACAAGGTGAGTTTTAACGGAGCGGGACTGGCTGGCTGGAGCTTTAGAATCCTCTTCAGCACCTGAGTTAACTTTACATGACACCGAGTTCCTGCTGTATGCAGATGACCTACTACTATAGACTACTGTCACCAGCAGAGAAAGGCCAACAAGACAGCCTGGAACTGCTGGAGAAATACAGTGCAACAAGGGCACTACCTATCAACCTATAGAAAACAAAAATTATGGTGTTCCGAAGGAAGAACACAAAACAAATGAAGAGCCCATCCTTTACAATAGATAACTGCACTTTTGATAAAAACAAACAGCCCCACATACTTAAGCCTAGAAGTTAACCAATCAGGAGTTTTCAAGCCAAACATAGAGGCCTAAAAGACAAGGCATGCAGGACCTTCCATGCCATCAGAAGACGTTTTTTGTTAAACATATGAATAGTATAATTGATATTATGGGTAAAAAAATAGAAAAATGCTAGACTACAGTAACTATGTAGAGTTAAAGCTATGTCCTGATCGGCCAAGGACGATTTTTGAAGTGGGGAAGGAGGTATGTATGGCTTGGTATGTACATTTAACTTACAATTCCTTCATGTAGCAAGTACTGCCCTTTCTTCCTTTTGACAGTATGCTCATACAAGGTCTATGTTTGTTTTTATCCCTCAACACTTTGTACTGGGTGTTACAATCAGTTGCAATCTTCACATCAGCCATCTATTTAATCCATTGCACTATGCCCAATGGTAAGTGCACAATACTGATGATTGATTTTTTTGTATATAAAAGTCTGTATTAATAACTACCAATAGCTATAGCCGGTCCATACATTTCCATTTTAACTCACCTATGTTGGTGGGACCCCTATACATGATTCTCTCTTTCTTTATTATTTTTTAGAGACTCTCTACCCATATCTTATCATGTGCTATGAGGTAGGCTTGAGGCTATGAACCACCCGTGTTCCGGTGGCCTGTACACAATCTTTTTAGATAATTAATGTAAGTATTAGCTAGAGACTATGTTAGTCCAATGATGTCTTGTAAATTGGAGGACCCTTTTGGTTTTGGGGGCCCACTAAAACCGTTTCAATTGTGTTTTTTCTCTATAGATAAATTCTGCCAGGTCCTCCTTTTTTCCCCCTGCAGCCACTTATTGTACCGTGGGCTTGTGGTGCTGCTCTAGGGGCTCACTGCGCCTATCCTTGGTGACCTACAGGTAGTCATTTTCCATCTTGTGGGGGCTAGGCTGTTGCAGTTGGGTGGAGGGGTGGGCTGACATGGATGTGTGCGTGGCGTTATCTGCAGTTGCACTCTGGGTTGGTGTTCGTGGGTTCATGTCTGACAGCTCGCAAACACATCAAATTATCCATCTATATTATATGCATTTTTGATTTAACTTTAGGCGTATTACTATATATTGTTCTGACTGTCAATTTTCCTTCATAGATTGAATTTTAGCGTTATAGGTATAAAATATCCGTTCCTGAAGAAGCCATCTCTGGCGAAACATGTCGGACTTTCAAATACCTGTCTACGGAACTGGCCGCTACGCTTTTTAGGCCGAGTTTCGTAAAATTTCGCTACAAATGTTTTTTTAAATGTTGTAGTACACCTTATTCTTGTGAATCCCATTTTGTCCTTTTAAGAATTTTGTTAATAAAATATTCATGTATATGTATATATGTATAGCGGTGTATATTTTTGGCACCGCTATAATCCCCGCACTCCCTCTCCTTAACATGACTCTCTAAAATATTGGGATGAGGTGCCGTATCATATTGGGGATTACCCAACCACTTCCTTTCAATAAATAACAATAATAATAATAATAAAAACGCATTATTATTTATTATTATTTAGTTCCGTTCCATTTGTTTAGATGCGGCATTCATTATTTCGGATAATTCGGAACTTCAGATAAAGTTGTATTCGTTACGTTCACTAACAGCCAAATTTTAAAGGAAATTGCAATACCTATAATTTAACAGTTAGTTATTATTTATTAGTTAGTTAGTTCAAACTTTTGGATTTTTAGATTTTCGTTCTTTAGAATTTTCTGATTTTCCTTTCTTATTTTCGGATTTTCAAATTTTCGGATTTTTGAATTTTCGAATTTCCGAATCTTCGAAATTCCAAATTTTTGAATTTCCGAATTTTCGAATTCCGAGTTTTCGAATTTCTGAATTTTCGAATTCGAATTTCTGAATTTTTGAAATCGAATTTTTGAATTTCCAAGTTTTGGAATTTTCGAATTTCCTAAAAAAACAAAAAATGAATGAAATGAAAACTAACAAATTTTTCGACAGTGCACATGTCTAGTCACAACTGTGCACACAAATGCCACCAGGCAGTATAGTGGCACTCTTCCAAAAGCCGTCAGTGTTTGTGCACATGTGCAGAAATCTTGCCACCAATCTCTGCCAGATCCTACATACCTGAAGGACACTGGCAGTGTACTGGATATGTGCATGCACCTGAATATTTAAGATGGGAGTCTTCTCAGCAGTTTAGTAATATCTGGTCACCTGTGGATCTGTCTGATGGAGATCTTAGCTCCAGAGAATTGAGCACTCAGTCATCTCCCTTTTGAAAGACCCATTCACGTAAAGATGACCTGTCATTTATTACTAAATGTAATGCTGCTGAGTATTGTTAAACCTTATTTCCTAAAACACAGGAAGTTTAGTATTGTAAATTAACCTTATAATTTCCTTGATCTATAAATTCAGATGTCCTCCCATTGCATTTTCAAAACAGACTAGCAAAAGTGTGCCTGTTCATTGAACAGGTTGAATCCAGAAGGACTTGTCACTGCAGTGGCAAAAAGCACAAAAGTAAAAATTATTGCAGTAGTGGTGAGCAGTAAGATATCCATGAATGCAGTGGTATTGGAAAGTGAAAGTTTCTCTCTGAGTAAGGGTGTTGTGCATGGCACTGGTCTACATTTAAACACCAATGCTACCGTGTATGTGTAGTAACAACACAATGTTATTACCTTCCTGTTGCTACTATTGCATTCGCCAGGTATTAGCACCATTTTGGATTATTCCAAAGACACAACAATGCCCCCCAGTGGACCTGGCTATTAGGGACAGTGCTGCTGAAGTCCTCTAACCTGCACTGATGTTTGCAGATACTGGCAATCAGCTCCCAGCACAAGAAGTCTCCTCTCACTAAAAACAAATTTATGACTCTTATGTCATGTACACACGATCGGTCTTCTCGCCGAAAAAAGATATGATGGCTTTTCCAACGGTATTCCACTCGAGTTTGCCTTGCATACACACGGTCATGCAAAAGTTCGCTGAACTTACGACCGTCAAGAACGCGGTGACGTACAACACTACGACGAGCCGAGAAAATGAAGTTCAATGCTTCCGAGCATGCGTCGATTTGTTTCCGAGCATGCGTAGGAATTTTGCACGTCGAAATTGCCACAGACGATCGCATTTTCGGATAGGAACTTTTCCCAACCGAAAAATTGAGAACATGCTCTCAATCTTTTGGCTGGAATTTGGCCAGTAAAAGTCCGATGGAGCATACACACAGTCGCATTTTACAATGAAAAACTCTCATCGGTCTTTTGTGGGTCGAAATTCTGATTGTGTGTACGTGGCATTACCTGTCATATGATCTACTGAAGAGAGCCTAAACTAAGTTATCTGCGATGGGAGACTTCCTTTGCTGATTGCTGGTATGCATGGGGAAGCAACTTGAGGTTAGAGGAGATCAACAGTACTGTTACTAAATGATGGGTCTGCTTCCTACTAATGCACAATAGAACCTCATACACTTCCATGGTGCCAAGAGACACACACAGGTACTGTTAAGTAGAAGGTGCACCAGCCACAGGTAAACATTGCATCAGAACTGTGTCAGCAAGTAATGAGGTCCAGATGCCTACAGCATATTGGGTCATGTTCCGTCAGGCTTACTTGGAGGCTGAAGAACTCAGTACTCTGGCACTCTGCATGCTGCATCACCCTGTCACCCAGCATCCTACCATTGTGTCCCAGCACCCCTGACACCAAACTCCAACACCCCAGATACTGCATCATCTTTCTCTGCCCACTTCCTCCTGCCTTTGGTGACATCACCTCTTCCCCATTGCAGTCTGTGAAGGCTCGACAGTCCTCTGGCAGCTCTGTGCACATTGTGCATGTTCCTGGAGGAAAGTAGAAGAGGTTCATTTCTGGGCAGAAAGGAGGAGGAAAGCCAAACACTGATTTCCCACAATCTCCATTACTATTTAATCTTTCCAATATAGCTGCCATTTTTGAAAGTCCAACATCCATATTTATATTTATTTCTTTCAATGTAAGCTTTTTATTTGAAATGCAACACCACTATTTATCACACCCCACTCCTAAACAGTTTAACCTTCCATATAATTACGTTGAGCATGCAATGTCTAAGACTGAATTCAAAAACTAAGGGGGGACATGAACTCCATTTTACTTCCTATATTTTTCTTTTACAATAAGTAGAGGATGTACACATTCCACTATAATGAAGCTATCAGCAGATAATGTTTTCCTCTTTCAAGCTTTGTGTAGCAGAGTGTTGTATGAATATTGCATGAACATAATATTTAATTAATAATAACTAAACATGTAATTACAGGATTACGGTAGCTGTGTGTTGCCTCTCTGTCGTTGTCTACAATAAGCCTATAAATACTTAAGGGCTCAGAATCCATGCTGTGTTCTTACATCTATGGGCCTCTGCAGGTCACAATACTGAATGCAGCTACCTTTTCTATTGCTCTGTCTAGATCAAATATATAGCTATTTATTTATAGAAATGTGGCCATGAATTTTTATTCTCTTTAAATTATTAAGTGCATATATGTTCTGCAACACAAGAGTAGCAAGTATGCAAACAAAATTTACTGATAAAAGACAAAAACAAATTCATGGGTGATAAGGCAATTAACAACCTCTGTTCACAGTGAATGGTTTTAAAGAGGCAGTAAACCCTGATGGTTTTACTACCAACCAATTCGGCATTTATACCTGTGGGCACTGTTCTTTCTGTCCTTGGCTCTCTACTGGTCGTAGATTCAGACTACCAAATGGGGAGTTGTTTTATCCACACTTTTGGGCGGACTGTAGTACCCAGGGGGTTGTTTATCTAATGACCTACAAATGTGGGGTTTTTTTATATTGGCAAAACTATTCGCCAATTGCGTCAAAGAATCTACGACCATATCTATTCTTCGGCTAATGGGAGGATGCTTAGCCCCATCAGTAGGCATCTTGATCTATGTCATAGATTTGATACTTCTGTTGCGACTTTTATTGTTTTGGCAGTAATTCCGCGGGACCCAAGAGGAGGTGCTTGGGATAGGAGGATACTCCAGCATGAAGCAAAGTGGATTGAGTGCTTGAATGCCACACGTTGGCCACGCATTAATGAAGTATAATCCTATAAGTCATTTCTTTAATAATGGCCCTTGGGCTAAATTACTGTTTTTCCAATAAATTTATTATGGAGTATACCTTTGTAATCCATCTTGTTTCCCTATATTCTGGTGATCCACTGTCCCTCCCTCCTCCTCTGGTGTCCTTCTTTGGATTGCTTCACTGCGTATATCTCTAACGGTGCGACTTCTGTTTTTTGAGTATTTCCTTTTTCCATACCTACTGCTATTCAATATTTAATCCATGTTACACTGTATATTAATATAGTGCTTGCAGTTTTGGTTTATGGATTTATAGTTGTTTTTCTTTTTTATTTCTATTTTCTTTAGGTGCTATTTATTTTTTTCATTTGTGAATATTGGCCTTCTGTCTCGGGCTTGCGGTGGAGACCCCATTGATGCCAACCTCTGGACTTTGCTGACCTGCTGGTGTACTTAGCGACATATGCGGCCGGGTAGCCACATTCCATCTCCTCCAGGAGATGGTTTTTGCGGCTCTAGGTCCAGGTCTGTTTTGTCCCCCCCTGAGTTTTTTCTCTCCCATGTTTTATATATCACTCTTGAGGCTTCTTGCATCTGCCTTCTACAGCTTTTCTTTACGCTGATACTGTGGATGACCACCAGAGGGAGCTCTCAGCCCTGTCACCTTCAGGACTGCGCTCCCCTCGCACGGCCATGTCTATGGCAGTTGTTTTTCTTGCACTGTGCATGCACGGCTGTGTGTTGATGTGCTCGCAGCCCTTCCTGGCCGATTCAGGTGTTGCGCAAGCCGCACACCTGATTGGGGCGTGCATTTAAGGCTGTGGTTTCAGCCTGCTACCACGCCATCCTTCTCCTATGGTGCTTTGCTTTCTGGGACACATCTATCATCAGCATCACATCTTTCCTGGTAAGATCCCCCTGTGCCTTTACCTTGGCTTGCTGTATAATAGTTACTTACTGTTTATACTTCATGCATTGCTGATATGCAGACACGTTTATATATTGCTCTCTTCATAGATGGCTTCCATCTGGCTTGTGCCAAACTGACTGTGCTGCTGCATATGTCCTAAATATATTCATAATTAGGACGTGGCACTGCCCTACATATTAAATTTCCACAGATCCATCCTGTGTTGAAATTTGGCGCTTTCTTTTTTTGATCTCACTGTAGTGGTTAATGAACTTTGAGAGATAATTGGTCATGCCAAGAAACCATTGCAATCCATGTTTGTCCTCTGGAGCAGGCATTTGATGGTTGGCTTCATTTTTTTTATGGGTCAGGCTTGACACCTTTATCCGTGAGAAGGTGTCCACACCTCTGAGACTCTAAAGCGACATTTAGTAGGGTTGAGCTGCTTATTGATGGCTCTGACATGGTCTAGTATGCATTTAAGTCATTTGTGATGTTCTTCAATGGAGGATCCCCAACATTTTGCAAAATGATTCCATTTGTTGCATGAGTTACACCTTTTGTTAAAAGCCTGAAACTTGTTGCACTCAATAGCCTGTTAACTACCACAGTTGCTGCATTGCCTTATGCTGTGTTGCACCACAAACACTTCTGCCTCTCTTTTTAGTTCCTTAGTAGCCCTTTCAGAATGTTCAAACAACATACATATTCTGATGGCCGATTCCAGTGTTAAATCTTTCTCCATTAACGATTAAACACGAACCACAGCATTGTAGATACCACATACAATCCTGTCACGTATCAGTGCACCAAAATCACATTTTTTTAGACAGCAGTCTCATGCCTCATACACACGGTCGGACATTGATCGGAAATTCCGACAACAAAATCCTAGGATTTTTTCAGACGGATGTTGGCTCAAACTTGTCGGGCATACACACGGTCACACAAAGTTGTCGGAAAATCCGATCATTCTGAACGCGGTGACGTAAAACACGTACGTCGGGACTATAAACGGGACAGTAGCCAATAGCTTTCATCTCTTTATTTATTCTGAGCATGCGTGGCACTTTGTGCGTCGGATTTGTGTACACACGATCGGAAATTCCGACAACGGATTTTGTTGTCGGAAAATTTTATAGCCTGCTCTCAAACTTTGTGTGTCGGAAAATCCGATGGAAAATGTGTGATGGAGCCTACACACGGTCAGAATTTCCGACAATAAGGTCCTATCACACATTTTCCATCGGAAAATCCGACCGTGTGTACGGGGCATTAGTGTGGCTACCTAGAATTGTATTTCTTCATCAGGTTTCTGAGCCATCATGTTAAATGCATGTCTGTCTATTATCACATTACGTTGTGGTAAGCATATCTCATCAAATTTCTTGATTAAGACATCAGGATCCTCTTTGTCCTCATTTTCTTAAAAATTAAATGACTCAGATGTATCTAGTGCATCTGAACGAGCAAATTGAGAAGAGCGTAAGTTGTACTTTTATTTTTTTACTTGTCTGAGAGTCCTGCTTTGCTGTACATGTCCCATTCTCTTTTGAATTTCAGCCAGTTGTTAGCAATGTCATTATCAAAGATTAGGGGTTGTATGCCATGTAGATTCTAAGCCATGATGTTTCAGTGATCTCACTTCTGTCACCATGTAGATTTTGTGGAAGCAATGATGAGTTATCAGATGAAACTTGTGAAGAACTTGTTTATTTCCAGCAAGCAGTGAGCCACGTGTAAACCTTCTTTTAGTTTCACTTCATAACTTCCTACTTCCTGTTCCCACCACTGGGTCCTCACACATCTATGTAACTCTGCAACACATACATATTCTACAGTGTCCAAACATGACTGTCCAGTCCAATAAGCTCCAAAGTGAGACCTAATACACTCAGTAATCAGCACTAAGTAGCAGACCTAGTCTGGCACTCCCCCCTTTACTTTACAGTACAAGTCTGTGTGAAGACACTTGTGATGAGCAGGGCAGTCCTTAACGTGGGGCAAAAGGGGCAGCTGACCCAGGTCCAGTCATTGTTGTGAGGCTCGAATCAGGTGCCCCTTGTGCCCGCGTTGCCCGGAGGGGAGGGGGGGCAAGAAAATGTGTGCTTTCTTCTTCTCTCAGGTGACTTCCGGCACTCTGGCAGCCAGTGACAGCAAAGGAAAGAAGGTGGAAGGGAGGGCACAGCCTAACCTGCCAGTGGCACAGCCGACAGGCCACAGCCAATGGAGATGGCCTGGTGTCATGACGGGCAGGGCTTTGTGCAGTGCGAGTGGAGACGCGTGTTGTAACTGGGAAGAGGTCACCGGGAGGGGTGTGGCTTTTGTGGTTCCATTGAGGTGTGCTTGGGGAGGAATGGCAGTGACAGCCATGGGGTGGGGAGGATTAGGTTGTCGTAGAGAAGAGCAGCCCTTGGGTGGGAGCAGTCTGTGCTTCTCTTAGTGAAGTGTTCGGACCTAGGGTTGAGGATAACAAAACATAAACATATTGCAGATTGCTTAAAGGGCTAGTTCACTTTACCAAATAACTGCCTAGGCAAGTAAAGGGAGTCTGTAGATAAAAACAAATGGTGCAGCTCTGCCTTAAGATGAACAATGCCCTTGCTTAAGGTACAGGCCACTTACATACCTCCTGACTCCTGACCAACTGCTCACCAACACCATCAATGGAGCTAGCTCTTAAATGCTGAGCTTAGAGCTACTGCATCAGGGGAGAAAAAGAGCATTTGAGGGATTTTGACCCAGAGAAAAAGCTCATTCCTGTGATGATGGAGGTGAGCATTAATGACTAGGTCTCTTAGCTATGTCCTAGGAGTGTCCCAGTCAGGCTTCAGGAGGTATGTAAATATCCTATACCTATAACATGGGCATTATTCAACTTTAGTCAAAGCAGCACAGTTTGTTTTTGTCCACAGACACATCTGCATAGGTAGGTTTTTGGTAAAAGTCAATTAACCCTTTACAATAGAATTCCTTGCAAAACCTACCTGCTCTTGAAACTGTCCTCTCCCCCTCCTAAAACCTATTCTGACTATTCTGACCTGTGTAAGAAAGATGTATATACCTACCTATTTTCAGCACGCTCTGGTCTGGTAATGTTATACCCTGTGTAAGCCAGCACTGGCTGCAGGGGAGATGAGAAAGCGCTCAATAATGGCAGGTAATGCCTGAAGGTGGTGACATCACCCATAGGCTCCCATGGCCCATCCATTGTCAGTGGTTCCTCCTCGTCCCTGCAGAGGCCACTGGCTGGATCACATGACCGGACCAGAGCAGCCTGAAAATAATTAAGTATACAGATCTTTCTTACAATGGTTAGTCAACATAAGTGTTGGGAGGAGGGGCAGAGTGGGGAGGGGACAGTTTTTAGGAGTAGTAAGATTTTGAATGGAATTCTACTTTAACTGTAGTCAGTACAATAAAATAGCAATACTTACCACAACTAATTTTCTTTTTACTGTTCAGCCTTCAGAACTCAGAAAGCAGTGTGTGAAAATACACAACTGTGATAGAGCAAAGGTGATAATAGTATTAGAGCAAAGCAGAAAAGGTCAAAACAATCAGCCATTTTGCAATGTACACACTGTAGAAAAAATGGTATCATTTACATAATGTATGTTAATTTCATATTTTGTAGATCCATTTTATTTGTGACAAAATGTGGGTGAATTATTATTTTCTTTTTATTACAACAAATTAAATAAGTGAACCAACTGGCATTATATATAGCCGATCATAACATTTTTATTGTGTGTCATTCCTATGTCATATGACAAAATGATAGCTTTTGCAATCTTAACAGCTGATTCATCAGTGATCAGCACTTTTTATACAGTGTGTATTCCTTTCTGAATTGTAGGCTGCCATAAGGTTAAATTATGGCCTGCTGCCACAGCTGTGGACCAGCCACACGCTCAGGATACCAGAAGATTCTTTTTAATTTGTCTCGTAAATTTTTCTTGTAGAAGTGAAATGCCATTAATGGTGAAGAGAAGTGTCTTAACGACTTGCCGACATTTACTCACAATTAAATCATCATTTCCCTCTAATTTGTATTTATCACAAATGGAAGAAGAAGAATAGATGGTGATAAATTAGTCCCAAATACGGCTCAGAAGGTAATGAAGGGAAAAAAGATAAAAGGGGAAAATGGTGAAGTAGGGGAGAATGGGCTTTGTCCTTAAGTGTTATTGATCTGGAATAAGATGAAACAGAAACTGATATTCTTAGCAGGTTAGAGTAAAAACTCAGCTCAATCAACAAAGCAAAAAAATGTCAATTTCATGCTTTATATACATTATTATGGAGGCGCTGAAGAACTGAATCATTTACTGAACTGCATTTTACATGGTTCTCCAAGAGCTCAGAAAGAAGAACTGTCATCTACAGAGGTGCTATTGTCAAAATAATGAAAATGCTGAAAAATGTATGTAATATATACGCAGAGCAAAGTTTGCATTGCCTTGTCTGCATATCATTGTAAACTTATTGAAACAAAGATATATCCAGAGAAATTTTCAAAAATCACCACACACACACACACACACACACACACGAAGTGAAGGGCTAGAGAAAAGACCTTCTCTCCAGAACCCAACACCCACTCCTCAGTATACATCCTTCAGTAAGATATGCCCCCCAATGCAAATATTTCACTCTGGTTATACCTTACATACATTTGTCAGTATTTTAATTATAATGACAGTAGTGTCCCTGTAGAGCAGTGGTTATGTGCTCAAGTACTCCCAACAGGCCATGTTTGCAGGTTTTCCTTTATCTTGCACAGATGCTTTAAATCAAAGTCAATGGCTTGGTATTTTGGACAGCTATTTTAGTTAAGAAAAATTACCAAAACATGGCCTGTTGGAGGTACTTTAGGACAGGGTTGAGAACCACTGCTGAAGATGACTCTTCTCCTTTCTGAGCTCTCAGAGGACCATGTAAAACTCAAGTGAGATATGTGGCCCAACACACACAGTTTACTCCCCACTATGTATCCAGTAAGAATTGCCCTCCACATCACACAACTTTTTGTCCGTATTCATACCATCGGTAAAATCTGCCCTCAGCTTAGAGAACCATGTAATACTTCAGCAAAATCTACCCCCCAGTACACACACAACACTCACCAGTTGTCATGCCACCCATACCTCCCAACTTTTTGAGATGGGAATAAGAGACACCTATTAGCAAAAGTATTCAGGCATAGGACACACCCCCTGCCACACCCCCTTAAAGGTGAATTATCCAAAAAAAAAAATTAGTCAAACCACCAAGTGCTTTTGTACCACTACTATTCCTTTTATACTGGCTTTTAACATTTACAAATGCAGCAGTTTGGAATTTGGATGAAAGGTTTAGCACTGTGAAACACTATGAATTGAAAGATAAATAGTGCATTTTATATACAACTATATAGTTTGAGACCAAAATGAGGGACAAAAGAGGAGGAAAGAAGGACAGAGGGACTTTGTTCAAAACCAAGGACAGTCCCTCAAAATCAGGGACAGTTAGGAGCTATGATGCCACCAGTGAGATCTACTTCAATACACAAATCTCATTCCCCATGAATGGCCATTGGGAATTAATGACACACCAGAGTCTCTGCTAACAGCAGCACACTTTTCCTGTGGGTGCAGAAAAGCGTGTACACAGTCCCACACCTGCATAGATATGAACCTACCCTAATAGTATCCAAGTCATTAGTGAGATCTGCAAAGCAATACTCACCACTCACTTATCTGTATAACACCAGTTATATATGTACACTCTAGCTGCACATACCTTTATCTGTATAACACCAGTTATATATGTACACTCTAGCTGCACATACCTTTGTCCTCACAATTCACATCACCAGTAAGGTCTGCACTCCAGTAGACACATCTCACTCTCTAGTATACATGCTCCCAGTGAAAACTGCCACAACATATACAAGAACAGTGAATTTCTATATTACAAAAAGTCCTCATACCACTTTACTGTACACAGGTCATCATACACCTCTATAACATGCAGTGCCTTATGCCTCCCTATGTATTGTGCTTTGTACCGCTCTGTCTAACACAGGGACTAATCCTCTATTACACACGGAGCCTCATCCTCTCTAATAATTGTAGTGCCTAATACCACAATTAACTCATACATATTTAACTCTTTGTATTACATGCAGTACCCTGTAGCTCTGTATATTACATACATAGTATTACAAGCAGTACCTCATATCTCTCTATAATGCAATGCTTCACTATAGTGTTCAGATTTTGTGACCAACCCAAACTATGTGTACATCAACTTTGGTTTAAATAGTAAAAAAGGGGCAAGAACATTTGGATTAAAACAGACTAATATGTGCCCAACTCTATCTGTTTAGAGCTTATTTGGATCTTCCAATCTTCAACTTACTGTTTTATACAACCTTATAAAATTTTTATGAACATATTCCAATTTATGTTCATACAATAGTTCATACGCATTTAAGATGCATGTATAATTCAGTCTACTACAATTGTAAGAGATTGTACAATCTGATTGTATGCCTTCTACCTCAGACCAATCGCTATCCATATCCTTTAAATATTAGGTGTTGGTAAGGTAAAGCTTATAAACATTTGAAAGATATTTATTTGTGTACAATCTACTGTATGATCAGCCCTACTTGGGATGTGGTTCCCCCCTGCAGCCTTCCCTCCTTTATTCTTCCTACTAACTTATCAAGGCAGCCAACAGACTGCTCATTGAATGCTTTTAGTGGTGACGTAACACCATTGCGGCCTTCTACTTTTTAATGTAAATAGAGAGAAGGAGCTATGATAAGCGGTGCGCTGAGCTATTGAGGCAATGACTTAGAAGACTTTAGTGCGTCAGCTGTGAACTTTGAGGATAACTTGCTCCACAATGCCTACAGCTATAGAGGTTAGTACAGACTTCAAATTAAATTTACTGTTTTCCACTGATGCAAGCTCCCATCTAATCCTCTTACAGATTTGTCATTTTCAACCATCTTAGCTGGCTGGCTTAGGATGACATAAACTGAATGCACAGCTCAGTGTACAATCTAAAGCAGTTTGCGAGTAGGCAGTTAAGAAGCATTTATAGTATGCTCCTTCTACAAAATTAAATTTTTGACCCTTTGTTATATTGCAGCCATTTGCTAAAATCATTTAAGTTCATTTTTGTCCTCATTAATGTACACAGAGCACCCCATATTGACAGAAAAACACAGAATTGTTGACATTTTTGCAGATTTATTAAAAAAGAAAAACTGAAATATCACATGGTCCTAAGTATTCAGACCCTTTGCTGTGACACTCATATATTTAACTCAGGTGCTGTCCATTTCTTCTGATCATCCTAGAGATGGTTCTACACCTTCATTTGAGTCCAGCTGTGTTTGATTATACTGATTGGACTTGATTAGGAAAGCCACACACCTGTCTATATAAGACCTTACAGCTCACAGTGCATTTATTTATTTACACAGTTACATATGAGCATATGTTATCTTACCATATATATACATATTTTTTTATCACCACACGTTTATATTCATGCACAGTGTAATGATATACTGTTTCATATTTTGACCGATTTTTATTTTTATATATATATCACATTACTTTCATATAATATTATTTTATTATCCTATTTTCACACACATATATATTATATGTTTTCTCGACTTCTTTTTTCATATTCATATACACATTCTTCATTTCACATTTAATTCTTTTTTTGCTGTTGCTTACACACCACCAACATGGGAGTTTCCATTTTAAAGCCCATTTGTCTGTCAGCAGGTGCCGAGACTTTGTATAATTGACATTCAGCTGTTATAGATTACACAGACAATTATGTGATCACATGGGTTTCTAATATAAGCTTTTTATATGTTTTTTATTCCCATGTATGCCAGCTATGAGTAAGCACGCGCTGTGAGTGCGAAACGCATCAGTTAATCCCTGTACACTTCTGCTGTAGTGTTTTTGTATACCTCCATGATCCAACTTTTTTACTAATAACGGCACTTATCATCAGACCGGTGTGCGGCTTCCAGATCCCTTCGCTTTTCTCTAGCTCACAGTGCATGTCAGCGCAAATGAGAATCATGAGGTCAAAGGAACTGCCTGAAGAGCTCAGAGACAGAATTGTGGCAAGGCACAGATGTGGCCAAGGTTACAAAAAAATTTCTGCTGCACTTAAGGTTCCTAAGAGCACAGTGGCCTCCATAATCTTTAAATGGAAGACGTTTGGGACGACCAGAACCCTTCCTAGAGCTGGCCGTCTGGCCAAACTGAGCTATCGAGGGAGAAGAGCCTTGGTGAGAGAGGTAAAGAAGAACCCAAAGATCACTGTGGCTGAGCTCCAGAGATGCAGTCGGGAGATGAAAGCCCGCATGGAGTTTGCTAAAAAACCCCTGAAGGACGCCAAGATGGTGAGAAATAAGATTCTTTGGTCTGATGAGACCAAGATAGAACTTTTTGGCCTTAATTCTAAGCGGTATGTGTGGAGAAAACCAGGCACTGCTCATCACCTGTCCAATACAGTCCCAATAGTGAAGCATGATGGTGGCAGCATCATGCTGTGGGGGTGTTTTTCAGCTGCAAGGCGACTGGTTGCAATCGAGGGAAAGATGAATGCGGCCAAGTACAGGGATATCCTGGACGAAAACCTTCTCCAGAGTGCTCAGGACCTCAGACCGGGCGGAAGGTTTACCTTCCAACAAGACAATGACCCTAAGCACACAGCTAAAATAATGAAGGAGTGGTTTCACAACAACTCTGTGACTGTTCTTGAATGGCCCAGCCAGAGCCCAGACTTTAACCCAATTGAGCATCTCTGGAGAGACCTAAAAATGGCTGTTCACCAACGTTTACCATCCAACCTGACAGAACTGGAGAGGATCTGCAAGGAGGAATGGCAGAGGATCCCCAAATTCAGGTGTGAAAAACTTGTTGCATCATTCCCAAAAAGACTCATGGCTGTATTAGATCAACAGGGTGCTTCTACTAAATACTGAGCAAAGGGTCTGAATACTTAGGACCATGTGATATTTCAGTTTTTCTTTTTTAATAAATCTGCAAAAATGTCAACAATTCTGTGTTTTTCTGTAAATATGGGGTGCTGTGTGTACATTAATGAGGAAAAAAATGAACTGAAATGGCTGCAATATAACAAAGAGTAAGGTATTATAAAAAGTATTGGGACACCTGCCTTTACACGCACATGAAATTTAGTGGCATCCCAGTCTTGGCCCATAGGATTCAATATTGAGTTGGCCCACTCTTTGCAGCTTTAAGAGCTTCAACTCTTCTGGGAAGGCTGTCCACAAGGTTTAGGAGTGTGTCTAGACCTTCTTGTCCAACATCAGTGCTTGACCTCACAAATGCGCTTCTAGAAGAATGGTCAAACATTCCCATAGACACTTTCCTAAACCTTGTGGACAGCCTTCCTAGAAGTATTGAAGCTGTTATAGCTGCAAAGAGTGGGCCAACTCAATATTGAACCCTACGGACTTATGCCCCGTACACACGGTCGGACTTTGTTCGGACATTCCGACAACAAAATCCTAGGATTTTTTTCCGACGGATGTTGGCTCAAACTTGTCTTGCATACACACGGTCACACAAAGTTGTCGGAAAATCCGATCGTTTTAAACGCGGTGACGTAAAACATGTACATCGGGACTATAAACGGGGCAGTGGCCAATAGCTTTCATCTCTTTATTTATTCTGAGCATGCGTGGCACTTTGTCTGTCGGATTTGTGTACACATGATCGGAATTTCCGACAACGGATTTTGTTGTCGGAAAATTTTATCTCCTGCTCTCCAACATTGTGTGTCGGAAAATCCCATGGAAAATGTCCGATGGCGCCCACACACGGTCGGAATTTCCGACAACACTCTCCGATCGGACATTTTCCATCGGAAACTCTGACCGTGTGTACGGGGCATAAGACTGGGATGCTAGTAAAGTTCATGTGCATGTGCAGGCGTCCCAATACTTTTGGTAATATAGTATGTGTGTGTGTGTGTGTGTGTGTGTGTGTGTGTGTGTGTGTGTGTGTGTGTGTGTGTGTGTGTGTGTGTGTGTGTATATATATATATATATATATATACACACAGTATATATATATATATATATATATATACACACAGTATATATATATATATATATATATATATATATATATATATATATATATACACACACATATATATATATACATCCATCCATCCATGGAAGTCATTTCCTGGCAGCAACCTCCTTGCAGCTATTATAGTTGTAGATCTGCCTACTTTTGAACCCACTTTGTCAGAATCCAGCAAGGTGTCAGTGTCCACTACTTTGCACATAACTGAACTACCTACAGCAGCAGTGACAGTAATGTGGCAGGGTGAGGAGGAAGGTTGTTATGGAGTAAAGAGATCAGATATAGTCGTATAATTTATATTCCGTATTTAGTTTCATTGAAAGGTTTGTCTGTTTTTTTTATTGTTTACTTGATTGCTATCTCATTTTATAAGATGTTATTTATGGCGCCTTTCACACGGACAGCTATTCTGCAGCAGTTAAAAGCATGGTTTTTTTTTCTGTGGAGTTCAAGACTCCAGGCACTGCGATCAGCTGCATTTGCACAGTGCGATTGGCTGCGGTCGCGTTTGGCTGCGGTTTGCCATTTCCATGGCAACCCGACAGGGTGCCGACTCGCACTGTTTGATATGAATCTTGAGGGGGAACTCCACCAACCGACCGGGCTGCGTGCTCGGATAAGGGTCTGGTATGGATTTTGGGGGGGACCCCAGACCGTTTTTTCAGCGTAGGGGTTCCTCTTAAAATCCGTACCAGACCTAAGGGCCTGGTATGCCCATGGGGGGAACCCACACCGGTTTTTTATTTAAAATTGGCGTGGAGTTCCCCCTCAAGATTCATACCAAACAGTGCGAGTCAGCACCCTGTAAGGTTGCCATGGAAATGGCAAACCGCAGCCAAACGCGACCGCAGCTAATCGCACTGTGCAAATGCAGCTGATCGCAGTGCCTGGAGTCTTGAACTCCACAGGAAAAAAAAATCATGCTTTTAACTTCGGCAGAATAGCCGTCCGTGTGAAAGGCGCCTACTATACAAACAAATCGAATGGTGCGTGTAGTGGTAATTTAATCTTTGGCGTAATTCTTGTTAAAGAAAACCTGTCATAATAGAATGTTTTTTTTAACGGAAAAAATTTACATTTTTGGAAAAATTAAAAAAAAAAAAACAGTCTGGAGTAGTTTTACAAATTATTATTATTATTATTATACAGGATTTATATAGCCCCAACAGTTTACGTAGCCCTTTACAACTTGAGGGTAGACAGTACAAATACAATACACTTTAATACAATAGGAATCAGAGGGCCCTGCTCCTTAGAGCTTACAATTTTAAAGTCATTTTGTTACACTGGGAAAGTGAAATGCAGTGTATATAAAAGTATTTTTAACATTTTGTTTTTTATTACAAATGGAATAACAAGGACTGTAAGAACATTTTCAACTATACATGAAAACAGGTAACCACCCCCTTTCCCTCATAATAATTTAAAAGCTTCCTGCCAATATGCATTTTCAGTTATTGACAATGCTGACACAGAAGGATATATTGCTCTTGCAAGAGCTTGATCACTATTCTCCTGATTTTCAGGTGTCATTTTATTTCTAAATGAAGGGATTGTGTATTTTTGGTAGGCAGTGGTTTGCAATACTTCCTTATCTGAAGATGCTGCTGGAGAAAAAACACTTTGTAATGATCCAGAAGCAGCAAAAAGAGTGTTTCCGGAATGAGAACTCTGAAGGGAAAAGCTGCTTGCATTTTCATTCTGGTCGTCATTAGACATGGGCCGAACAGCCCCCTGTTCGGTTCGCAGCAGCACTCCCAAACAGGGGAAATGTTCTAATCTGAATGGCGAACCCCATTGAAGTCTATGGGAGCCGAACAGTCAAAAAGTGCCAATTTTGAAGGCTTATATGCAAGTAATTGGCCATAAAAGGGTCTAGGTACTGCCCTGGGGGACATGTATCAATGCAATATTTTTTTAAATAATTGTATTTTCAGGAGCAGTGATTTTAATTATGCTTAAAGTGCAACAATAAAAATGAAAAATGTATTTAAATATAGTACCTGGGGGGGTTCCCTTAATGTGCCTGTAAAGTAGGGCATCTGTAGCATGCATAAAGCATGCTGCAGCAAAAATGACATTTCTAAAGAAAAAAAAAACGAGTCAAATCACATTTAAAATGATTTTCGGTTACAATTGCCATCACTGTAATCCATACCATGATGCCATCATCATGGTATGGATTGAGAGGGGAACCGCAAACCAAAATTAAAAGAAAAACTGTGTGGGGTCCCCCCAAAATCCATACCAGACCCTTACACAAGCATTTAACCTGGCAGATCAGGAAAGGGGGGGACGAGCGAGCGCCCCCCTCCTGAACCATACCATACCAAATGGCTCTGCCTCCCACCCCAAAGCACCTTGTCCCCATGTTGATTGGGACAAGGGTCTCATCCCCACAACCGTGGCCGGTGGTTGCGGGAGTGTTAAAGCATGGGGCATATCAGAATCTAGAAGCCCCCTTTAACAAGAGGGTCCCCAGATCCCGGCCCCCCCTATGTGAATGAGTATCGGGTGTCAAGCAATAAAAACAAGAGACACGTTTTTGACAAATCCCTTTATTAAAAAATAAAATAATAGTGTCTCTCGATATAAATCCATACATTGAGCATATGTAAATATATGTTACCATATGTATTAGTCTCACTCAGCGCAGCTTACCGTTTTAGAATTGCTATATTGTGCGTATTTCACATTTAAGCTGCAGCAGGACCCACTATTCACCATACTACACCACAGTAGAATGGCTTACTAGACAGTGCAGTATTTCCATCTTTGACATAAATCCATCGTCTCCGCCCCTTCTGGCATCACAGAATGGTGCATGCTGGGCCTGTGACATCACAAGGGGGTGGGGCCACCAGGTGACGTTGCCAGGTGGCCCTGCCACTTACCTATATAAGAACTTTCAAAGTGCAGAGGAGGCATTCGGTGGGAGGCAGAGCCTTATTTTCAGGTCGGTGGACAGCATGATTGAAGATGGATTTGCACCGAGGGACACTGTTTTTTTATTTTTTAATAAAGTAATTGTCAAAAACTTGTTTCTTGTTTTTATTACTTTTTGTACACTTTTTTAGTAAATGGGTAGGGGTACTATGTACTCAATACTCTTTCACACAGGGGAAGGGGACCAGATCTGAAGGCCCCCTTTGTAAAGGAGGCTTCCAGATTCCGATAAGTGCCTCGCCCGCAGACCCCCACAACCTCCGGCCATGGTTGTGGGGATGAACCCCCCCCTGCCCCAAAGCACCCATCCCCCCATGTTGAGGGCATGTAGTTTGGTAAGGTCCAGGAGCGGGTGCATGCCCAGATAAGGTTCTGGTATGAATTTGGGGGGGGGGCGCTGTTTTTTTAATTTTATTTTGGCGTGAGGTTTCCCTCCAAATCCATACCAGACACAAAGGGCCTGGTATAGACTGGGGGGGGGGACCCCACAGCATTTTTTTTTTTTTTTAAACCAGCACTTTTTTTAATTATTCAGCTGTCAGCGGGGGAACCCATTGTCGGCTGATGACTTATCGGTTGTTAAGGATTCAGCGGCCGGCTTCCTGGCCCTGCTCTTTAACAACCAGCTTACACTGTGCCCTGACTGGACAAAGCTCTGGGGTGGTAAAAGCAGGCGGTTAAGCTGAAGATTGGTTAACATGAACCCTAATAAAGGTTATGCAATCGCTCAGAGCTGTATACATGCCATGGCCATGATGCTCTGCTTTTTGGTCACAGCAAAAATTGAGCCCCTGTTGCATTTAGCAGGCAGCACCTCCACTGAATGCAAGCCATTCAAGTTATTGGGGCTGCTGGTGCAACCACATGCAGTGCAGTAGTTTTGTCTTTTGAGAGTTAAACACGTGGGAAGGAGGTAACCATCCTCTGATTCACCGAATGGTTTTCAGAGGGGATGACAAAGGCTGCTGCTTGTCTAAATGAGCCCTAAAGGTACAAATTATAGAACTGTCATCCTTACTATTTAGCATAATATGGACTTGGAACAAGTATGTAGGTTAGTGTCTTGCTAAATATTGAAGCATAAATAACAAGGACAGTCTAAGGCTACCGTCAACTTTGTGATCTCGTTGCAAGTGACAATTTGCCAGCAAAAGGATTGTTACGAAATGCAAGAAGAACACTCACTCGCCTTCTATGTGTCACTTCCTTGCTGACAGGCAGTGAGACAAATCTCCCTCACTGCTGAAAAAGCTTCAAAATGTAATTTACCAGTTAGAGAGCAACGCCTTGCTTATCCAACAGATGAGGGAGCAACCCATATAAGTAGGTGGGTGTTCCAACTCTCTGCTGTGCTAGATAGCGATCCTGTCAATGGGGAGTTCTTGCAAATGTGAAAACCAAGATAGTAAATGGTAAACATCCATATTTTTATCCTAACAGGTTTCTTTTCTTACAAAAAAAGTTAAAAATATAAAATAGGTACTGATCTGTACACTGTAAAGTACATTGTGGGTGGGGAGAGGCTGAACTACCTGTGGAACAGAATTAAAATGTTTGCTCATTAGTAGTTCTGATAGTTTGATCTAGAAGGTTTAGAATCTGGAGAACTGTAGACAAACTTTCACAGTCGTCGTTGTGATTTATTAGATTGCAAGGAGAATTTATTTTTATCTCGACTTTCCTTTTGTAAAACTTTGACGTGTTTACACATACAAAAAAAGTCAAAGTCTTAACTTTAACAGCCCACTCAAAAATAAATAAATCATATTAAACACGGTCCTATTTATAAATAATACCCTTAATGACACTTCTTTTTTATTAAAATCGTTTTTTCGATACTGAAAATCAAATTGATGGACAAAACAGAAAATTAGTTTGGAAAACTCTGTTGTGTTCATTTTAATTTCTTGTTCTTGAATACCGGTTTTCATAAGATGCTGTTAGTGTTTTAATACGGCACCTCTAATTAAACCCATTGTGCTAATATGACTCTTTGAATTAGCCCCAGCATGGTGGCTGCTTGTGCTTCCTACGTAGCAGTAAAAAAAAAACAAAAAAAACACACAGGTAGGAAATAAGCAAAATATTGCTAGGAAAAAAGTGAGGTTGGATAAATACGCAGCATTACCAAGAAATCGGAAGGAGGCTGAAATGATGAAAACAACATTAAAATGAATGCTACTGAGCATCAGAGATTTTTGAGTTTTGCATGTTTAGATAATGAGGAATCCAATCAAGTTCCTAATCAGACAGATTTAATAAAATTAGAGAAATCTTTGTTTCCCTCATTGCATTAATTTACGGTCTAATTCCCTCATCTGAAATAAAGAGGAAAAAGGCAGAGCGAGAAGCCTCATTCAGCAGGAGAACAGCTGCTAGCAACAATATAGTGAGACATATGATTAGGGTTGCCAGGTCAGCCTTTTGCTGGACACAATATGCATGAATTGAGAGATGTGTGGTATGAAGGGAAGAATGCAAGACTGAAGAAAGTTTTCGACTTGACTGCATTGCAGTTGTGCAGACAGCACATTTATCTGGTATGTGATCCATGATAAATGGTTAGTGGCTCCCGCTCAGGCTAAGAAGGTTGGGTGCCGCTAACTACTAAGGGTGCAAGCTGGGGAAAGGTTCGTCTAGGCCTAAAGCACACTGTAGAAATAGGAAAATATAGCCCAGCCGCTGCATAAGTGGTTATCCTGGCCCAAGTGGTTAGCAGGTAAAAGCAGCCTCAGCTTCATTTATCCAAGCCATGCCCCTAACATGTTTTGCCTGCCCCTGGGGTTTAATTATGGAAGGGGAAAATAAACATATTGAGGGCATGGCATGGATGAATTGAGATGAGGCTGCATTTACCTGCTAACCAATCGGCCTGGGCGAGGTAAGTGCCAGTCTGTCTATCTCTTCCTACTTCTACAGTGTATTTTGCAGCTCTCATTTGTTTTTGAAAATGAAGAAAGACCAGAAAAAAATTTTTTTTTTTTTCTTTTTTCAATTTTCAAAACTTTGTGACAAAAAGTGAGGTCTGCAAAATACTCACTATACCTCTCAGCAAATAGCTTGGGGTGTCTACTTTCCAAAATTGGGTCATTTGGGGGGGTTTTGTGCTTCCTGGGCATTCCATGGCCTCCGAAACTGTGATAGGCAGTGAAGAGTGAAATCAAAAATTTACGGCCTTAGAAAGCCTGAAGGCGGTGCTTGGTTTTCGGGGTCCCGTGCGCGGCTAGGCTCCCAAAAAGTCCCACACATGTGGTATCCCCGTACTCAGGAGAAGCAACAGAATTTATTTTGGGGTGTAATTTCACAAATCCCCATGGCATGTTTGAGCAATATAACATTTAGTGACAACTTTGTGCAAAAAAAAAAAAAAAAAAATTTGTCTCTTTCCCGGAACTTGTGTCACAATATAAAATATTCCATGGACTCGACATGACTCTCAGCAAATAGCTTGGGGTGTCTACTTTCCAAAATGGGGTCATTTGGGGGGGTTTGAACTGTCCTGGCATTTTATGCACAACATTTAGAAGCTTATGTCACACATCACCCACTCTTCTAACCACTTGAAGACAAAGCCCTTTCTGCCATTTTTTGATTACATGAAAAAATTATTTTTTTTTGCAAGAAAATTACTTTGAACCCCCAAACATTATATATTATTTTAAAGCAAATGCCCTACAGATTAAAATGGTGGGTGTTTCATTTTTTTTTTTCACACAGTAATTGCGCAGCGATTTTTCAAACGCATTTTTTGTGGAAAAAACACACTTTTTTAAATTTTAATGCACTAAAACACACTATATTGCCCAAATGTTTGATGAAATAAAAAAGATGATCTTAGGCCAAGTACATGGATACCAAACAAGACATGCTTTAAAATTGCGCCCAAACGTGCAGTGGCAACAAAATTAATACATTTTTAAAAGCCTTTAAAAGCCTTTACAGGTTACCACGTTAGATTTACAGAGGAGGTCTACTGCAAAAATTACTGCCCTCGATCTGACCTTCGCGGTGATACCTCACATGCATGGTGCAATTGCTGTTTACATTTGACGCCAGACCGACGCTTGCGTTCGCCTTAGCGCGAGAGCAGGGGGGACAGGGGTGCTTTTTTTTTTTTTTTCTTTATTATTTTTTTGCTTTTTTATCTTATTTTTAAACTGTTCCTTTCATTTTTTTTTTTAAATCATTTTTATTGTTATCTCAGAGAATGTAAATATCCCCTATGATAGCAATAGGTAGTGACAGGTACTCTTTTTTGAAAAAATTGGGGTCTATTAGACCCTAGATCTCTCCTCTGCCCTCAAAGCATCTGACCACACCAAGATCGGTGTGATAAAATGCTTCCCCAATTTCCCAATGGCGCTGTTTACATCCGGCAAAATCTAAGTCATAAATTGCTCGTAGCTTCCGGTTTCTTAGGCCATAGAGATGTTTGGAGCCACTCTGGTCTCTGATCAGCTCTATGGTCAGCTGGCTGAATCACCGGCTGCATTCTCAGGTTCCCTGTTGAGACAGGAGAGCCAGAGAAAAACACGGAAGACGGTGGGGGGGGGGGGCATTCCCTCCCACTGCTTGTAGAAGCAGTCTAGAGGCTAATTAGCCGCTAGGATTGCTTTTACATGAAAGCCGACCGCTGGCTAAAAAGAATGATACCAAGATGATACCTAAACCTGCAGGCATCATTCTGGTATAACCACTCAAAGTCGTGAATGGCGTACCTGAAGACAAAAAAATGGTTAACAATAAAGCACAGTAAACGGTAAAGTATAAAAAATTGCATACCTGAAAAGCAAACATGATAAAACATAATAACAATAAAACATTGCAGAACAGAATGCAGTAAAAAAGAGCAGAACAAAAGAGAGAGAATAGAGAGAGAGAGAGAACAATGAAACGACAACTATTTTTTTTTATTTTTGTTTGTGTTTTTTTTTTTTTTTACACTTTTTTTTGTAACTGTAACTTTTATAACTGTAACCGGTTCCAGGTTCGGGTCTCTCAAAATGCGATGGCATCTTGGGAGACCCTGTGAAAGTGTGTCCTAGTCTGTGCAATGCTGTACCCTACGCTAATACTCAACTAGTGAATGGTAGCGTTCAAAACATTCACCAATGCAAAAACCAGGATTGTCAGGACAGGAGGGACAATAATAGCGGGTGTCATGCCTATATCCGCGCTTGCTGCAGACACAACATCTTTTTTGGGGGGGTTCGTTGGGTAGGGGTACGCGGGAGGACATAAAGAAAATGCCTCTCATGCAGCCGACTGCATTTGGTTGGGGATGTGAATGGGGGAAGTACGGGCGCTGCAGAAGCGGTGGGTTCCCAATTAGGATTGGCGAATGCAGCAGGAAGGGCATTATGGGCACGACAGGCCTGTGTTTGTCTTTTTGGTGGCAGCGGGACACTACTTGTGCTTGCCACCTCACCAGCTTGAACTGCACTTATGGGACTCGCCACGTCACCAAGTGTTACTGCAGTGCTGGTATGACCACGACCGGGGTGTACTAGGCCGCTGGTGCTTGCCAGTTCACCAAAACGCTACAAAAAAAAGTGACAGTGATCGATCGATACTGCACTTGGGTGGGCTGGGCTGGGCCGGGCGGAGGGGCAAAACGCAGGTGCTAGCAGGTATCTGGGCTGATCCCACTAACACTGCGTTTTTGGGAACCCTAAACTGCTGGGGACGCTAGTATAGATCTGATCGGATCAGATATTGATCCGATCAGATACTATACCACTAAGGGAGGTGTATGCTGCGTGCGTGGGTGTTAGCGGTACTGGCGCTAATCTGACGCTGCCTGGGGCTGGTGCTTGCCAGTTCACCAAAATGCTACCAAAAAAACTGTTAGCGATCGCAGGGATCAGGCCTGACTCTGCGAACGCTGCAGTTATGCGTTTAGTGTTTTGTAAGTGACAGTGATCGATCGATACTGCACTTGGATGGGCTGGGCCGGGCCGGGCGGAGGGGAAAAACGCAGGTACTAGCAGGTATCTGGGCTGATCCCGCTAACACTGCGTTTTTGGGAACCCTAAACTGCTGGGGACGCTAGTATAGATCTGATCGGATCAGATATTGATGCGTTCAGATACTATACCACTAAGGGAGGTGTACGGTGCGTGTACGGTGCGTGCGTGGGTGTTCGCGGTACTGGCGCTAATCTGACGCTGCCTGGGGCGACGCATATCACCGCCGGGCGATCAGGGGGCTAAACCTTTATTCGGTAATAAACGGCGGGTGCCCTGACACTATAAAAAATAAACGAACTAACCAGCGTCACCTGTAACAGTTATACCGTGATCAGTGGTGAAAGGGTTAACTAGGGGGCCATCAAGGGGTTAAAACATTTATTAGGTAGTATATGGGGGTCCCTGTCGCTATAAAACGCTGACAGCGAACCTAAATATTTACGTTCCTAACTAGCGTCACCAGTGACACTAATACAGCGATCAGAAAAATGATCGCTTAGCGACACTGGTGACAGGGGATGATCAAGGGGTTAAAACTTTATTAGGGGGGGTTAGGGGGGTACCCTAGACCTACAGGGGGCTAATACTAACTGTCCTACCACTGCTAACAAACTGTCACAAACTGACACTATGCAGTAATCAGGAAAAAAAAAAAAAAAACCTGCTTGGTGTCAGTTTGTGACTGGGGGGGGGGTGATCGGGGGGCGATCGGGGGGGGATCGGGGGTGTTTAGTATGCCTGGCATGTTTTACTGTGTTGTGTGTGAGTGTTGGTGCACTTACATGTCTTCTCTCCTCGGCGCTGGAACGGAAACTGCCGAGCCGAGGAGAGATGACATCACATCCTCTGCCTCTGTGTACTATACAGAGGCAGGGGATGTTTCTCATTGGCTGGGAGCAATCACGAGGGGGGGGCCACGATCGGATGGTCTCCCCCTCGTCTCTCATCGCTCCCAACCAAATGCCGACCGCCGATGGCACCGGGGGGGGGTCCGATCGGACCCCCCGCCCGCGGGAAGGCAATCACGTACCAGGTACGTGATTTTGCCTGCCCGTGCCGCTCTGCTCACGTATATAGACGTGAGGCGGTCGGCAAGTGGTTAAGCAAATTATGCGCCATGGCAGATTTCAATTAGGGGATTTTCTTGAAGCATCAAGGTTGAAGACAAGGTCGGAAATGCAATCGCTGTTCTGTCCGCCACTGGATCCATGGCGGATGCAACAGCTTACACATTTCCTAACCTCCCTTAATAGGGGGGAAAGATCAGACCTCTTAAATACACCATTAGAAAATGTATGCCTTTTGGAAGAGCCTTCTGCACATGGAGTATTGGAGGTATATAAAATATTAATAGATCCCCCTGAAGACTTCGTCTCAAGATTTCTTTCGAAATGGGAAAGAGATCTGGACATTACACTCTCCAAAGAGCAAAGGAGCTATATTTTACACTTTGCTCATTACTCCTCAACTGCCAGCAAATACCAAGAGTTATGCTACAAAATTCTTACAAGGTGGTATAAAGTTCTATCATTACTACAAAAAATGTATCCAGAGCAGACAAATAAATGCTGGCGATGTGGAGAATCAGAGGGTAATATGCTCCACATCTTTTGGTCATGTCGAAAGTTAGTAGATTTCTGGTCTAAAGTACGAGATACTGTAAGACAATTAACAGAGTATGACCCGGAGTCCGACCCAGCAAGATATCTTCTTCATCTTTCGGACCTCTCAAAGTGTACATATCGGAATTCTCTGGTGGAATTCTCTGAATGCGGCAAAGGCCTGTATCCCGGCCGTTTGGAAGCAAGAATCACCCCCCTTGATTTCACTATGGTTAAAAAAAATAGCAGATATATACGCCATGGAAAAAGGCATTGCGATTACACAGGGTAAGGTGGAGAAATTTAATAAAAAATGGAATTCATGGTCTCTTCTGGTCTGCACCAGGGAGTACGGATATGCGCTCGGAGAGCAGGATGGGTCATTATGAGGGTTTTTTTTTTTTTTTTTTCTTTTTCTTTTTCTGTCTTGTTTGATAATAAGTCATATGTGTCTACTAGAAACTGAATCACAATGTGCTAAGTTATACTCTGCAAATTAGAAGCAGCAATAACGATATTTGTTTTATATGTATATATATATATATATATATATATATATATATGAAAATGTATTTTTTTTTCTTTTTCTGTGTTTGAAAAAATAAAATATAGAATTTAAAAAAAAAAAAAAAAAAATTATATGCAATTAAGGTTTATCTACTGCAGCAGACACTTATTACTATTATACTCACGCACTATAGCACTTTACTTCACCATTTGCCACTTTATTTATGCATTTTATGTTTGGATTATCATGATATGATTTTATTATGTTTTGAAATGGACTTTATGATGTAATCATGTTGTTTTGATTCACGGGATTTATTATTAGTGTATCTTCTTTAGGCACTATAGCACTTTATTTCACTATTGTCACTATATATACTCATTACTATATATGTATTGTTCACATTATTAAGATTGCGTGGCATCTTTTATATATATATATATATATATATATATATATATATATATATATATATATACACACTGTTTAGGCACGAGCTTATGGGACGTGATCAGTGCTAGCAGCTGTCCATATAAGAGTTTTTTCAGGAGTGGTAGCTCGCAAGGTTTTTTAATTTAGACTATAACATTGCTAAGTACCTGGCTACAATTCTATTACCCATAATTGGCAACACAAAACATCATATTCAGAACTCCAAAGAGTTTGTCAACAGGATACATGAGCCAGAAGAGTCAACTGTGTCCTAGGATGTCACATCTCTTTTCACTTGTATACCAACTCCAGAGGCTACTGAGACTATCAAGAAACATTCAAAATGAGATAAGACTCTTGACAGTAGAACAGAACTCAAGCTAGACCAAGTACAGTATGTTCCTTTTGGACCTTTGCCTCAACACTACTTACTTGAAGTACAAACATAACTTTTACACAGAAACATGGCTGTGCTATAAGATCACTATCTCCCAATTCGTATTGAACCTAACCTGTACACGGAGGAGGTGGAGAAGACAGCTTTGAACTCTTTCAGGGGAAGAACACCAAATAATTGGTTCAGTTATATGGATAATAAGTAGGTCATGATTAGAACATCAGAAATACAAGCACATAAATTCAGTGAACATAAGCATCAAGTTTACATGGAAAGAGGCACAGAATAACAAATTACCCATTTAGTATTCTGCGCTACATGTCAAGGGGGTGGGGGGTAACTTGGTCTTCGGGTCTACAGGAAACCCACCCAGACAGAGCAGTATCTGCTGTTTGACTCCCACCCCTTACTGGAACACAAACAAAGAGTTTTCAGAACTCGGCAACATTGGGCTAAGATGGAACACAGAGCTTATAGACATCTCAGAAGTGCTTTGAAAGTTTGTAGCTACCCAAACTGGGCTTTCGTTAGTCCATCCACCATGACAAGAAAAAACACTGGACCATCAAACAGAGGGAATGCTTCTTCCCTCTGTTTGATGTTCCAGATAACACATACAATATAGTTCATCCATATTTAGCTTGGTTATTGGTAAAACTTGAGAAGATCTTTAACGAGCATTGAGGGTTATTTACGAAAGGCAAATCCACTTTGCACTACAAGTGCACTTTCAAGTGCAGTCACTGTAGATCTGTGGGGGACATGCAAGGAAAATAAAAAACAGCAATTTAGCTTGCACATGATTGGATGATAAAATCATCAGAGATTCCCCTCATTTCAGATCCTCCCCTCAGATCTACAGCGACTGCACTTCAAAGTGCACTTGTAGTGCAAAGTGGACTTGCCTTTTGTAAATAACCACCAATGCATCCATGTGTCTTTCAATTTCAGCAATACACTGACACAGAAGCTAGTAATCCAAAAGACCCAACACCCAAACACAAGTGAGGTAACCTGGTATATGCAATGCAGTAATAAATGTAAAGACCTGTACAATAAAAAAGACTAAGGAGCTTCTCAACAAAAGAATATCCCAACATAGGAGGGCAAATTCTACTGGACAGTTTTCCTATACCTTAAGAAATATATTTTTGACATCTAATTCACGAAAAGCATGAAGGAGACCATCTATGTCAAACTGGAACAACCATCATTGTACATCATTGGATGGGGCCTTCAACATCATTTATCTTTCACAAATAATGCCATTTTACCTCTCTACCCTGGGTTTTGACAAAAATGTACAGATTAGCCATGTAAATTGAGGGTTTAACACCTATGAAGGTTTACTGACAATTAAAATGGGATAACTAGAACAGGATATTTCCACAACTTTCACATCTCCCACCCTGTTCTTGGACAATACCATCTACACATTGTTTGGTGACTAAGGTGTCTGTGCTACCTATGTGGAAATAAATGCTGGGGGATTTTCCTGACACTCATTAAAATTAAAGAAGTGGATTGGAGAAGCTACGAAACAACTTGAGCATTACAGAACACTGCATTTTCCCGCGTCCAGCGGTCAAAACATTACTATCATGAACACTATTCTTCCACATTCAGGAGAGGAAGGTTAAACCTCACCTAAACGCGGCAGCTCCTAAGCTCTGCTAACAGCCTATGTGTACATTGATACATAGGTTTTTATGGAGTTGAGTTTAGGAGCTTTGGCAAAAAAAAAACGCTAAAGGCGCCTAAACTCAAGTTAAGGACCTACTAGTGTACATGAAGCCTAACAATGTAACATCTGTAAACTCCTTATTCTGCGACAACATCATCTCTGGGTCTTTGTTTGAGTTCATCATCTTTGATCAGTTTGATTGGCCTCCCTGAGGTGATGTAACTACTAAGCATACATATGAGAGTAAACTAATTCCAGCTTCATGGGGCATGGGGAAAATATAACTGCGCATGCATGGCTCGGTGTATATTAAAAGAGAAGTATGGACTTTTTTTTGCAGAATCATACTTATCTACCGAATAAAACCACCAATCGTTTGGTTCTTAGAGCTCCGTGAGCAGAGAGCTGGTGACTGTCAGTTGCAACCCTCTGCTTCCCCCCTGCACCTCACTGGAGTGCTGGCTTGTTAAGGAAGCGGGAGCAGCCGGTTTGCTGAGAGGATGAGCCGGGTGCTGGTTCAGACATGTGGGTGTATCCCGACTTCATTGCGGTCTTGCCCTGAGCCTGGACCGGCTCTGTGACATCAACCGACAGCAGGATTCAACCCGTGGTCAGCTGAAAACGGGTCATGGGAGCGCAAAACTAACTGCACTCCTGTGATCCTCAGGAGAAGTACAGCCAAACAAGCTTTGGCTGTACTCTCCTTTAAATACATTTGTAAGTATAGATATATAAAAGGTTTTATCACATACGAAACATGGTATGACTCTTCTGCAAGAAAAAAACTTGAACCAAAGTAACTATGATTTATACCATAACTGTGGGATCCAGAAGGGATCTAGAAGCTGTAAATTACTGTATTGGACACCACTACTCCTGTGATCTCCACTTCCTTGGTCTAATGCCAAGTTGATGCCCTGCTGCATTCTGAGCACAGGAGGTCAGCCACTTGGTATGCCATTCAGAGATTGCTTTGCATTCTCTCAATGCAACAAAGCATTCTCTGATTGGATGAGGTGGATATTTGGAGTGGATAAATCATGTTCACCTCGTCCATTGATTCACAATGCATTAATATGGCACCCGCTTGATATGGGTACTCTTAGTACTTCCAAAAAAGGTAAGTTAGAAAGTAAAAAAGAATTTTTAAATATCCAAAAACGAGGTGTGGAGAGGTGGTCTTTCGTTTAAGACCACCTCTCAAAATTGAGTGGAACTCCGCTTTAAGTGATTTCTAGCTTCCAATGAAATCCCACAGGTATGGCATATACATAGTTACATTGGTCCAAGCTGGATTGTATATCCATCCCTGGGATTCTTCTTTAAGGGCATATTCATAGAGAATTTGTTTGTTTTCACGCAGCAAATCTCAGAAAACAGAAGGGAAGTATCGGATGGGCAGTATCATGTAACTGCGGGTTCAGGTAAATAAAAGAAGCATTAGTTAACAACTAGTTAGAGGGGTGGGATGGGGTATACCAATATCACATAGAGAGGTTTTAGCATGGAGATTGGGAAAAAGAGTTATCATTACATTACAGGAAGTGGATGAACAAGAACCTTTATGGAAGGATCCCTGGATTTTATTGTAATAAAAGCTGCAATTTTTTAAAGGATTGAAAACAAATTTTAATATTACAGTAACCATAGCTCCCAACTATCCCTGATTTTGAGGGACTGTCCCTGATTTGGAACAAAGTCCCTCTTTCCTCCTCATTTGTCCCTCATTTTGGTCTGATCTATATAGTATATAAAATGCACTTTTTATGTTTCCCAGTGCTAAACTTTTCATCCAATTTCTAAATTGCTGCATTTGTAAATTTTAAAAGCCAGTATAAAGGAATAGTAGTGGTAAAAAAAAGCACGTGTAGGTTTAACCGATTCCCGACCGTGCGCACGCCGATGTACGTTGGCAGAATGGCATGGCTGGGCAAATGGACTTACAGGTCCGTCCATTTGAATTCCCCGCCGTGCCATTGCGTGCGCGCCACCGGCGGCATGTGGGCGTGCCGGCCGGGAGCTCCGTGAGTCGGATCGCGGGTCCCGCGGACTCGATCGCCGCGGGGATACCCGCAATCGCCTCACGGAGAGGACGAACGGGGAGATGCTGATGTAAACAGCATCTCCCCGTTCTGCCTAGTGACAAGTGTCACTGATCACAGCTCCCTGTCATCGGGAGCTGTGCTCAGAGTAATGACACTGCTAGCCCATCCCCCTACAGTTAGTAATCACTCCCCTATGACACACTTAACCCCTCCCTGCCCCCTAGTGGTTAACCCCTTCACTGCCAGTGTCATTTACACAGTAATCAGTGCATTTTTAATCGCACTGATCGCTGTATAAATGACAATGGTCCCAAAAATGTGTCAAAAATGTCCGACATGTCTGCCATAACGTCGCAGTCACAATAAAAATTGCTGATTGCCGCCATTACTAGTAAAAAAAAATTATTAATAAAAATGCCATAAAACTATCCCCTATTTAGTAAACGCTATAACTTTTGCGCAAACCGATCAATAAACGCTTATTGCGATTTTTTTTTACCAAAAATATGTAGAAGAATACGTATCGGCCTAAACTGAGGAAAAAAAGAGAATGCATTTTTTCAAAATTGTCGCTCTTATTTTGTTTATAGCGAAAAAAATAACAATCGCAGAGGCGATCAAATACCACCAAAAGAAAGCTCTATTTGTGGAAAAAAAAGGACGTCAATTTTGTTTGGGAGCCATGTCACACGACCGCGCAATCGTCAGTTAAAGCGACGCAGTGCCGAATCGCAAAAAACGCTCTGGTCAGGAAGGGGGTAAAATCTTCCAGGGCTGAAGCAGTTAACAAATCATTTTATTTTGTATAATTCTCCTTTATGCCTACATACTTTTACTAATAGCTGCCCCTCGTTCTGCCATCTCTAAAAGTTGGGAGGTATGAAGTAACATGTTAAAGGTTCTAATACATTTTACTGACAGGGTGTGGATCTACTTTAACCACTTCAGCTACAGAAGCTTTAACCCCTTCCATGACCAGGCCATTTTTTGCGATACGGCACTACGTTACTTTAACTGACAATTGCGTAAAATTGATGTCTTTTTTCCCACAAAGAGAGCTTTCTTTTGGTGGTATTTGATCACCTCAGCTATCCATATATAACAACCGATGTGGCTAAAAGCTGCTCAGCTGTTATACCGGAGGAGTGGGAGGGGACATCCCCCGCCTCCCGCCGCCTCCCGCCGCTCTTACCGGGCCGCCCGTGCGATCGGGAGGCCCGGTGTCCAATCGGCTGCCTCCAGTGGCTGTGGGCGGGCTGGAACGAAGCTGTGGGCGGCTTGTTCCAGCCTTCTCAATGTAAACGCGGAAGCGACGCCATGACATAACTTCCCGTTTACTCGGCTGCCAATTTTTAAAAAATACACGGTATTCAGAATCGCCGTTTTTTTTTACTTTGAAGTGCAGAGGAGGGATCGGGGGTCTTTTAGACCCCCGATCCCTCCATAAAGAGTACCTGTCACCACCTATTACTGTCACAAGGGATGTTTACATCCCTTGTGACAGCAATAAAAGTAAAAAAACTTTTTTTTTTTTTAAACACAATTTTTAAGTATAAGAATAAATAAAATAAATATAAAAAAAAAGCATTAGTTAAAAGAAGCATTAGTTAACAACTAGTTAGAGGGGTGGGATGGGGTATACCAATATCACATAGAGAGGTTTTAGCATGGAGATTGGGAAAAAGAGTTATCATTACATTACAGGAAGTGGATGAACAAGAACCTTTATGGAAGGATCCCTGGATTTTATTGTAATAAAAGCTGCAATTTTTTAAAGGATTGAAAACAAATTTTAATATTACAGTAACCATAGCTCCCAACTATCCCTGATTTCGAGGGACTGTCCCTGATTTGGAACAAAGTCCCTCTTTCCTCCTCATTTGTCCCTCATTTTGGTCTGATCTATATAGTATATAAAATGCACTTTTTATGTTTCCCAGTGCTAAACTTTTCATCCAATTTCTAAATTGCTGCATTTGTAAATTTTAAAAGCCAGTATAAAGGAATAGTAGTGGTAAAAAAAAAGCACGTGTAGGTTTAACCGATTCCCGACCGTGCGCACGCCGATGTACGTTGGTAGAATGGCATGGCTGGGCAAATGGACTTACAGGTCCGTCCATTTGAATTCCCCGCCGTGCCATTGCGTGCGCGCCACCGGCGGCATGTGGGCGTGCCGGCCGGGAGCTCGCGCAGCGAAGAAAACGCATACAGAAGTCGCGCACGCATATGTAAACGGTGTTCAAATCACACATGTGAGGTATCGCCACGATCGTCAGAGTGAGAGCAATTAATCTAGCCCTAGATCTCCTCTGTAACTCTAATCTGGTAACCGTAAAAAATTTTTAAAGCGTCGCCTATGGAAATTCATAGCTACCATAGTTTGTCGCCATTCCACGAGTGCGTGCAATTATAAAGCATGACATGTTTGGTATCTATTTACTCGGCGTAACATCATCTTTCACATTATACAAAAAAATTGGGGTAACTTTACTGTTTGGATTTTTAAAAATTCGTGGAAGTGTCCCTTTACCAAAAATTTGCGTTTAAAACACCGCTGCACAAATACCGTGTGATATAAAATATTGCAACAATCCCCATTTTATTCTCTAGATTCTCTGCTAAAAAAAATATATATATATATATACATATATATATATATATATATATATATATATATATATAAAAAAGTATATATATATATATATATATATATATATATATATATATATATATATATATATAATGTTTGGGGGTTCTAAGTAATTTTCTAGCAAAAAATATGGATTTTAACTTGTAAACGCCAAATTTCAAAAATAGGCTTAGTCATGAAAGGGTTAATTTAGGCCAATATGAATTCTGCTACATATTTTTAGTAAAAAAAACAAAAAAACCCAATATGTATATATTGATTGTTTTGCGCAAAAGTTATAGCATCTACAAACTATGGTATTTTTATTTATTTGTTTTACTAATAATGGCAGCGATAAGAGACTTATAGCAGGACTTGCAATATTGCAGCGGACAAATCAGACACCTAACTGACACTTTTGACACTTTTTGGGGACCGGTGACACTAATACAGTGCTAAAAAATATGCAGTGTAATTGTACTAATGACACTGGCATGGAAGGGGTTAACATCAGGGGCAATCAAAGGGTTAAATGTATTCCCTAGGAGTGATTAACTAACTTCGAGGCATGTGCTTTGACTGGGGGAATGTAAGAGACCGTGCTCCTGCTTATAAGTATCCCAAGCCAATGCCCTGGAAGAAACTATACGGTACATGATTAGGTAAACAACTGCTTCCATCAGTCTTCACATACACATGCATTGCTTTGTGATAGAGTCCCTTTAGAGAGTTATAACATGGATCTGAATTAGCCAAAACTTTGTAATGCACCAGACTAACATCTACTGGTGAAAATCAACAATAGCTCCTTAAAAAGTCACAGCATTTCTTAAAGCTGAAGTCCAGGCAGCCAGCTAAATACCCAGAAATGCATTTATAAAAGCTCCTTTAAGGCTGGGTTTACACAGGGTTTCCCTGCATCCATTTCTCATGAAAGGAGATTCTGACCGGCTCTCAATGGAGCTGGTTCACATACCTCCGTTGCGGCTCCAGGGCGGCTTGCACAGGAGTCCTGTGCGTCTTTGGCTCAATTTCAGGGCCGAATTCAGGCACAAATTTGCCCAGATTCATCCCTGAAAGAGAGAACAGGACGCCCCGGACCCCCTGCTGCAAGCAGCATCCGGCAGCAGTGTGAATCCAGCCTCAGCAATGATTTATGTCCGAACCTACTGATTGGTTGTGTCCAATCACAGGCAAAAGCCCTGTGTTGACAATCAACACCAGGCTCTGTACAGAGGGAACAATCTCTCTGTTTTTTATCTCTGCAAATCAGGGATAAGAAACAAAGAGATCTTTAGTAAAAATCAGTACACATTACACACATTACACATTGTTAGGCACACATTTATCCTCTTGATTACCCAAGATGTTACCCCCTTCCCAGCCAATGACATTAGTACAACGACAGTGTATATTATTAGCACTGATCATTGTTCTGGTGTCACTGGTGAAGTCAGTGGCAGTTACTCAGTTCCCACTCAATGTCAGTTAGTGTCAGATTGCCCGCTCCACTCTTAGTGCCATTATAAGTCGCTGATCACCGCCATTAGTGGTATAAATAAATAATAATAAAAATTCCAGTATTTATACACCATTATTTTTTTATTGGATATGTTTTATAATAGAAAGTTAAAAATATTGACTTTTTTTTCAAAATTTTCGGTCTTTTTTCATTTATATAATAAAAAATAAAAAACCCAGTGTTGATCAAATACCAGCAAAAGTAAGCTCTATTTGTGTGAAAAAAATTATATAAATTTTGTTTGGGTACAGTGTTGCTTGAGCACACAGTTACCAGTTAAAATAGCACAGTGCTAAATACCAAAAAATGCCCTGGTTATGAAGAGGGGGTAAAAACCTTTCCAGAGCTGAGCTGGTTAATATCTACCTTTTATTTAGGTGGAACTCCAGCCAATGCATTTTTTTCCCTTGCTTTGGATGGAAAGGGACAGGTTCTGACTGCTGCCAGGTTATGACTGCTATATCTCTAGTCCTAGATATCCTATCTATGGAAAACAGGGATAGAAATGAGGGACAAAATTAAAAAGCAATCAAACTTTGAGCACTGTCTGCAGAACAGGAGGTTTTCCCTCTATTCCTGGCCTGGTGACAACTGTAAACTGTGACAACTGTACAATAATAGATTTCCTCTTTAGTTTCTGTCCCATTGACAAAGATCACCATGAGAGGTAAGAGTGAATCCTCCTAGCAGGGATGAGTGAAATTAAGTTTTTTTTCCCCCAAATCTCCTCAAATTGAAGAACAATGACTTCAGCAATATTTCACAATTTTGGTGAAATATACAGCAGTCAACAGGTAACACAAAATTATAGATCGGGAGGGGGCTGTGGGTTTTAAATGTCTTTAAATGTCTGTGAGGGTTATGGAAGCTGCATTCCACTGCCCTGAATGTGTTCCTGTGCCAATATGACCCATCATTAGCCTCAAAATTAAAGTTCTTTAAAAAATAAAAGTGGAAAAAAAGTTACATGATATTCAAAACACTCGCACAAAACAAATACAAAGAACACTAAATAAAATAAGCTAAACCATCCTAAAAAGCTCCCACAGCCTCTAAATAAAATATATATATTTTTTCATTTAAGCAGCTCAACTAGCAAAACTGAGATGTATCGAAACTATATTAATAGTGTAGGCGTGGGACTTTTAAGGCACAGCATTTTTGATGAAAAATAACATTTATTCAAGATTTTTTTTAAATTAGACAATATTCAGTCCATATGATAACAGACTACAATAAAATACAATTGTATAAAACCAATCGATCAATATTTGCAGTAATTGCGTATAGTAGTATAGTAGCAAAACTGAGAGTTGTTTCTTTGGCAAGATGTTACGAGATCACTTTAGCTGAAATCATTCTGCTCATCCCTATTCCTCAATGGGGGCATAAACAGCAATAATAATAATAAAAAAAAAAAAAAACTACAGAGGTTCTAAAATTCCTCACCCAATCCAAGATGAGAAAAAAAAATTATAACTACACTGCATTCAGGTTGCTTGTAAGTTACGTTCTAATGAGAAGAGCAGAAAACAAGCAATATAAGTGAAATGCTAATTTTTAAGGGTGATTTGCACACAGACTTTAAAAACGCTGCTGTTACAAGCATTCAGCTTTTTTTTTTCCCTGCCTGTAAAAGCACCTCTATGAAAGGCTATAGAGCTGATTTACTAAAACTGGAGCGTGCAAAGTCTGGTGCAGATGTACATGGTAGCCAATCAGCTTCTAGCTTCAGATTGTTCAATTAATCTTTGACAAAAAAAGAACCTGGAAGCTGATTGGTTTCTATGCAGAGCTGCACCAGATTTTACACTCTGCAGTTTTAGTAAATCAACTCCCATGTGTTCATGCACACATTCATGCACGCGTTTACAGGTGTATTAGAAAAAGAGCATTTACAGGCAGAAAAAAGAAAACACCAAAGAAGCGTCCATGAGAGGAGCGTTTCAAAAGAAAAATGCACAAACTAAAAGTGCCCAAATGTGTCTAAACGCACTACACTCAAACGCTATATGTGCATAAACGGGTGGGCAATACACAGCTTTTGGTGCATTTTTTTATTCCAGCTGTTCTGGAGTTTAGAGGGGCTTTTTTAGACACCCCTTGTACATGAGGCCTAGAAGTGGGAGACAAATACCAATCTCATACCTATGTGATATTTCAGTATGTGGACTTAACATTTTTGTAAAAAAATGACTGTGACATCAAATACCAAAAGCAGGTAAAAGATCAGGCTTTGTTAAGTGACCCTAATTTGTATTCTACCACAGCTGGCAATATATTGCATGTAGTAATAGCACTGAGCATACTCATTTCTCCTTATTTCAGCACTGAATGTGTCCTTGGAAATAAAATACAATATAAACTATACTATAGTGAAAAAAATAAGAATAGAAGTCTCGGGACTGCAGCTTCCGTGATTGCAGCTTGGGAACAGCACTGATATCTTTACCCCTACTTAGTGGTTTTCTAGTTGTGGTGCTGAGGGCTGAGTACATAGAGCATGGTAAGTAATAGTATGTTGAAACCATACTTCTATTATCAGAGCACTGAAGGCCTATTATCAGCAGCTGTGTCCGACAACACAATTAAAGAAATACAAAAAAAAAAATACATTACATTTTTAAAAATATGGAATATTACAAATTATTATTATGCAGTCTTCTATCCAGTTAACAAGTAGAGTTGACCGCAAGCCATTATGGTTTCCTTTTAATGATCATTGTGTTCATATGCTTTGGCATGTTATGTTTTTAACCAGCACCTTATCTCTGAGTGGATGTTATATGAAGTCTTCCAGGAGCATGCCTCGTGCGTACCCTAGGGGCCATGCAGCGCTGCGATCTGTCACTGTGTCCACCAAACACAGTGAAAGACAGATTGTTGTACTGGCCCGGTACCGGTACCATGTGATCGCTGTGACCAATCACAGCCATCACATATCAACAGCACACAATGGCTTTCATTCATAGCCATTCTTTGTGTACTATTGTGATCTCTGTGATTGGTCACAGTGATCACATGGTATGGGGCGAAACACAGCAGACCTGTACCATGTGATAGCTGTAGCCAATCACATCTATAGTACACAATAGCACATGAATGGATGCCATTCAAAGAAATGGTTGCTTATATCAGATCATCATTGTAATAAGCAATCGTAGTGAAAAAATATCCTCCCCAGAGCAGTCCAGTGTCACTATAGTGACACTATACTGTTTTGGTCAGAGTATGTAAAAAAAAAAATAAATAAAAAAAATAGTTAAAAAAATGTTTAACCACTTCAATACTGGCCACTTTCACTCCTTTCCTGCCCAGGCCAATTTTTAGCTTTCAGTGCTATCGCACTTTGAATGACAATTGTGCGTTAATGCAACACTGTACCCAAATTACATTTTTATAATTGTTTTTCCACACAAATAGAGCTTTCTTTTGGTGGTATGTAATCACCACTGTGTTTTTTATTTTTTGCTAAACAAATGAAAAAAAGACAAAACTCTCTGACAAGACAAAAAAAAATGTTTTTCTTAGTTTCTGTTATAAAATTTTGCAAATAAGTAATTTTTCTTCTTCACTGATATGCTCTGATGAGGCTGCACTGATAGGCACTGATAGGCTCCACTGATGGGCACTGATAGGCTGCACTGATGGGCACTGATAGGCTGCACTGATGGGCTTTGATGAGCACTGATGAGGCGTCACTGATAGGCACTGATAGGTTGCACTGATGGACACTGAGAGGCTGCACCGATGGGCAATGATTGGCACTGATGGGGCTGGACTGATAATCAGGGCACTGATAATCAGTGCCCTGATTGTCAGTGTGAAAAATGTGCTGACAGGCTTACCAGTTAATGGCTCTCCTTTCCACCCACAGACACAGCGCTGGAGGAAAGGACTGCTGATAACAGGCAAGTCTGTTTACACGTGATCAGCTGTGATTGGACACAGCTGATGACATGGTAAAGGGCCACTGTGATTGGCCCTTTACCCAGATCTATGATCAGCTATGTCCACAGGAGGCAAGCAGGGGGTGGGGTTCTGGGTAGACATGTATTGACATCCTCCCAGAACTGGACAACTGCACTGTAGCCATTTTTCGACTATAGCACGGTCAGCTAGTGGTTAAAATATGAAAAAAATGACTTACTTTCATACTGGCAGCAGCCAGTGTCCTTGATCACAGCCACACCAGTTATATGATGATACTGTACTGCTCTGGTGACAGTATGTAAAAAAAAAATTGTGAAACTTGTTCATACAGTAATATACAATTGATGGTGCATTATGGTGGCATTAACGTAGAATGGCACTCAAGTGTTCAATTTGCAAAACACTGCAAAGTCGTGCATTGGTGTGCTATGTTAAGAAAACATGCATCATATCTGTTTTTATGCTTTAGCCCGGGTTCATACTATAATGAACACAGATATTGCATGTGATTGGCACCATGGTGCCAATCACATGTGATGTCTGTGCAATGCAAGTTCAGCCATACAGTTGTATCACCGAACTTGCATTGGATTTGCACAAAAAAGGTGCAGGGACTTTTTTTCCCCCCGCACTGGAATAGGATCGCTCGGGTGTTCTCACCCATGCGACCCAATTCCTGTCCGAATCCACAGTTCGCACTACGATTTGTGAACCTATCTGGGGGTGTCATTAACATTGTGTTGACACCCGCAGCGGATCGCAGAGGGCCGTGTGAACTGTCTGCGGGAGAGATACGATATAAACAAAAAAGTCAGTGCTACTACCCATACATCACATAGAAAACAGAGCTCCCAGGTGCTCGATCCACAGCCGTGGGCTGAGTAGAGAAATGAGGAAAAGATGATCCGCACTCCGCTGATTGCTCTTAAAATATGTTGTATTTATTGTCAAGCCACAGTGACCAAACGCAAATGAGAACAATTAAGATACGGGAGAGATACGATGCAGGAACCGGCGCTGGAATTAGGCTGGTTACCGCATTGCTCCAGTGTGAACCCAGGCTTAGGGTGGGCTAGCAATCCTATACAATGAATGGGCTGCCTTAATGCAGGGTGCCTGAAGGCACTCAAAAGGGTAATTTACTAAAATGGGAGAGTGCAAATTCTGGTGCAGCTGTGCATGGTAGCCAATTAGCTTCTAACTTCATCTTATTCAATTAAAGGAGAAGTACAGCCAAAGCTCGTTTGGCTGTACTTCTCCTGTGGATCACAGGAGTGCATATCGTTCTGCACTCCTGTGACCCTATTTCAGCTGACTGAAATCGCAGAGCCGATTCACGCTCGGGCAAGATTGGACCTGCACCAAGCTCAGCCTCTCAGCGAGCTGCAAAGAGCCTGAGTTGGCCGCTCCCGCCCGCTTCTCCTCCACAGCCTAGCGCTCTAGTGAGTGTTTGATTGCTCAGTTCTCAGTGTTAGAGCCGGCGGGTGACAGATGCAGCATTGGACCAATGTTGCATCCACCTAGGTAAAAGGTGATTAAAAAAGATGTAAAAAAATATTCTGTACCTTTTTTAAGCTTTGAAAAAAAAACTGGAAGCTGATTGGTTTCTATGCAGAGCTGCCACAGATTTTGCACTCTTCAGTTTTAATAAATCAACCCCAATAACTTATTGGGAGAGATTTACTAAGACTAGTGCACACAGAATCTGGTGCAGCTGTGCATTGTAACCAATTATCTTCTAACTTCAGCTTGTTAAATTAAGCTTTGACAATAAAACATGGAAGCTGATTGGTTACTATGCAGAGCTGCACCAGATTCTGTGAGCACCAGTTTTAGTAAATCTCTCCCATTGCGGTAACCCACATGCAATATTGCAATGCATAGTAAAAGGGCAATAATCTTAGCTGCATCACCTAACCAGGATTTATCCTGCTAAAATCAGAACAGCACACATTCTGATAAGTAGTCATTGGTTGCTGCAATTAAGATGTATCACTCTTTATTTAATAAGACCCAAAATATTCAATATTTTTGTTAACAGCTTTTCGATCATTGGAACTCACAGAAACTGCTTTACCTAAAGTAACCATTTTGCTATTTTTACACTACACCCAAAGTATCTTAATAAGCAAAATCTGCAGACATAAACTTGCATTGACCTACGTGTCTGCTGTAGACAATGCGTAACTAGGAAGTTTGAATTCTTGTCTTCTTAATTGCAGCCCTGAGGCGAACACTGAGTAGAAGGTGTAAATGCGCGAAGTCGCCTTGTCAGCTGTGAGGATGCTAGGTTTCCAGCAGGTGGCAGTGTGACTCTACAAATGGAAATGGAATGGGACCTTCCATCACACTGATTCAGTCTCACCTCTAACTGGGAACACAACAGGCAGACATATCAGCTCTGCACAGTGTGGGACCCACTGCCATCTGCACTTATGCTGCGATAGCCTCTGTTTTCTGTTGTGTCTTGTCACACGCTGTGTGTTTCTGAGGGTGTTTGGGCATACATTGCACACTGTGAGTGTGTTGTTTATACTAGAGACAGGTACTTCATTTGTCTGTGTCGCCTTAATCTCTTCTGTGCTACTGTCTGGGTGATTTTTGTTTCATAGGTAATGCAAGCTGCACGGCTTACGGCCATAGCCTGTAAAAATGCAAATATTTTAGTTCAATGGCTTTATATTTCGGTTGTATGTGTGCTATAAGCCAGTCATGCTCTATACACAGGGGCATAAAACAAACAGCCACATCTCTATTTAATGTTCTCAAATAAGCCTCTTGTTTTTTTGAGCTTGTGATGATATGTATAAGCTTTCCAGTTTAAGGTAAAGTTGTATAATACAAAAAAAAAAAAAAAACTCTACTGGAACATTATTTTTTGTAGCTAACTTCAAAACAGCTTTAAAGTTCTTTTCAGAGGATGTGAGAAAAATAGTCTGCAGTAGGAGATGAAAGCGTTTGCCGAAGAAAACATCTACGTGTCTTATACTGTTGCATGATGCAAGTGTAGGAAGGAGTCAATGACTCCCATTAGCCAACTTTCTTTTGTTTCTTGCAGACATTACAGGTAGTACGTGCAGACTAACTACTACTCCTCTTAAAGCCTCCTGTACTCTGTTTTTGGTAAAAGAGTTGGAGATACCCCTCCACTGCTTTTTAAATGCATGGAGTGCTGGAGGCAGAGTGAAAAGCCACACACTCTTGGTGTGCCTCATTATCCACAATGTTCTTTATCCTGTTAAAGACCTGCATTATGTGCCTAGTCACATAACAGAAGGTTTGACTGTTTGCTGTTACATAGTCTCTTGGGACAAAACAACTGGGTGGCTTGCAGTTTGCCAGTCAATTTCTTCAGAAAAAACTGTTTCTAAATGACTTACCAATTCTGCCCCCTTTCCCCCCTACCTTGCATTATATACAGGTAAACATGGATCTCTTGCCAATATGAACATGCATGTTTGTAGAGTAACGAATGAAGGCCCCTTGAACCCCCCATTTGGGGAAAGGGAGCCTTGACTGCTGGAAGCATGACACCACAATGGACATGAAGATAAAACATGGAAGTCAAATGGCTCTGTTAGGATTGGCTACAAAGACATAAGGTGACTGAGTGGAGCCTGAACTTTAACAAAAAGGCTATGCTGGGACACATCCCACTGATCTGAGGAGATTCAGCTGTCACCTTCCCACCTGTTTCGACCTTGCCAACAATTGATATTGCTTTTTGAGCTATGCCTTCAGTCTAAATTCCCGGGTCAGTCTAATGACTTTAAAATAAAAAACTGCGCTTATTGCTGGAAAATAAATGTGATGATGAAATATGCGTGTTGGTGTACTCGTGAAAGAGAGCAGCTCTCACAGATATCCCAAAAGTCAGATATCAAAAATACTATATGCACGAAATGTGTTGAATGATAATATATAAGTTCACTTGTGAAAGAATCATAAATCCATTCGTGAAAGTTTCCTCTCCTTCACAGACCACCATTGACCGTGATCCCACCACCATCACAGCTCGCTTACCAGAGCATAAGACCCCACATTACAGAGGTCTAACCATGTTATTAATAAGGTCATCTCATCTGGTGGCTCAGCATCTTTCACTCATGGAGCTTGCAATGAAATCACCTGGCCTGGTAACACAGAAACTCTCCCAGCTTGGAGGATAAAGCTCTTCAGCAAACATCCAACACTATATGGGACAATCTCAGGCAAGAGGAAGGGAAAGAGGAAACCCCATAGTGTAGTATGCTAAAATAATTTCAATAAATCTTATGTAGTATGCTTATAGAAGCAGTAGTAATATTGCCATACAACACCGCTGGACCTCATCAGCATGATATTGCTTTATGGGCTATGCCCTCAAGCTAAATTCTGGGGTTAGACTAATGACTGTCTGTCACTGATAGTAGGCACAGGCTTCTTAGACTATGTATGTTTATGTTTTATGGGTGCTCACAGTATAGCTGTGACTGGCATTGTTGTTTAGTACATTTGAAAAGTTGTTACATTTGGAAAGTTCAATAAAGCTGTGGCCTTTCCCTATTTCCAACTTTATCAGCTTCCGTGTCCTTTTGGGAGTTAGGTATTGGTTTATTAATTGATCATAAATGTGCCTTTACTTCTCAGCAGTCAAGACCAATATATGTCAGGATCTGGTATGAATCAATAACCAGTGTCCACCATCTAAGGTCTGGAGGTGCCTTTTGCTCCTAGACAAACTTGCCTAAAATGTATAGTGTCACTACCTTTTACAGCCAGTATTGTTTTTTTGCAGATAAACCAGTTCCTGAATGACCCACTGACCCTACTTATCTTTCCTAATATTATATAAAGATGGAGCTCTTGCCCATATGAACATGCATGTTTGCAGACCAATCCTTTGCAAGAAAGACCAATATGTGTAAGGATCTGGTATGAATTACTGTCCAGTAACCACCATATAATGTCTGGGGGCACCTTTTGTTCCTAGACAAACCAGCTGCTACTTCACTACTTCTACTGCCAGGATTGTTTTTTGCAAATTAATCAGTTCCTGAACGACCCACCAATCCTCATCCTCCTATTTAACAATTATAGGTGCGTACCTATAATTGTTAAATGAGTTTAGCGCACGTCTTGTACCTAGATTATGGTGCAGCAGTCAACTTTAATATTTTTTCACTTAGGGCAGGGTTATTCTTTTTGTTGTATTCAGTCCTTCTCCTCTTGCCTGAAATAAACATGGAAGTTTTGCAGATACGAATATGCATGATTGTGGAGTAATCTTTTACAAGAAAGACTATTATGTGTCAGGATTTGGTTACTGGCTAGTGGCCACCATCTGAGATGTGGAGGCACCTTTTGCTTCTAGATAAACCTGCCTAACGTGTACTGTACTGGATCTCTTCAAATATTTGCAAAAATCTGTTTCCTGCAATGACGACTGACCATATACAGCAGTTCTGCTGTCTGTAATACAACCATAATATGCAGAGTATCCCAGTGCAGAATCCTACCCATTTTTATTTGTGGAAATTCTACTAACGTCACATTTTATATATTGCAGGTAACTTGAAATACAGGACACCATTACTAAGCTGGCTGCTAGCTTCCCTCTGTATAATGCTTGTTGTGAGATCTCCACATAGAGGAATTTTGCATGTCTCTGTGTTTTGGTTTGCGACGTGCGACAGTCTGGATTCGTGCTGTCAGCCTCAGTTTGTGTGAGAGATGTGCACTGTCTGAAGTCATGCTGATTTTAATTTTAGTATGCATGACAGTCACTATGTTGTACGGTGAGACAAACACTAGATGTGTGCGTCTGTGTTTATGTGCTATCAGGTACTCTAAGGGATATGCAGTGCAATGAAAAGAGCTCAATGCTGCAGAGTAGTGACAATGGAACATGAACATTTTAATTTAGTCTCCAGAACAAGAAGGGAGCGTGGCGGAAGTTACTACGAGGTTAGGTAAAATAATCTGCCTTTGGAAGAAGTATTCCCACTGGGCCGTCAATGGACTTTGAAATACAGTAGTTCATTTTTACTGCTGAATCATTGCTGGTAAACTTGTGTGTTCAGGAAGATGATGCAAAAAGCAGTAACATCCATCGTAACCAGTCGAGTTATAGCAGTGAGGAAAATAAAAGTTTGTTTCTGATTGTTGTACTGGATTACTTCGTTTCATGGCAGGAATGGCAAATAAGGTTTCCAAACATTGGATTTTGGAGGGAGGAATAATTTAGGCTGTCTATGATCTCTCCGTCAAGTACAATTGTATGATCAGTAAAGAATCTTAACTCCAAACTCTGAGCTCTGTCTTGAATGGGCGAATCAACAGGTTTGCTTTAAAAGTAGAATAAACCACTTCAGCTCCGGAAGATTTTGCCCACTTCATGGCCAGGCCATTTTTTGCTATTTGGTGCTGCACTACTTTAACTGACAATTGCGCGGTCAGGCAACGCTGTACACAAACACAATTTGTATAATTTGTTTTCACACGAATAGAGCTTTCTTTTAATAGCATTTGGCGACCACTGTTTTTTTTTGCGATAGAAAAAGACCGGCAATTTCAGCTATAAAACATATCCAATAGAAAAATGTAATAAATCAAATTTCTTCATAAATTTTGGTCAAATTTAGTCTGCTACATGTCTGTGGTAAAAAAAAAATCCCAATAAGTGCATATTGATTGGTTTGTCTGACAGTTGCAGTATAGCGTCTACAAACTATGAGATATGTACAGGAATTTTTATTTATTTATTTATTTTATACTACTAATGGCGGTGATCAGTGACTTATAAAGAGACTGCGATAGTGCGGCAATCTGACACTGACACTGGGGGGAACTGACTAACTGCCACTGACATCACCAGTGGCATTAATACAGTGATCAGTGCTAATAATATGCACTGTCACTGTACTAATGACACTGGGTAGGAAGGGGTTAACAGTGTCAAATGTGTGTGATATGTGCTGCTTTCACTAAGGATCTTGTTTTTTTCCCCTGCTTAGCACCAAGATCTCCTGCCAGTGAACAGAACTCTGTATTGTTTACAATCCCAGAGCTCTGCTCTGTGAATGACTAAGCCGATCAGCTGGTGCCAGCGGCCAGTCGTTGGCCGAGACCGTTGATCGGCTTGTGCTGTGACAAGTCACATCATAGCCGGGTCAGCGGGGGTGTAGATTTAGGTGCTAGATCTGTGACCCAGTACAGGGAGGCTGCTTTGCCTTTATTTTGGATAGAGTAATAGAGGGTTATAACCCCTGTCAGTTTTTTTGCCATCTGTGTCTCATTAAGGAGATTTCTCTTCACTTCCTGTTCCATAGCTAAAACAAGAAGTAAAGAGAAATCCCTGCAGATTAAGAGAATCCTTTGGGCACCCCCAGGTCACCAGGACTAGTGTCCCCATTGGAAAATTTCCCCTCTATTACTTTTCTGAGAACAACACAAAATTTGGAATTTTCTTTTACTAATGATTAAGTATAGCCTGAAGCAAAAACAAACAAACAAGAGAATAGGGCTATCGTGAATGGGAGCACAGGGAAGCCGGGCAAGTTGGGTTTAAAACATGTTGTCAGGCAACATGGGCTGCAGGGGATTGGGCAGTCAGCGTGGGGAGGGACTGCAAGAAGCCAGGAGTCAGGGAGACAAGGGGGAACCAGACATTCGGGGAGTACACGAGGAGGAGAAGCATTGTGAACAGTGTCCTTTCTCTGTGGCTCCGTGATGGCCGACTCCCGGCACCTGGCAGAGCAGCTCCGCTTGATGGCGGATTCAATGGGTACCGATTGGCTGCAGAGCCAGATTGCAGCCATGCGGGGGACAACAGCCACAGCTCGAGCCGGTCCGCAGGTGAGATGCACTCAACGGGCACGCCCCCCAGAGCGCTTTAGCCCCTCACAGTCCCCGCAAGCTCAACGCCACTCAGGGAGCCCAGACTCGGACCCTTCAGCCCAGCCGGCTCAGCCTCCTCTGACTGGCTCAGGCGCAGGTGCTGGGAGGAATCCCTGTCGGGGGCGGAGCTCTGCGGGATGGGGATGCAGCCCACACCACCCCAGGCCCCAGCGAGGAGGAAGACCCGCGAGAGTACGGCCGCATCCCTGGCGGGGGTCGTGCCAGGAATGGCGGCTCAGCAGGGGAGGAGTGGCGTTAAGGGTCATGGCCAGTGGGGCGGAGCCCATCACCCCCAGATCCTGGCGGGATCAGAAGGCCTCTGCTACTGGTTAGAGCAGCAGGGCCCCTCCGACCAGTGGGGGGGTGAAGAGGAGCCACACAGCAACGGCCGGGCACACCAGTCCTGGGGGACAGAGGCGAAGGAGAGACAGTGAGCAGCCTTCTGCGGGCGGCGTATCCTCGACAGTCCAGAATATAGAGGGTTGCCAAGATTTCTCCCGCTCCAAGGGGGATCTGTCCAGTGGGGAAGAGAAGGTCGTCGTCGGTGAATTCCGGAATGGATCGGCTAATTCCATGGACGTTTAGCAATTGGCTCCAGGCCTTCACCATCTTTGCAAGCGTTATTGGGGAGAAATCCCCTGAGAATTGTTCCCCACTCTTTTGCTATCTGGATTCCATTAGTGAGGCCCAGAGGGTTTATGGGGGCATGGCTTGGCTGCAGTACGACGAACAGTTTTGTCAATGTAAGGCGATACGGCCCTCGCTGCGCTGGGATCATAAGGACATTAGTTTATGGATGAAACTTATGTCCTCTCTATGAGCTTCAACTTCGTTTTTTCCATTGGGGCGAGGAGTCCAACCGCCCCCGAACAACCGACTGCAAGAAGGCGGGGTCAGTGTTGGCAGTTCAATGAGGGTTCTTGCAGGTTCAGCACCAGCTGCGGATACAAGCATGAATGCTCTCACTGCAGGGAGGCTCAACCCCTGTCCCGTTGCTTTAAGGCTGACAGGGCCTGTCTTGGTGATGCTGCAGGAAAAAGGCCGAACAGGATGTCCCCCTTTCTAAGTAGATATCCGGATCAGCCTGCAGCTCGGTGGTTGCAGGTGGGTTTCACAGAGGATTTTTTGATCCCTTGCTCCCTTCCTCGGATTACCCCTGCGGCTGACAACTTGCGGTCGGCTCCGTTACACTCCGAAGTGGTTTCTGAGAAGCTCGCTAAGGAGGTGTTAATGGGCTGCATGTGCGGCACTTTTACTCAACCCCCTTGGATAATTTGGTGGTCTCGCGTTTGGGTGTCGTTCCAAAGAAGGAGCCCAATAAGTTTCACCTGATCCACCATCTTTCCATTCTGAAAGTCGGTTCAGTCAATGATGCTATTGCTCCCGAGGCCCGTGCGGTATCTTATACCTTGTTTGATGGTGTTTGGTGTTTTGGGTACGGCCAGTGCCATCTTTAAGGCAAGGCAGAAGGGGCAGCTGCCCTGGACCCTGTCATTGTTGTGGGGCCAAAAGCAGCTGCTTCATACTTGCCAACTATCCCGGTTTAAATTCCCTTGTCCCTTGAAGTTTTAGTCCTGTGCTGTGTCCCGATATCTCAGTGTGAAGTGCTACTACTAATGCTGCTCAGCTCTGCCCTTTTGTTGTGTACAGATGACTCACCTGCAGACCCTGTGTTTACATGTTAATAATTGGTATTGATATGTAAATTGCCTCCGCATTCATATGTAAATAGCCATGGACCGGTGGCATTCATATGTATATCATGACCCCCTAAGGTCATATCCACAATCACCTATACTGAATGCTGCCCACTGGGGAGATAAAGGGGCATGCTTAAAAAGTCCTGCCTGCAACTAGGGTCATTTAACCTAACATCATCCTGTTCTGCAAAGGTAAGCAAATTGGTGGGGGTGGGGTGTGTGCAGAGGTTGGCAGAAAAGGAATTACAGTTTGGGGTTCACAGGTGATAAAGGAGGGGATGTATAGAGGTAAGGCAGGTGGGTGCAAAGATGAGCAGAGGAGGCAGGTAGAGTTAAAGGAGTGGAGGGTTGGAGTGAAGAGGATGGGGGAGGTTTGGGGTGCAGAGGTTAGCAGGTGTTTTAGGATGCAAAGGTGTACTGACAGGGCGGATAAAGATGTAGGTCGCGTGTAGGGCAGCCCAATTATTTCAATGGGTTGCTCTATGCGCTAGAAATGCGTAAGAAAGTCCCTAACACTTTTTCAAAATCACACGGTTGCACAGCACATGTCAGCAGATGCGTGAGGGTGTCATTAACAATTAATGGCACTGCTGTGTATCTGCTAAAGGGCAGCCCATTTCTGTGGTGTAAGGAAATCGATTTTTCATGTGTTCCCGACACACACAAATGTGAATGCAGGCTAAATGTCCCAGTGTGAAGGTCCCCCTTACATGAGTGGTCACTGTAAATCCCTCCTTACATTGGTGGTTACTGTGAATGCTTCTATTACAATAGTGGTCAGTGTAAACCCCTATTACATTGGTGGCCAGTATTGAAACTGCTCTTTATATTGGTAGTCGGTAAAAAAATCAGCATTGCCATTGATCACACCTTCCCCTCCCCCCAGCACGGCCACTGATCCCAGGAGTTCTAGGATCCCTAGGAGATTTCTGTCTATTGATGAGTCCATGGTGTGCAGGCAGGTGGAGAGTGAAATTGCATGGGGGGGGGGGGGGGGGGCAAGAAAATGTTTGCTCAGGGTCCCATCAATATTAAAGATGGCCCTGGGTACAGCACTACAGTAAGGGTGCCCTTATGGCTAAAACCGTTATTGAGTCTGCTTTTCAGTTAGTACTGGTTCGAGACCTTTAGCTCTTTTCTCATATGGGTGGTACGGGATGTGGCGGAGGTCAATTTAGTGATTTATTACCTGGATGACTTTCTTTGTGTTGGCCCTCCATCCTCAAATTTATGTGGCGTTTTGCTGGCTACGATACAGCCCCTTGCAGAGCGCTTTGGTATTCCTCTTGCGGCGGACAAAACAGAAGGCCCCACGTCAACTATCAAGTTCCTGGGGATAGAGATTGATTCCCGGGCAATGGAATGTCATCTGCCTGACGACAAGTTACATGCTCTGAAGGAGGAGGCCTCTGGCAAACACAAGATTCAGCTCAGAGAGCTACAGTCGCTCCTCGGTAAGCTCAATTTTGCATGCCGTATCATGACGATGGGCAGAGTTTTTTGTCGCCAGCTGTCTGCCACCACTGCTGGGGTTAGTTCGCCCAGACATTTTATTAGGCTGAATAGGGAGCATAGAGCCGACCTGCTGGTGTGGCATGAATTTTTGGGCAATTTCAATGGACGGTCTATGTGGATGGAAGGGCCATCAGCAACTACAATCTTGAGCTTTTCACGGATGCTGCTGGCTCAACTGGATATGGAGCATTCTTAGGGGGTCAGTGGAGTGCTGAGTGCTGGCCCGCTGAATGGCAGGAGGCAGAATTCCTGAAGAATTTGGTGCTTCTGGAACTTTTTCCAGTGGTAGTCGCTATATCTCTCTGGGGAGAATGGTTTCACAACAAAAAGGTTCGTCTTCACTGCGACAACTTGGGTGTAGTGCAGGTTATCAACTCTCTGTCAGGGTCCTCCCCTCCGGTTATACGGAGGGGAGGCAATATCTGGTTATGTGTTGTCTTCAGCAAAATGTTTTTCTGTACGCTGTGCATATTCCTGGAGTGGAGAATACGGTGGCTGATACTATCTCTCGCTTTCAGCTGAACAGGTTCCGGGAGTTGGCACCTGGCACGGAGCAACAGGGAACCCCTTGTCCTCCTTGATTGCGGATTGCGTTGGAATCACCACCGGTTTGATTCGAAGCTCCTTGAGTGAGTTGAAATGGTCCTTCTACACTAAGGTCTGGAGGGAATGGGGGGACCTGCTACAGCGGGCAGGGGTTGACATGGACAGTTCTGAGGTCGGACATCTGGTAATTTATTTTGTTTGTCTGTGTTTCGCGGCTGGCGTATCTATTTCTGCTATGAACCGTAAATGGCCGGCCTGGCCTTCCTGTTCATGTTGCGGGGCATTTCCGATTTTACCAAAGATTTTTTGGTAAAACAGGCCCTGAGAGGTTATTGAAACGGTGCTGGCCTGATATCCTGCAATTGTTGTTTTTGCAGACGACGACAGTGTGTTCGTCTAGTTTTGAAAATTTGCTATTCTGGGCGGCTTTTGCTTTGGCCTTTTATGGAGCCCTCAGGGTGGGGCAGTTAATTAGCCCGTCCAAGGCTGCCCAAGGAGGTTTGTTGGCGGCAGACGTCCGCTGCGATGGCTCTTCTGTCATGCTTTTTATCCGTCAATCTAAGACGGATCAAGCGGGAAAGGGGGCGCACGTTAGGTTGCTGCAGATTCCTGGTTCGACAGTCTGCCCTGTTTCCGTGGTGGTGGAGTACTTACAGCTTCACCCTGTAGTGGCTGGTTCATTTCTTGACCATTCAGATGGTTCGGCTTTGTCTACTTTTCGGTTCGCGTCGGTTCTGCAGTAGGTAGGGATAGGCTGTCTGTTTGGGTCGAACATGAGTTCGACTCGAACACTGTCTGTTCGCCCGTTCGCCGAATAGCAAACAATTTGGGGTGTTCACGGCAAATTCGAAAGCCGCGGAACACCCTTTAAAAGTCTATGGGAGAAATCAAAAGTGCTAATTTTAAAGGCTTATATGCATGGTATCGTCATAAAAAGTGTTTGGGGACCTGGGTCCTGCCCCAGGGGACATGTATCAATGGAAAAAAAGTTTTAAAAACGGCCGTTTTTTCGGGAGCAGTGATTTTAATGATGCTTAAAGTAAAACAATAAAAGTGAAATATTCCTTTAAATTTCATACCCGGGGGGTGTCTATAGTATGGATGTAAAGTGGCGCATGTTTCCCATGTTTACAACAGTCCAAGAGCAAAATGACATTTCTAAAGGAAAAGAAAGTCATTTAAAAGTACTAGCGGTAGCGCCGGCAGCTATAATGAATTGTCGGGTCTCTGCAATACTCATAGAAGTCATTGAAAAAAACATCCTGGGATTCCCCCACAGTGCATTACCATGCCCTTTGGGTCTGGTATGAATATTAAGGGGAACCCTGAACCGAAATTAAAAAAAACAAAGCGTGGGGGTCCCCCCAAATTCCATACCCGGCCCTTCAGGTCTGATATGGCTATTAAGGGGAACCCCGCACCAAAATTTAAAAAAAAAATGGCGTGGGGGTCCCCCCTAAAAATCCATACCAGACCCTTATCTGAGCACGCAACCTGGCAGGCCGCAGGAAAAGAGGGGGGGACGAGAGAATGCCCCCCCTGAACCCTACCAGGCCACATGCCCTTAACATTGGGAGGATGTCCCCATGTTGATGGGGACAAGGGCCTCATCCCCACAACCCTTGCCCAGTGGTTGTGGGGGTCTGCGGGCGGGGGGCTTATCGGAATCTGGGAGCCCCCTTTAACAAATGTACCCCTACCATTTCACAAAAAAAGTGTCAAAAATGTTAAAAAAGACAAGAGACGGTTTTTGACAATTCCTTTATTAATGTCTTCTTTCCCCGTTTCTTCTTCCATGTTCTTCTGGTCTTCATTCAGTTTTCTTCCTCCATCTTGTTCTTCCCCCGGTTCTTCCTCTTCTTCCTCCGATCCACTGCTTCTTCCGTCGGTCTTCTCGTCCGCATCTTCCTCCGTCGTCTTCTTCCCCGCTTCGTTCTCCGGACCATGGGAGGTTCCGGCTGTGTGACGCTTCTGTTCTTCTGACAGTTCTTATATAACTGAGGGCGGGGCCACCTGGTGACCCTGCCCCCTCTGACGCATGGGGACTTCACGAGGACTTCCCTATGGCTTTCCACGTGATGTCATATGGGGGCGTGGTCACCCGGTTACGTAATACGTTATGTTAAGTTAATATTCATACCAGACCCGAAGGGCCTGGTAATGCACTGTGGGGGAACACCAGGCCGTTTTTTTCAATGACTTTTATGAGTATTGCAGAGACTCGACAATTCATTATAGCTGCTGGCGCTACCGCTAGTACTTTTAAATGATTTTTTTTTCCTTTAGAAAAGTCATTTTGCTCTCGGACTGTTGTAAACACGGGAAACATGCGCCACTTTACAGGCATACTATAGACACACCCCAGGTACAAAATTTAAAGGAATATTCCACTTTTATTGTTTCACTTTGAGCATTAATAGAATCACTGATGCCGAAAAAACGAACGTTTTTTAAAAATTTTTTAGGCATTGATACGTGTCCCCTGGGGCAGGACCCAGTTCCCCAATACTTTTTATGACAACTTGCATATTAACCCTTAAAATTAGCACTTTTGATTTTTCAGGTTCGTGTCCCATAGACTTTAACGGTGTTTGCGTGTTTGAACAAATTTTTTGCCTGTTCGCATGTTCTGCTGCAAACCGAACAGGGGGGTGTTCGGCCCATCCCTACCAGTAGTTATTCTTCTCATTCTTTCTGCATCGGGCGGCCACTGAGGCTGTCCGGTGGGGATTGGATAATGTAGTTGTAACATGTATCGGCAGATGGGAGTCAGACAGGTTCAAAATTTATGTTCGTCCACACTTGATTTAATACCCCTGGGTTCACTGGAGCGTCTTGATGTTTTTCTTATTGCATGTGTAGTAGTGTTTGTTGTGGTTATGTTCGGTGTTATGTTTTATATATTTCTTTTCAGATCATGCTTGCCTCATGTGGATCTTGGGACACTCCTTTGTTCATTGGGGGGGCCAAGAGGGCTAATGTCAGGCCTAATGGTCGTCAGTTAGGCTTCCCCAGATCTGAGGCTAGCATTAGGTGGATAGGTGTTTCGGGGGTTGTTATGGAGCAGGGTAGTCCCGGAGGTAAATAGGGTCATGAGATGGGATAGCCCCCCCCCGACATTTTAGTCCTACAAGCTGGAGGCAACGACCTGGGGGTTCAGTCCATCCGACACCTCATACGTGACGTCAAGTTTGACGTGCTCTGACTGCAGTTGACCTTTCCTCATTCAGTGGTGGTGTAGTCTAACATGGTAGGTCGCACGACATGGCGTTTTGCCAGGACAGAGTGAAGGTTAACAAGGAGGTTGGGAGGTTTATAGCATGCAGCAGTGGTATCATAGTAAGCCATCGGGAGCTGGACGTGGATACGTGGCGGTATCTCGCAGTGGTGGGGTCCATTTGAATGCTGTGGGCATGGATCTGTGGCCCCTGGGTTTGCAAGACAGGGTACAGCGGGCATTGCGTTTTTGGCTGTGGCAGTTGGGTCTTTGGAGGCATTTTTAAATAACCTGCTGTGATTAGATGATTGGGACACATCAAAGGTATGGGTCCCTGGTGGAATGCCAGTTATGGTGGATTAACTGGTAGTTACAATTGTGTATCTGCAGAGTGTGGTTCGTCCCTGAGTTGGTGCAGTGTGGCAGGGACCGTGGAAGTAGTTTATGTAGATACAAGGAAAAATGTTGATACTTAGTGCCTCCAAGGATCGGCAACCAGAAGTGTTATGTTTTTCTTTAATATTGGTTTACATAATTGTTAATTTTTAACTACTTCCTTACTGGGCACTTAAACCCCACCTCCTGCCCAGACCAATTTTCAGCTTTCAGAGCTGACGCACTTTGAATGACAATTGCGCGGTCATACAACGTTGTACCCAAATGAAAATTTTATAATTTTTTTCACGCAAATAGAGCTTTCTTTTGGTGGTATTTAATCACCGCTGGGATTTTTATTTTTAGTTAAACAAACAAAAAAAGATGGAAAATGTTGAAAAAAAAAAATCATGTTTCATAGTTTGTTATAAATTTTGCAAACAAAAATTTTTCTCCTTCATTGATATGCGCTAATGAGGCGGCACTGATGGCCACTGATAGGCTGCACTGATGGGCACTGATAGGCACAGATAAGGCGGCACTGATGGGGACAGATAAGGCGGTACTAATGGGCACAGATAAGGCAGTGATGGGCACAGATAAGATGACACTGATGGGTGGCACTGTTAGGTGGCACTGATAGATGGCACTGATGGGCACTGGTAAGCGACAATGATGGGCACAGATAAGATGGCACTGATGGGTGGAACTGATGGGTACTGATAGGCTGCACTGGTGGGCACTGATAGGCTGGACTGATAGGTACTGATAAGGCAGCACTGATGGGGACAGATAAGGCGGTACTGATGGGCACAGATAAAGCAGCACTGATGGGCACAGATAAGATGGCACTGATGGGCACTGATGGGTGGCATGATGGGTGACACTGATGGGTGGCACTGATAGATGGCACTGATGGGCACTGGCAAGTGACACTGATGGGCACAGATAATATGGCACTGATGGGTGGCACTGATAGGTGGCAGTGATAGGTGGCACTGATGGGCACTGGTAAATGACACTTATGGGCACTGGTAGGTGACACTGATGGGCACTGGTAGTTGACACTGATGGGCGGCACTGGTAAATGACACTGATTGGTGACACTGATGGGTGGCACTGTGGGCACTGATGGGTGGTACTGTGGGCACTGATGGATGGCACTGTGGGCGCTGGTAGGTGGCACTGTGGGCACTTGTAGGTGGCACTGGTAGGCGGCACTGTTGTGTACTGCTAGGTGGCACTGTTAGGTAGCACATGTGGCAGAGATGAGCATGCGGCTGCTCTCGGGACCAATGTCCCGATGACAGCCGCTGGTGATTGGCTTTTTTTTTCTCCTCACGCTATTAGCGTGAGGAGAAAAAATAGCCGATTACCGGCTCTGTTTACATCACATGATTAGCTGTCATTGGCTGACAGCTGATCACGTGGTAAGGGGTCGGGACCGACCCTTTACTCCGATCTCTGATCCAGCGAATCTCATAGACTCGCTGATCACAGAGTGAGCCGCGCACTCCCTGCAGGGGGCGCGCAGGCCGTTCGAGAACAGGAGGACATCCATGGACGCCCTCCCGGCAAATTAGGTCCGCGCTGTAGCCGTCTTTCGGCTATAGCGCAGATGGGAGGTGGTTAATAAAGGAGCCGTAAACGGCCATTTGTGTCAGTATATTTTTGGTAATTATAGTTGGGGCAATAAGATGGGGGTACAGTAATTTATGAGACAAGAGTCAGAATACATCTGGGGTACCTTTTTCATGGTAAACAGGATGAATAAAGAGGGTGAATCTCCCTAATGTGGGTACAGACAGCAATAAATACCTGACAGGTGTTTCAATTTTGGGTTGTCCCCAGAAAAGTAATAGGGGCAAAATCTTCCAATGGGGACACTAGTTCTGGTGACCCCAAGGAATTTCCATTGATATACATGGATTTCCTCTCATATCCTCTCCTTTGCTGTTTGGTTTTGGGACAGGAAGTGAAGGTAAATCTCCCCAATGGGACAAAGATGGTAAAAATAAACCTTACAGGGGTTATAACCCTTCCTTGCTGTATCCAAAATTTAAAAAAAGGTTTTGCCGAGAGTTCTACTTTAACATTATCAGACAATAAATTAAAAGTTGTTTACCCTTGTTCTGAGATACATGATCAGTTTATACAATGATAAATAAAATCACTGAAAAATTGTGCTAACATGCTAAATATTGAAAGCTTATTACCAAAGCATTCCCATTATGATTACCAAAAATTTCTGAAAAGAAAAAATAAACAGAAGACAAATCCAACCTCTCCAAACTCAATCCAAAAACAAAGAAAACACAAATCCAACCACTTGGCATGAATTACCAGTATGAAAATCAGTAACTGAACCCATATATGGGTAGATTACAGGTATCAGCAAATAAAAAATGTGAAAAATAATTATTAAAGGGCTGGTGACAAATCAACAAGGCTTATTAATCCAAAATCAATTATCTTGTTGTTGGTATAATGTTCATAGGGAAAAGGTCACTGAAATGGGTCCAAAAGTTGATCAATCAAGACTGCAATCCTTTGCAAAAGGGGGATAGATGTAATCACCCTCAAACATGCACAGAAATGACCCCCAGCGTCACGCAGTGCACTTAAGAGGGAGTGCGTCATCAGCTGACCAGCTGAAGCCAATCAGACATTTGACGCCAAAGCAAGCTCCCCCATGAAAGAAAACGCCGATGGTAATCCACGTGACGGCGCGCCTACGTAAACATGGTGACGATGTGGCCAGCACTGGAGGCGTGGCGCCGATGCAGTGTGGCAGGGTCCACCCCCAGCCAAGTGGGATTGGGGAAGGGCAGCCGAAAGTGGAGTGTCAACGGGCAGCCTTTTTTAAAGGTAAAGATGTTTTCATGAAACGCGTCGAGCTTACTGTGCTGCAATCCCTCTAGTGTTTTATGTACCCAATGTATGTCTTGATTTTATTGTGAATTTTTGCTATTTTTGCTGTGAAATTTTATTGAGTAACTTACATCATGACGCAACATGGTTATAAATACCGACAGACTATCTAATAAAGATCGTTTCTTATGTACATTATCTTTTTTATGTAATCATACCAAGATTGTGTTTGCTGCACCGACCAACGGATTATACACCTCACTCAAAGTCCCAAATCTTCTCCTATGTGTTACCTTTAAAAAAAATGGTCCACAAGCCATTTTTGAGAGAAATACAATGAAATATCTTAAATTTTTTCAGGTTTAATGCTCTCTGTCTCTGTGTGTTTGGAACTCCTTCCAGGCCCACCGTTGCAGTATCTTTGGCTCAGAAAACAAATGTTCCATATCCTATTAATGAGACCCTGGAACACAGCATCAATTCACAGAGAAGCTTTGTGACTTTATCAATAGAGATGACACTGATTGATTGATTCCACTGTAATAGCTCTAGGCTACGAATAACCGAAGGAAATCAACATGGCAGGCTTGGGGTCAGAGTGCACTGTACTGGAGGCTTCTGGGGACTGGAAGTGTATAAAGATATTAAGTATCTGAACTGTATACAGCACGTACATCTTTCACAAGAAACGTTACTTTGGAAGAAAAAATGTTGACCTTACGCCAGGCCTGGAATGACAAAACCCTCAGTGAGGTCCGGGCATCAATCACGGTTTATGCAGTGCAATTTTATGGCTGCTTGGTAACAGGAGAGAAATAGAGTGCTGATGTGCGAAGTCAGGAGAGCTTGTCCTAATGTCACTGATACTTTGTGATGCATCTTAATGGAGAACAGTTTGTGGAGTGCCCTGTTTCTCCAAGGAATGAGGAAATGTCAGGCCAGCCAGTACTTTCTATTTGATATTTTATACTGGTCACCACTCACTGTATGCAGTGGGAGTATAGCTATGGACAGTGTCAGGGAGATTCAATTTTGGCACTGTGCTCTAGCTAAGGAATGATGGCAATCTTTAGTACATTGACTTGTTTTTTACATAAACTGTTTTAGCATCTTACCAGAGAACTATATATAAAGCCAAAATCTTTGATTGACTCCTTATTAATTAGAAATCCGTGCTTTTCTACAAAAAAAAAAAAAAAAAAAACAACACCTGCCTGAAATACCTCTTCATTACCAAACAATTTTTCAGTTTTCTGTCCAGTGACAGTTTTACTGTATACAACTCTGTACCCAACTTTGATGCAACTTTGATAAGGTTTCTATATTCTATGGGGCCAAAATCGCACTGGAGTTGAACCAAAGTAGTACAGGAACTTTTTCAAAATCGCTGCATGCTATGTCGCATTGATGTAAACAGATACCATTGTGATTGTCGTGCGATTCTGTGCAATTCAAGTCCCATCTGAAATCGCACTAGCGTTAACCAAGCCTTATACTATTTTTTTTTAGATTTAACTTCCTTTTGGTGATATTTAATAACTATTGGGTTATTTTTTTATTTTTTTTTTACCATTACAGGAAAAAAAGACAAAAAAAAATAAAAACTGTTCTTCCATAATTTTTGTTATAAAACCTATCTAATAAAAATGTCAGGACAGTATGAAAAGCCCCCCAAATAATCCCTTTTTGGAAAGTAGACACCCAAGGTCATCCCATTTTTAGTCAATTAAGAAACAAGTATTGAAAAGGTAAAAACATTGAGCTTGGTAATGGTTCACTAAATACATGAATGTATAAGTCATAAACAGGTGAAGGTTTTTTTTTTTTTTTTTTTTTTTTTTTTTTTTTTGTATGTTTTCAAGTTTGTTTGTCCTTAAATGGGAAAACCGTACAAAGGTACAAAAGAAAACGGTTGCAAATCAGGTTGGGAGCAGTTGTAAAGAAGCATGAGAAGGAGGTAATATACAGGTCACATACACTGTCAGGATGCCAATAAAGGGGTTAATGTGGAAGATAAGGGAGGTCAGAGGATAATATATGGGTGTGTTGTAGGGGGGTAGTTTGAAAAAACAATCTGACAGTTAGTGGAGATGAATTAATGAATCTGCAGCTTCTTCCTTTCTCATTCACAAATTACTGTGAGAAAGGGTGGGGATCAAGGGATCATCAATGTAAACCCTAGCATGTGATTGATGTGGTCATCAAACTGATCACAAGGTACGGAGCCAATTGGATCAGCTCAGTACAAACTATTTAATGTATACCCTGTAAAGACAGCACTGACTAATACACCATTGAAAGATGTACCATGGTAGAAAATCAACATAAAATAAATTGTAGCACTTGAAAAGTAATAATAAAAAAAGTGAACAAAGTGTAAAAAGTCCCAGCATTGAGTTTAGAAGAAAAATAGACACCTGATATGTGCCCAAGAAATGGTAGAAAATTGGTTACAGTGAACGTGTGGTCAGTCTTTAGACAATTTAGAAGTGACCCAAAAGTGACTCAGTAATATTCTGGCTGCACTGTATACATATTTGATAAAAGTTGTGCCTAAATGCTGACCCAGAAGAAAACATATCCGTTCTTCCATGGGTAATGATGCATTAGTTCTGATCCTCCCCTTTAGCACAACTTACTAGCAAAACTCGGTTAATGACTTTGAATTGCTATTTATTAACTTTGAAAAGATCAGTTTTGTGTAGTAAGCCCTAGTAACCAGCTTTCAATATTTTACTACACAAACTTTAAATTACCGGTAATATTCAGTAGCACATTGGTGCTTGCCTTTAATGAGTACATGTGTTGAAAGAAATAAAGGAGGTTGCCATAGCTGGCCTGTCTATAAAGATACAGTCTTATCTTTGCTTCAGTACATAATCAATGACCTAAAACAAGTATTCAGCTGAGGCAGGATTTGCATAGCAGCGAAAGAACCTACACATTTTAAGCACTTCAGCCCCGGAAGGATTTGCCCCCTTCCTGACCCGACCATTTTTTGCGATATGGCACTGTGTTGCTTTAACTGACAATTGCGCGGTCTTGCGGCGCTGTACCCAAACAATATTTATGTCCTTTTTTTCCCACAAATAGAGCTTTCTTTTGGTGGTATTTGATCACCTCTGCGGTTTTTATTTTTTGCGCTATAAACAAAAAAAGAACGTCAATTTTGAAAAAAACAAAATATTTTTCACTTTTTGCTATAATAAATATCCTCAAATTAAAAAATAAATAAAAAATGTCTTCCTCAGTTTAGGCTGATATATATTCTTCTACATATTTTTGGTAAAAAAAAACGCAATAAACTTATATTGATTGGTTTGCGCAAAAGTTATAGTGTCTACAAAAAAGAGGAAAGATTTATGGCACTTTTATTAATATTTTTTTTACTAGTAATGGTGGCAATATGCTATTTTTATCAGGACTGTGACATTGTGGCTGACAGATTGGACACTTTTGACACTTTTTTGGGACCATTAACATTTATACAGCGATCAGAGCTATAAATAGCCACTGATTACTGTATAAATGTCACTGGCAGGGAAGGGGTTAACACTAGGGGCGATCAAGAGGTTAAATGTGTTCCCTCAGCGTGTTCTAATTGTAGGGTAGACTGCCTCGGGGAGGAGACCAATCGTTGTTCCTATATATTAGGAACACAGGATTTGTCTCTTCTCCGCCTGCCAGAATGTGGATGTGTGTGTGTGCACACACACAGATCCATGTTCTGGGTCTGTCAGGAGTGATCATGGGCAACTGGCGGATATCGCGGCCTCCGGGCATGCGCATCGGCTCCTCAGTGACGCAGCGGCCACGCACGCACCCCCTATACCCCTTAAAGCAGCTGCTGTACAACTGCGGCGATTCGCACAGGGGAGCCATTCTGCCGCCATCAAACAATGGCAGGCGGTCGGCAAGTGGCTAAAGCTGAACTTCAGACAAATATAAAATACAAGGTAATGCAGCTATGTATTCAATAATCTATAATTAAATGTATTTGTTTGAATGCAAGCAGTGTGAGTACCTGGCTTACTTAAGTTGGTATCAGCATTTTGTAGTGCTTGTAGCACAGCTTGGACTTTGGGTAATGCAGTACAAGGAGCCAATCAGTTGCACACCAGCGTTCATGTGCTGACATTAGCATGCAGGTAGGAAGAAAGAGCAGAGTGACAAAGAGGTAAGCCCATTAGTTTGCTGCTTCTACTTTCTCTGTTCAGTTACAGGCTTGCGTAGATAGATGCTAAACCTGTAAGTGTTATGTAGTGCTACCCCTGAAGGAGCCGCTGAGAATTAGATGGGTTCTCCCTATGTAATACAGTGGCTGCCAGTCACATAAACAACAATCCATTCACTCTGGCTCCATTAAACAGACAGGGGAATGTCTTTTTACGTTTTGTTGCTAAAGAAATTTAACAGGGGAGAAACGCTTAAGAACAATTGGCCAAGGATACTCTTCCTTTGGCAAAAGTAGAACAATCTAGCTCTCACAACTGGAAACCATGAGGTAGTTTACAGAACAGTCTATTCTTTCATAGCTGCAGACCATAAGAAAGCTCCAGAATGGTTAAAGTCTCATAACTGGGGACCATGAGATATGTTTCTGCAGGGTAGTCCGCCAGGTTCTCTACTCACTAGCCCTAAAGTTGCTAGCTCCTCCAACTCGATCCCTTGATAGAGAGGCCCAGTATTCAGTCCAGAAGTGCTCCAGGGGCAAGTAGCCCCCTGAAGCTCACAGATTCATCCCTCACAGATATATGATGATTATGTTTTCTATAACCATGTGCTGAAGAACTAAGGAAAATATATGAACATATTCATACATTTACATAGATATATGTGGGGGCTCCCTGTCTAGTCATCAACTGCCATGTACCACCCCTAGTATTTAGTATTTAATATTAGAAGTTTACATTATATCCCTACGCTTGTTTAAACAAAAATACACTCATAGTATGGTGATTTAATGCCCCAAATGCAGGTGCTGTCCATCCGCCTCCGCACTCCTCCTAGGCCATTGGGGTTGCCACAAATGTGACTCCTCATAAGACACGCGTGAGAACTTGGCCTTTTCCCCTTCTTTGTGGATACACTGGCCAACCGAGGATTCTTGGATCAAGTAAGGGGGTTTTCCCTCCAAAGGCTCTTGAGACATCGTATAACACAATATGATTGGTAACTATACAAAAAATGTCTACTATTTTCCTTCTTTTTTACTTTATGATTACAACTACGAAATTCAATACATGTAAATATCTCCACAGCTCATAAAATCCTCTGAAGAAGACCCGGTGGGGTCAAAAAGCGTCAGCATTCGCATATCATCTCCACGCTAATGTTTGAACACTGTGTATTATTGTGTACAGCTACACTAGTGATGTTGTTGTTTTTATCTTTTGTACCACAGCTCATGTTTTGACCATTTTTGTCTAATTTTTGATACTACGTCCTAATAACATCAATAAACTCCATGTAGTATTTCTTAAACTTTCTGCTGCTAAAAAACCCCATATAGGGGACATTCCCTTTTTTCTGACAATTTCCGGGGTGTGCAGCTATTTTATTTTAAGTATCTTTCCCTTCTACAGAGTTTCAGGCTATATACCACCTCCCAGACCACATTCTGGGCATATATGGAATATATGCCATGGGAATGGCCAAGGCATAGTAAATATTCAGGCTAGTCATTTGAATGTCTAGCCCTAAGCTCTGGAAGTTTCTCCCAGAGGTAGGGGAAACAATCAAACTTCCAGCCTGTAAAATCATGAGCAGACCAAGCAAATGATCACTGCTCCTCTGAGTATAGAGCAAGTCGAAAACTAAATTTACCTAGTGTAGCAAAGTCCCGGGACCCCTGAAGCCCAATGGCGACCTCCAGAATTAGGGATGGCTGACATCCTTCAGTGTAGAGTGGGTTACAAGGCATGGTGGGTGTAATGCAAGATGAACAGGTGGGCGCCAGACACTTTTTGAATGCAAAGTGATTTATTGTCTCTTAAACAGAATTGTGGGAGAGAGGATTAGGGCCAGAACATCCTTAGGTAAATGCAATGTTAATTGGCAGACTCCAAGACTTCTATAGGTAGACAGCTATACAGATGAAGGCCTCCAGCCGAACATCAATTCTGTATAGGTGAGACTGCTGTCTCCTATGGTAACCATCTTGTAGCTTTTACTAATGGTAAAGGTATTCAAATATCTCCAACACGAACAGTTCTCTTTACCCCACACTTACTAACTGTGGGTCTTCACTCAACAAGCTCCCAGTCTTTCTCACTAGACTTCAGATCCACTAGCCACTGGATCCCTTGAGCTCTTTCACTGTAGCACTCAGTATCTTAGTCCCTGGCTTGGCACTCCACAAGTGTCACCTCTGCTGTTCCGCTGGGTCCCTGACTTGGCACGTGCTGATGCTTTCCCACTTCTTCACCATCCCTGGCTGGTGAGAAGTCTGCTCTGGTACTGGCCTCAGTTTACTCACAATGGTCACCGGTAGCAAGGTGGATGCTCCCTTTGTGGCGACAGCTTCCCCTCTACCTCTGACCACGACTGGTTCCCTAGCCAGCGGAACCGTTACTTCTGGTTGGACTACAAGCAGTCCCAACCCTGCAATGCTTCTGGATAGGCCCTCAGACCCCGGGGCAATACAACACACGTCCACCCAGACAGCCGTCCAGGTGGCACAGAACCCCAATCACCTGACTCCACCCAAATAAATAGGTTCTCCCAGCAGGCCAAAGGACCCAAGAAAATCCCTGCCCATTGGCTGGGACACCCCATTTATTCCTAATCTGTCCTAGCAATGCCCTTATTTTATCTAATGTCACCAGACACCCGGCCATCTAGTGACAGAAGAGAGAAGTGCAGCAATTCCAGAATTAGGGCGAAATCAATTGACCTCCTAACAATTGGCAAAGGCAACTAACTATCATTTGGCAAATAAATTTAATAGCAGCCCTGCCTAAACATCAGGGTGCTACACTAGCATCCTATACTAGGAGGGTGCTTCAGTTACTTACCTATAGCAGAGAAAATTCAGGTCCTCTGCTCTGTTACAGGTCTGTGCTGTGTGGCAGAACTGTCAAAACCTCAGAACTGGGTTGAGAGAAATACAAATACTTTGGCAGGTAAAAAAGTGCCCTTATATACATTGTATCTATATATTTAGCTGCTTGCCTGGAGTTTAGCTTTAAGACAGTTTGGATTTCACAGGTTCACTTTAAGGTTGCCAGGCTTTTAGTATTCTACAATTTTCATCACACTTACATGCTGATGAGCCATGGCTAGGGTTGTTGGGGAAAGAAAAACTGGCATGTGAACAGCTCCAGGCAAAACTTAGAATTCAGTGATAAATAAGATGTGAAAAAAGCATTTGCTTTGCCTGCACTGTTTGCAAAACTCAGTATTGTCACACAGTTTGGGGTTGTTGAGAATAGAAAAGCCTACCCACAATTTTCTTCCATGTGTTGTAGCTAAAACTAGCCATTTTACATAATGCAGGCTGACACAACAGTACAGCCTGTCCTATCCATAAACAGTCCAGCTGCAAATATTTCAGAAAACTATTTTACCTTTCAATGCATTGCTGCTGCAGCAGCTCATGGTATAGCAAAGACTGTGAAGCCTGTGCTAAAGAATTTGCTGAATCATTCACTGTAATTTAACCAACACGGTATTCTGCTTTACGCCGATCCGAAAATGGCCAGGTCTACTCAGCAGTCTGGATCCCAAACAGGCAATAGGATGGAAGCATTAGTTCTAAAGAAACCCTGTCACTAAATTACAGATATAAACATTAAAAAAAAATACCTGCAGTGTTTTCCTTTCCATACCTATTATTTACTCACTTCCAAAGTGCCTTCAGACTTGATAAAAAATTTGACAGCTCCAGGAAGAGTTGATTTCTTAGCACAACCCCTTTCTCCCTTAAAGTGGATGTAGACCCTCACATACACCCAGTGAAGTAAATAGCCACAGATGATACACAGAGATTAAACAAATCCTCTTACATAGATTTTACTTGTATACAGTATCTGCTATCTTCCCCTTTCTACACTCTTTCAAAAGTGCAGATCATGTTCAAAATCTTTCTTCCTCTTTCAGCAGCACATATGGGTAAATGGGGAGACCGGACTTACACTGTGTGCGAGCTGACTGGAGGAAAGGAACACCTCCACATAGGCACAATAAAGGAATATGCAGGGCTGTATTCTAAATAGACAAGATCCTTGCTTATCTCCCTCTAAGCTCCCTCCCTGACACAAATTTTCAGCTCATGTTATCTCATGTGTCGGAGAACTTGTCAGAAGTGACTCATGTTGATAACACCAGAGAGAAATGACACTTAGAGCTTTGGAGAAACATAAGTAAACACTATATTTGTGCTTAGATCAAATTTTATTAATGGAGTTTACAGCCACTTTAAGCATTTAAGTCCCCATGGGGATCACTTTAATCTCAAAATCTGATGCCTGAGGGAAAATAAAATACCGGGGATATGGCATCTAGCTGCAGCCATAACCCTGGTATTTAACGTCAAACAAATGAGCTATTTTCCCAGTTAGGCACTTGGCAACATACATAAAATACATTACATTCACATAAATACACACAGACACAGCATTTATTTGAGTGGGCTGCTGTACCTGCGGGAAATGTGGGGAAAAAGTTCCTGAAACTTTTTCCATAATGCACTCACAGCCACACAGAAAAAGCACCATGCGGTTTCAGATACATGGCGGCACTCCCGCCCTTCGGCTACAGAGCAGCGTGTTTTGGCTGCAGGTGTTGGAACACATGTGATTTACACACACTCCTACACCTGCAATAGTGTGAACCTAGCCTTTTGCTCCTTTGTTGTGGTATCCTGACTGCTGAAGAGATTGATAAGGGACATGTCCTCACAGCATTGGATTCTGCATGGTTTAAATTGTATATTTAAGCATGAGCAGTGAACTAGTTATCAGTCCAACCAAGAGCAGGTAGATAGGTAGATAGAAAATGAGCTTTTTCTTGCAGATACCTTATCCTGGGCATGGAAAGTGCTGTAAAGTAAAATGCTTATCAGCACTGGTGCTCTAGAAGGTGTTCTGCAGGTTGGTGTCAAAATAGCAGGGGGCTATATGCTTGTTTCACTTTACTATGGGGATACCTGTCCAAATGCCTGGTATTGTACAGGGGAGTTGAGTAGCTACAATATCTCTGTTCTTTCTTTAATAAATTAAATTAAAAAAAAATGATCAAAGCTCATTCTAACTGGAAAGGGCTGTAGCATGGGAATGTCTGCAGTTAGACCACTGATTCTCCACACAGACCATGGGTCTCTTTTTTACAGCATGCTGGAAATGACAAGCTTTGGCTGCTTTCAAAAGGAAACAAACTGCAACACTTGAAGATCTTTGGTTTCAATGCACCTGCAATATACAGTGTATAGCTAATTCAAAATGAAAATTGGGCTTGAAAAGTTTCAGCACCATGGAGAGCTCTGACCAGCGTATAAATCTGCAAGAGTTGCTTATTAGTTTGTTCAACTGACGTTCGCTAGCCATTGAAAGGATTTGCGGAAAATGTAAAATAATCCAAAAAGCAAATCTTTTCTAAAACATTAGCCTGCAAATGTGGGTATTTTATAGTATGCCCCTATGTGTATTGGTAATCATTATTAGGGATGGATTTCTCTAACTTTTTCAATAGTGGCAACATTTTCTTCAGGAATGTCCTTCTTATGTTCTCTTTACAAAATCCATGTCAGCAGAAAACAGGCAACATAAATACATATTTTCCTTATTTTCAGCCCTTCTTTACGTGACACAGGACAGCTTACAGAAGTAAGGGGTTAACCTTCTTTAAAAGGCTTATAAGCTGTATTTATGTTACCCGGCTCTGGTTGAAAAGCCATTAAGGAGCAGCTGTATTGTGCTTTACTGCAGCTCAGACAGAGAGGAAAGCTTTTAGGACAGAATTTTTCAAAGGTTTATGATATATTTATATTTTAAGACCTTACAGCATCATAATCTTGTCTGAATTGTGTAATCACATTCAGTACCAAAGAGAATCGTCGGCAGTGACATATTTAAAGACATATATTTTTAAGTGCTCAGTGTCTATGTCTCAAGTCAGAGTAACATATATAAGGTAGTTTAGAAGCTTTATACTGTATCTCTTTTATGGCAGAGATGGTCAAAGCAGTTTTTGAAATTTGCTGTTCATATAAACTAATTGTGCTGCATTTATAAAACATAAAGAAAAGTGGCATAGTATTAATACATTTATAACCTGAGAAGCGTTTCTTGATCAAAAAACTGTCCCATACCTAGAAACAAAAGTCTTTCAAATGGGGATTGTAATAGTGAATTACCAGTATGTTGCAAAGTATGCAACTATGGAAAATAAACTTTTACATTTATAATGACTTTAGAATATTTTTTTTAGGGGTGATGATAAGCATTACATCAGATGCTGATAAAATCACAGTCCCATAAAAGAAAGTCCCTCATCCTTTTATCTAAACTGATCTTTTAATGGTTTAATATTTCTTCTTAAGGTGGACCTGAACTCAAAAATGTAACATTTGTCATTTTATAAGGAGCATATAGAAATGGTAATTGTGCTAATCAGTACCTTAACCTTTTGTATATTTTGCCTCATGGAAAATAACAGTGCACTCCCTGGTATATAAGTGTGTAGAGGGATGTCACAGGCAGGGGAAGAGAGCCTCAGGTGCAGTATTGCCACAGCCTGCCTTCTTTGGATCTACTGTCGGGTGAATGCCAGCCAGTACTATGTCCTGGTGATCTCTCGGGACACAGAGATCGTACAATTGCATAATTCCTGCGGTGGTCTGTGCACTAGATGAAACCCTGCAGGGGACTGGTTTGTTCTCTGCAATGGGCTCCATCTTGGTGAAGTCAGTGTCTATGACTGGCACTGACTTCCCTTGAGCGTTAGGCAGCCATTTTGGTTTGGTTGTGATATATTATGGGCTGCATCACTCTGGGAGTCCTGTATGAGGAAAAGAAGGAGCAGCAGCATCAATATGTTAGTGGTAAGAAGATCCACATGGCCACCCCCCTGAAGGGGGTGGCTGCTTTCCAAGACCGTATTTTCTTGTTCGGAGAGCAAGGTGCAGGACCAGGACAAATTACAGTGAACCTCTTTGGGGGGACTTCCATTATGAGAGAGCAAGCTTTTCCATTGTTACACGCCAGTCTGGATCAAGTCAAGAGTGAGTAGGTAAAATGTACAAGGACACGCAGGCAGGTTTTTCCAAATACAAGCGGATGGGCCTCAGGCCACAGTCAGGGAGGGTACATGTAGTCTGGAGAGCATAGCATCATGAGCAACACAGCACCCCTCCTAAAGGCACCTGGTGGTGCAAAGAACATGTACGATTTAAATGTTGTGATTCAGAATTTACCAGGTTGTTGTAATTGACAAATAAAAGCTAAGCACTAGCACTCTGTAAATCAATTAATTATTCAGTATATAGCACAAAAGAAGAAAAGGTCTCATTGATGTGTTCTTTGAAGACTATCTGCATGTAAAGTGGGCTTAGTTTGCTGTATGGCTGCAGGAAGTCAAAAGTGATGCTATGCTGGACTAGTCATTTAATATGCTGGACTAGTCATCTAATCTCTGAGACATGGTTAAACACAGCTAATACCCGAGGAGAGTGAAGTAAGCAGCTGGCTTGTCAGGGGACTGGTGGTGGTCGGCGGAAGGAAGGTCAACAGCCTTGTGGTGACAGGGCACCTGCCTGGACCATGTGCCGTGTGATCTGTGTGTTATGGCCCTCAACATATCTGAGCCAGCAGCCACTTGTAACTCTGTTGTGATGCAAAGTGTGAGTTCCCTGACAAGGCTCTTTTAGTCTGTGGAGTTTGAGCCTGAGCACAGAAACTGGGTTTTCAATCTCCCTTTATGAAATAAATAAATTCACTGCAGATCTCTAATGTGGGAACTGAATAAACAACCCATCACACAAGGGGTGCTATAAGTATACCTAGAGAGTCCCATGTCTACAGCTGCTGTACATTTGCAGTGTAAAATGTAAGGCACTTCTACTTCTGAATGCTCGTCTTGGGAGAATTGGAGTGAGACTTGGTGATGCTTACTGCTGGAGGTTAGAACATGAGGAATCAAAGTTCTGCCTCTACCAAGATGGCCCCCTCCAGGCACAGACACAGTGAAAAATAAAATCATGGCAGGTAAGTAATGGGGAAATACCAGCTGCAGGAAAACCATGGGCTAGATTGTCCTCTGCCTGACTTTTCTGGGCACTGCTTCCAGAGTTCAGTACCTCTTTAAAGCAACCCTGTTAGGTTCTAAAAATGCAAATGTAGCTCTTCTGTCCTGAGCTGGCTAAATTTAGTATATGGCTATGCTGTAGTCAACTGGGCTGCAATTTATTTTTTAGATCTGCTCTGGTTTTTCCCTAAACCTGGTGACTGATTGCTCCTACAAAAAAACAATCTCCTGCGCTCTGGCCAAAGGCAATTCGCAGTCTTCAGCTAGTCCGATATATGCACCAGTTTTGCTGCCCCTGCAGGCTGGGAAAACCCAAGGGAAATACTGCAAAGACAAAGGAACAAAGGGCGCACCAACCTAGCGCATTACCTTTGTGGTAGCTTTTTTTTTGGATAAAAAGACAAATGTATACTCACAAACAACACCAGAAATAAAGCACATTAAAGTTCACAGTGTACTGGAAGCGACCTGGTCACCTAGATAAGTCCCAAGTGTGAGAAGATCATCCAAACGTCTGACGCGTTGGGACTTGTTTAGGCTATTTAAGAACTGTCAGACGGCAGAGCGGGCAGACAGCAGGAGCCAGCGACGTGTGCAGATTTTATATTTCTTTGGGTTGGCAGTAGCATTCATAATGATTGGCAGTGCCCCAAAGCACTCCCCCAATGTTGAGGACATGTGGCCTGGTATGTTCAGGGGGGCTTATTCCCCCCTCTTTCCTGCCTGCCAGGCTGCATGCTCGGATAAGGGTCTGGTATGGATTTTGGGGGGACTCTATGCCATTTTTTTTAAATTTTGCGGTTGGGTTACCCTTAATATCCATTCCAGCCCAGAAAGAGCCTGGTATGAATTGGGGGGGGGGGATTTGCAGTGAAAACGGAGGGGAAATTTTCACCGGACATGTGTGAAGCTGCCTTAGATGGCCGTGTTGCCCTCTGTGTGCTGTGGTTCCTTTCTCCAAATCCTACTTCACTACTAGGGATGGGCTATCTGTTTGAGTCAAACATGAGTTTTACTCGAACATTGGCTGTTCGCCCATTCGCCAAACAGCGAACAATTTGGGGTGTTCACGGCAAATTCGAAAAGCCACGGAACACCCTTTAAAATTCTATGGGAGAAATCTAAAGTGCTAACTTTAATGGTTACTATGCAAGTTATTGTCATAAAAAGTGTTTGGGGACCTAGGTCCTGCCCCAGGGGACATGTATCAATGCAAAAAAAAGTTTTAAAAACGGCTGTTTTTTCAGGAGCAATGATTTTAATAATGCTTAAAGTGAAACAATAAAAGTGAAATATTCCCTTAAATTTCATACCTAGGGGGGTGTCTATAGTATGCCTGTAAAGCAGCGCACATTTCCCGTGTTTATAACAGTCCGAGAGCAAAATGAGATTTCTAAAGCAAAAAAAAGTCGGCACTAGCGCTAGCACTTTTAAATTACTTTTTTTTCCTTTAGAAATGTCATTTTGCTCTCGGACTGTTATAAGCACGGGAAACATGCGCTACTTTACAGGCATACTATAGACACCCCCAGGTACGAAATTTAAAGGAATATTTTACTTTTAAACAAGCATTATTAACATCGCTGCTTTGTTGCAGTCTGCATTATCATTAGAGAAGTTTTCCATCACTTCCTGTTCTGAAAGGAAGCCAGGGGTAACCTTCCCAATGAGGAACACAGAAAAAACTGTGAAATATGACATAGGATCTATCCCTTCCCTTTTCTGTCCAAACCTAAACAAAAGTGGCTAGATCTGGGCTTTATAATAAATTAAGTCACATAAAAAACTGGAATCTAGGATCTGATGGTAAATAAAATTCTAACAATATCCTATTAAAAAAAAAGGCTTAAAACCGGACATGTGTGTGGGCTTTACCCCCCCCCCCCATTTTTTTTAAATTCTTGTAACACTTGTAAAAAAATGTTTTGCTTTATCTCTTTTTTAAATTTAAAACAGGTAAAAACATACCTTATTTTTATTTGTATTTAGCTTTACTAGGCTTTGTACTAGGACCAAAACTTCGATGATAGTTTATTAAAATCCCAGAATGAAATTTGTACTATTAACTACAGTACACTAATTTATATCAACAGTGATGCTAGTTGTTTTAAAACTACCACTGATCAAAATTAATTTAGAATTCTATTTTTTTTTTCATTTTTCCCCTGTAGAATGCAGAGAATATACAGTGCCTTGAAAAAGTATTCACACCCCTTTAAAATTTTCCACATTTTGTCATGTTACAACCAAAAACGTAAACATATTTTATTGGCATTTTATGTGATAGATCAACATAAAGTCGCACATAATTGTGAAGTGGAAGGAAAATGACAAATGGTTTTCCAATTTTTTTCCAAATAAATATCTGAAAAGTGTTACGTGCATTTGTATTTATATTTTGCCTGAAAAATGTGGGCAGCCTCTGACTCCTCGTCCCCCATTTTCCAGAATTATTACGATGTAAGTACTTATAGGGATGAGTAACTCTCTCCCTTTCTTTTTGTACATATCCTTCCCATTGAGGGGCACAACATTGCATCATACTGGTCTACTCATGTTTTGTTTTATAGCTGTGCGTGCACCCGCCCCTGAAGAGTGGTATTATCCACGAAACGCGTCATGCTAATTTGGATGCGCTTATTCTCATGCAGATGCCTCTACTCATTACATTATCTTGAGTTCACCACCTACCATGTATTTTTAGGTATTTTTATTACATTCAGGATTTGTTCCATACCACACAGTTGGCTGGTTGCTACTAACTATTGTTTCTATATATGGTCTGTAATATGTGATTGACAATGTTATTCCTTGCTGCATGTATCATGTCATTTTTTCCATGTTCCTTGTTTCACCAATAAAAACATGTTTTTGATATCGACTCATCTTCTAGCCATGTGTACTTACCTCATTCAATGAGGTACTCGCCTCATTCAAAAACCCCCCTTTCTTTACATGCATTTGTATTCAGCCCCCTTTACTCTGATATCCCTATCTAAAATCTAATGCAACCAATTACCTTCAGAAGTCACCTAATTAGTAAATAGAGTCAAGCTGTGTGTAATTTAATCTCAATATAAATACAGCTGTTCTGTGAAGCCCTCAGAGGTTTGTTAGAGAACCTTAGTGAACAAACAGCATCATGAACACACCAGACAGGTCAGGGATAAAGTTGTATGAGAAATTTAAAGCAGGGTTAGGTCATAAAAAGTATCCCAAGCTTTGAACATCTCATGGATCACTGTTCAGTCCATCATCCCAAAATGGAAAGAGTGTGGCACAACTGCAAAGCTACCAAGACATGGCCGTCCAAATAAACTGACAGACCGGGCAAGGAGAGCATTAATCAGAGAAGCAGCCAAGAGGCCCATGGTAATTAGTTGTGTACTCCACAAATGTGGCCTTTATGGAAGAGTGGCAAGAAGAAAGCCATTGTTAAAAGAAAGCCATAAGAAGTCCTGTTTGCAGTGTGCGAGAAGCCATGTGGGGGAGACAGCAAACATGTGGAAGAAGGTGCTCTGGTCAGATGACACCAAAGTTTATCTTTTTGGCCTAAAAGCAAAATGCTATGTGTGTCGGAAAACTAACACTGCACATCACCCTGAACACACCAACCCCCACTGTGAAACATGGTGGTGGCAGCATCATGTTGTGGGGATGCTTCGCTTCAGCAGGGACAGGGAAGCTGGTCAGAGTTGAAGGGAAGATGGATGGAGCCAAATACAGGGCAATCTTAGAAGAAAACCTGTTAGAGTCTGCAAAACACTTGAGACTGGGGTGGAGATTCACCTTCCAATAGGACAAGGCCCCAAAGCATGCAGCCAGAGTTACAATGGAATGGTTTAGATTAAAGCATATTCATGTGTTAGAATGGCCCAGTCAAAGTCTAGACCTAAATCCAATTGAGAATCTGTGGCAAGACTTGAAAATTACTGTTCACAGACGCTCTCCATCCAATCTGACAGAGCTTGAGCTATTTTGCAAAGAAGAATGGGCAAAAATGTCACTCTCCAGATGTGCAACGCTAGTAGAGACATCCCCAAAAAGACTTGCAGCTGTAATTGCAGCAAAAGGTGGTTCTACAAAGTATTGACTGAATACAAATGCACGCCACACTTTTCAAGTATTTATTTGTAAAAAATTCCTTCCACTTCACAATTATGTGCCATTTTTTGTTGGTCTTTCACATAAAATCCCAATAAAATACATTTATGTTTTTGGTTGTGACATGACAAAATGTGGAAAATTTCAAGGGGTATGAATACTTTTTTTCTTTCTGTAAATTAGTTGTAGCATAAGAAAGCCTTATATATCTAACAAAATATAATACATTTCACTTTGGTATTGTAAACAATGGAAAAGTTATCAGCAAATCAATAGAGCCATAGCTTAACTGTGAATATTGCTCTGAACCTTTTGGGTAAATAAGTATCAGGGATGAAGTGGTTAACTACTATAAGTGGTACGCTATTCTTTATTTCTTGATTTTTTTAGTACATTCATGTCATAACTGTAATATCATTCAATGACAGCCATCATCTGTCTAGCCAGCTATGTACTGATGCATGTAGTTTTTTAAGCAATAAAGATATTAAACTTGGCCACAAGTTGTATCTGTGTCTTTTCCATCTATCTCTATGGCAGATGGATAACCGTCAAGGCGCAGGAAGAAAGAAAAAAGTGCTGAAACAGCAAAAGGAGAAGACAGATTAAATCTTGGAAAGTACCAAAATATCAATCTCCAACTCCAACTCTATCAAGACTGCCTTCGACTTGGTCTTGCTTGCACAATATAGTATATTGATGGGGGGCTCTCCACAGGACTAAAAGCTTGTCACTTATACTTCGTAAAAGACTAAAAATTGTGGTGAGGGAACATCATGCATTGTAGCAGCTGTTTGACTTCAATAGCAAATATTTTTCATCTCTTCTAATAGTACCTAGTAAACAACCAAACAATGTTTTTCGCTTCTTTAAATAAGTACAATCCTGTTTAATGTCAACATGCAGCTGTCTGCTTGTGTTGGCACTATACTGATACTATAAGTGTTGCCAGTTATTTTTTTCTGTTAATGTTTAATAAAAAAGTAAAACTGTTTTGGTTGGATTTACACCTCTGTGTTCGAAAGCAGTGGAAAGGCGTGGGCATGTGCGTTGTTGTGCTTTGTAATGCAGATTGCAAATCACTTTCTATTGCTCATTAATGCATATAAAAACATAACAAGGCATGTTCACTTGCATTTTACATGCATCACAATGAGCACTAATGTGAGTTTTTATATGCAAAAACCTTTTAAAGTGTGCATTTAAAGTGGTAGTAAACTCAATAGTATTACTTTGCTGCATTAAAATCATTAAAAATCAGGGTATATGTTCCTCTTTTTACATTTTGTCTAAACTGCGTGATTTTGTTGCAATCCAGGCAGGATTGATGTAATGACATCATCGGCGCATGTGCATATTTGCTGATATTCACGGCATGCATGTTTTACAGTTTACTGATGCGCAAGGGAACAATAAAAATTGTGCCGGCTTTGGACGGGAGAAAGGGAAGGCAAAAGCAGCTAAAAAAAGTAAGAAGGAATCAAGGGGGATTATTTATCAGGCAGATTGATATAAAAGGCTTTTGTGTAGTGCCTATATTCAATTTCAGGATTTTGTTTGCTACATTTACTACCACTTTAAAAGGCATCAAGCCTCAGGCATCAAATGAAACCAGTGAGTGAGCTACTAATGCTAATCAGCATGTGGGCAGGGCCTACTGTGCCTGTGCATGGCACGTGGTGTGACACTTGCACGAAGTGCGCTCTTCAATTCCCAGGACCAGGCGGAGACTGTGGTCATGTGAAGAATCAAACATTAAGGCAGTTCCCTGAGAGATGAGCCTTCTCTGTGTTTAGTGATAAGGTACAGAGTTCAGAAAGGAGAACATATAGGGGACAAAGAGCCTCCTATTTGTTTGTGTGGGACTTTATAGGATGTAAATTGTCAAAAAGTCAACAGAGTAAAGTTCATATATTAAAATCAAGTAAAACTTTATTACAAATGGATAAAAACATGGATCAGGTCTGAATGACCACACATGCTCTAATAATATATCACATTGTGCATATAGAGCACATCACAATTGATAGTATGTTATAAATTGAGTTGAGGTTTCTGGATAATTGGTTCCGACACGTTTTGCAGACTTGATCTGCTTCCTCTGGGAACTTTGATATCCATCTAAAGTGTCATAATTTTATGACATAGTAATTAGTATTTCACACTTACGATAATACCATCATTTACAAAAAATCGAAATTAGACAAAGCAAAACAAAAGAAAATATAACATATATGTTCACCAATTGTATAGAAACTGTCCCCTATATGTTCTCCTTTGTTTTCGCTTTGAAGTTGTATTTGGATGTGGATGTAAATTGCCACTTCCTTAGCTGGTATCATCTATTTTTCATTAAAGGTACAGAGTTCACCTGGAAAGCGACTTGTCCCATGTCATTACACACTGTAACTTGCTGTGCTGTGCTGTGACGTGCTGAGCTTGGGCCTAATCCACCAATCCAACTTACCTCTTTTACCTCACTCCCAGTAATAGAATGGGGTCCTACCGAGCACCTAGCATGGACCTCATGCGTGCTCTCACTTAACTTCCCGTACCATGTGACCAGTCCATAGAGCTTCATAATGCTAGTCTACTCCCAGTTGCCATGGGAGAAGGACTGCTAGGGAGGGAGCCAGAACACTGACCCCCCCTGCTACTGGAGGACCTGTCACCTTTACCAGGTACCATGCTTAACGAATGATTACTGTAGCTTGCTCCTTCACTTAGTTACCCATAGCATCTACACTCCTTTTCTTGTGTCCTGCCGAGTTAACCTTTTTAAAGTAGTATTGCTTCATACCCCATAGTGCAATTACAGATCCAGGTTCTATGGAATACGCCAGACCCAACATTTGAATAACTTCGGATGAGTCTTAGAACGGTTAACATAACTTTACCGTTGAAATGCAGCATGAAAGTAGCATATTCTTTCCCTAATCCTAACTAACATGATGTAGTAGCCCAGGCATACCTTCATGAGGGGAGAGTCCATGACATGGATGCTGTCCGTGTCTTCCTGTAACCTCACGTCTTACCCCCGGCAGGGCTCTAAAGCAGTCCCTGACAGGGTCGATTACCACGGCATTAACTACTCACGCTGCTCACACTGCTCAGATCTTAGTGTTCCAACTCTTTATATATCACAGGTGGGCCTGCCAAAATCAAAAAGTCTAGGCCGAAAGTGCTTAACCCTTTCTCCACCCTGGGCTGGCTGTTGGAAACTAAATGCATTTCAACCTGCCTACAAGCAAACACTTTGTAAATGCCTATTTCAGCACATTATTTCAATTTATGTTAAACTTAATTCTTAATAATCTACAGAAAGGCGGTTGCTAGGCATGTACTTCCTAATAGAGGAGCAACTACAGTTTATTGGGCCCAATAGCAAAATTCTGATGGGAACTCCGGTCGACCTCTCTCTACTGTCAACTATGACAATACGAGTTACTAATCTTAACATAAAAGGCCTGTATGGATGGACTTTTATTCCTGTCAGTGCTGCTTTTTCTCCTCTACAAGTCTATGGGAATGCAAAATAAACCTAAGTTGTAAGGTGTTCAGCAAGATTTTCCCAAAATCCAACAACTACTGATTTTCAGCTTCCCCAGTGGCCCATAAGGTTTGAGATATGTATACTTACGTTGTGCCAAGCTGGACCAATGTAACTATTCAGTACAGAATCCCTGGAGTTTAGCTTTAAAGTGTAAGTTTAGCTTCAGCAAGATTTTCCCAAAATCCACCTATAGAGTTCTATATCCTTTGACACGTGCATACCAGTGCTCCTCCTATCTTAAATAGTGCATGCCCGATTGCAGCTCTCAGAGGGACCTATCCACAAAAATTGCAAAAATTGCCCTCCATCCTGTCATTTGCAGGACAGGTTGGACAATTAAATTATATGCACCCTAGCAGCTGCTCAGGGACATTCAAACTGAGCTCAGCTGGAGTACACTCTCCATACCTCAGCTGTGCTCAGTTGTGGCAGTCCAGGCCACTCAAATGTGCATGTGCATTTGACGAAGAAGCAGGAAGCTTTGAAACGCATCATCTGATCATATAGAGAGCCCCCCTGGTCCCTTCCCTTCCTCTGACATGGGCCGATGGAGTAGCCACGTAATTTCCCTTGGACTGCCGTATTATTGTCTCCATCCCATTGAGAGTGGCCATCCCCTTGGTGGGCTCCAGCTTTACTACACACCACACTGTGTGCCTTCCCTGCTGGACACCAACAGCTGATCCCAGCGAGCCTTCCGACTTGTATGTGAACTTTGAGCTTGTTTCCATCACAAGTGCTGGGCCCTCTATTTAGTGTTGGAGGCTGGATGAGACTTATGGGGCGTACACACGGTCGGACTTTTCGACCGGACTGGTCTGACGGACTCCGACGGACCAAATCTGGCGAACAATCCGATCGTGTGTGGGCTTCACCGGACCTTCAGCGGACTTTTCCAGTCGCAAATCTGACGGACTTTAGATTTGGAACATGCTTCAAAGCTTTACGCCGTAACTCCGCCGGACCCAGAAATCCGCTCGTCTGTATGCTTGTCCGACGGACAAAAACTGACACTAGGGCAGCTATTGGCTACTGGCTATGAACTTCCTTATTTTAGTCCGGTGTACGTCATCACATACGAATCTGTCGGACTTTGGTCGACAGGCAAGTCCGATCGTTAGAAAGTCCGTTGAAAGTCCGCCAAAAGTCCGTCGAAAGTCTGCCGAAAGTCTGTCGGACAGGCTGTCGGACTTTTGTAGCTGAAAAGTCCGACCGTGTGTATTAGGCATTAGGCTTTTACCTTTTAAATTGGAATGTGTCGTTCACACATGACTGTGTTTTTATTTTTGACTGTCTTCTTTATCAATGGTCACATAATAAATGTTACTTCATGGTTTATATGAAAGCAAGTTTTATTCATTTATTCATCATTCTCCAATTTATCTACTTGTTTCTCATGGATACCTTGGCTTTACCAGTGTACAGCATATAGCCTTTGTGTTTCTGTTTGGAAATCTCCATTCCTGTAATGGATTGCATGCAGCACAGGACTGGATCAATAGGATGCATATTACTACCACACATAACTGCTAGCCCATTCTATGGTTGAGCGTCTTGGGTCTGTTTGTTGCATTTTTACAGTGCATAGTGCAGGCTCTCCTTTAGCTGAGCTCAGCTAAAGGAGAGATTGTCCGCTAGGGATCACACAATTCAAATGTGCAGCCTGTTCTGCAAAGGCAGAACTGAGGACCATCAAGGGGTCACCAACAGCTGCCTGTTTAATGGGAGGATGTGCACCATGTGATTGGTCCAGCAAAAGTCCCAGCAGAGCGACCACAGGTCCTTGAAGGCCCACCATCCCCACCTGGCTACAAATGCAAAAATAGCTACCTAATAAAAGGAGTATTTACGGAGGCTCATGCGCGGTAGCGCACAAGATGGCCGCTGGCTTCTAGAGCTCCGCTCCACCACAGCCCACAGATAGCCACCAGATCTAGCAGAGTGCCCCACAGCACCTATTGCTGGGACAATTAAGCAGGGGAGACACCCGGGAAGCCCCCGATGACAGCTGCACGGGCAAGGAGGAGCCTTACGAGCCAGATGACGGCGGCGGCCATTCCTGTCAGTTATGCCAAGATGGCGGCACCCCCATGAGGCACACACAGCACAGAGGTGTCAGACGAATCAATCGCTGATCAGGACTTGTTCCAGCCGCACTCTCCAGGTACAGCCTTTCTTCCACTACCCCTGGCAACATCCCCAGCTTCCAAGGAGTCCCTGCTGAGCAGGATGAGCACTGGTCTCCCGTCCACCCCAATGATAGATCCACACTCAGGCCTGCTCCTCCCTGTGAGTTAAGCAAATGCTGCAGCTCCTATCCCCACTGACTTACCATCCATGATGGAGGCTTTCTCACAACTACTCTCAAAAAGCCTGGCCCTAAATACAGCTCAAATTACCTCGTCCATTAATGCTGACCTGCAGCAATTAGGGATGAGAATGGACACTATTGAAAAGAAAGCTGATCAATCTGTGGCACGTATTAACCAGAACACAGCCAGGATCCAAGATCTGCAGGATCAATTGGAAACAGCCTGCGCAAAGATCGACGACCTCGAGAACAGGTCAAGACGTTATAACTTCAGAATCAGGGGGCACCCTGAATCTGAGAAGGATGTGAATGCGGCACACTGATTAAGGGCATTATCCCAGATATTGCTGATCACCGCATGGAGCTGGATAGACTTCACAGAGCCCTACAACCCCCCGCTCAGATGGCCTCTCTAGAGACATAATTGTGAAGCCCCATTTTTACTCGGTTAAAGAGGAGGTGATGAAAAAATCCAGGTTCTCTGACAATATCACGTTGCTGGGACACAAAATACAGATTTTTGTGGACCTATCGCCATATACAGTACAGAAAAGATGTTCCCTCAAACCGTTACTCCAACTCCTGATGGACAAGGAAATTTCATACAGATGGTCGTTCCCTCTCCGCCTTATTTTTTCCTACAGAAAATGCTACAGTTAGGACTGCTTAATCAGGAACCACCCTCCACACAGCTTGTCAGGGGAACCCCCTCATCATCAAAGAGACCCCCACCAGCAAGTCCGCTGCAACCTTCCTGGCTGACACAGAATTCCAAGCGTTCCAAGGAAACTCTCCCGCCAGCTCCTCCTGAAGATCAGGGCTCTGATCTGGTACTTTCCCCTGCTTCAATGTTAACCTCCTGGGATTTCCCAGTACCACTCTCCATGGTCTTCTCCATCTGACCACTGATCCTTCGCCTGAACTGAATCATCCGGGACTAGCTTAATAGGACTGGCGGTAGCCGTCTGACTGGGTCGTATGTTTTGGGTGGGGGTGGGGAGGGTGTAAGGTCCCATTTGCTCATTCGGGGGTACTAAAGGAGAGGAGACCATGCTATTTTTGCACTTTCTCACGCACGTTATAAATTCTTGGGTGGGAATTAGTTCCCAACCCCTGAGGGAAGCCTAATAGATACTGGAAGGGGATCTCGGTAATGTCATCAGTTGTCTGTTAATGTTTTATTATTGGACGCTCTGCTTAATTGTTCTCATAGGCTCCTCTACAGCCTTCAGTAGTTTTGTTTTTTTTTTTTTGTTTTTTTTTTTAGGTGACGGGGCTGTGGTGGACCCAGTGCACCTCCTACAGGAACCAGAGGCACTGCTAGTGCTCTTGGTTACTTAACCAGTTTCCCTATATTTAGGGCATTTCGGTCCTCTTAGGTCAACGGGTAAGAAATGGTTAGTCCATTCCACCCCGGGGGGTGGGGGGGGGGTTGGGGGACCCCTGAGTTCCAAGGTTTAAATTTTTGTTCTTCACTGTACATGCATTAACTCAGGTTTTGGTAACGTATCTGTTTTCCTTCCTTTCTCTTTTTACCCATTTCTTCTTCCTCATCTCTATTGCTTGTCTGAGCATTCCCAGGCTCCATGATTGTCCGTGGTCTCCCCATTCAGGTCCCAATGATATGATTGGTATGATTCAGGTCTCAATACTGGCTACACCCATGCTGACTCATGGCTTGTACTCATAACTCCAATCCCTCCCTCAAAATTATATCTCACAATACTCAGGGACTCGACTCCCCTGTCAAATGTAGAAAGCTGTTCCAGCAATACCATTCCATGCATGCAGACATTCTCCTACTCCAAGAAACCCACTTTCCATCCTCGTACAAACCTAATTTCCTCCATCAACGCTTCCCTCAATTTTTCTTATCCTCGGCAGCCAATAAAACAAAAGGGGTGGCCATCTGCCTGGCTAAACATATTAATCTCTCTCAACCGGAGACTGTGGCCCTCTGGGACACTACATCCTGGTATCAGGAAACATAGATGGGGAATTTTACACCTTTGTCTCTTATTACAGCCCTAATAAGGGGCAGAAAACCTTTTTTGACTCCTTACTACACAAATTACAACCACACCTCAAGGGCACAATTTTTATTGGTGGGGACTCGAACACCGCTTTCGATTTCTCTCTTGACAAATTGGGTGAGGGGGAACCGAAATCCAGACGTCCTTCTAGACAGAGCGTTCAGATTGCGAAGCTGCTTCATGATGCGGGACTGATTGACATCTGGAGAGAGACTAACCCTCACACTAAAGATTACACTCACTCTTCAGCACCTCACAACTCCTTTGCCAGGATAGACCACATCTTCACGCGCCCCAATACGATTCCTCTAATTAGAGGTTCCAAGATTGTAGACACCCCTTTATCTGATCACTCGATGGTCACTCTGATCACACAAAGACCCATGGGTTCCAGATCACCCCCTTGCTGGCGCTTACAGGAATCCCTTTTAAGTGACCCAATACAATGTTGGAGGAAGCCATAAAAGAATACTTCCGTATTAACACGACGAACGACATCACACCTATGACCGTTTGGGCAGCACATAAAGCAGTTATTAGGGGGGAAAATTATCCAACTATCAGCCAAACTCAGGGCAGAGCATAGAGCTGACACATTGAAATTAACGGAGGAATTCCAATATCTAGCTAAGGCACACAGACGACACCCTACGTCAGACTCTCTAGCTAAATTAGACAATGCCCGGGTCCTCCTGAATCTGAACTTGACAACGGCAGCGGAAAGGCACCTCAGGTGGACTGGGGCGAAATTCTACTCCCAAAAGGATAGAATTGGTTCCAGACTAGCGGTTAAGCTTAGTCCCAAGCCCCGCTCCCTAGCTTTCCCCAAAATTAGACTGTCCTCGGGAGACTTATCACAGAACCCAGCAAAGATCATGGAAGCCTTTCTCCAGTTTTACTCAGAACTCTATAAACCGAACCTCCCTCCCCCTAGGCTGACACAGAACACATTTCTAGACTCCCTACAGCTTCCCTCTCTGGCTACAGACCACAAAGACTTACTAGAGAGCCCATTAGACACAATCAAATCTCTGAAAGTAGGTTCCTCTCCAGGACCAGATGGTTTTTCCTCTGGTTACTATAAAAAATCTGGATCTTGTCTAGCCCCGCACCTAACATAACTATTTAACGCCCTTAGGGAGGGTACCCCTATGATGACAGACCTTAACTCAGCATATATATCGGTAATACCCAAACCAGGTAAGGACGCAAGAGAGGTGGGCAATTACCGCCCAATATCGCTGATAAACAACGATATAAAAATTATGACGAAAATACTAGCTAACAGGGTAGCGAGCTTCATTTCTTTATATATACATAAAGATCAGGTGGGTTTTATTCCCGGGAGACAAGGCCCGGATCATCTTAATCCTCAACTCCCAATGGGATGGGGGCCCCCCTCAGAAAGGGTTCCTCCTCTCAACTGATCTACACAAGACCTTTGATTCTATAGACTGGGCTTACCTTCTGGATATCCTAAGGAGATGGGGCTTTGGCCCATACTTTCTTAATATAATCAAATCGCTTTACTCTAACCCATCAGCCCAGGTACGTCTAATGGGCAGATACTCAGCCCCATGCTCCATAAGTAAGGGCACCAGACAGGGATGCCCACTCTCCCCCCTCCTCTTTGCGATGGCAATTGAAACTCTGGCCATAGCAATTAGATCGAACCCGACATTAAGGGGGTAGCCTGCGGGGACCAGGAACATAAATGTGCTCTATATGCCGATGACCTCCTACTTTATATAACCGCTCCTCTAATTTCCACCCTGGTGGTTTACAAAGTGCTGAGAGCTTTCAGCGAAATTTTGGGTCTTAAGGTTAACATGAATAAATCAATAGCACTTAACATAAATGTCCCCCCTGATCTGATGACACAACTCTCTAATAACTTTGACTTTGCCTGGGCTCCTACAGCTATCCCTTACCTAGGGATCAAAATAACACCAGATATCATTAACCTATTTAAAGCTAACTATCCCCCTATGCTACTCAAATGTAGGGGAAAACTTGAACAGTGGTCTCGATGTGGTCTATCCTGGCTAGGCAGGGTGCATGCAGTAAAAATGACTCTCCTCCCCCGTCTCTTGTACTTATTTCGTTCTCTTCCCATCCCACTCAAAAAATAGTTCCTCAGTAAATTTCAATAGGAGGTTATACGCTTTATTTGGGGTAACAAGGGGTACAGGTGCCCATCAAGTACCCTTCTTCGCTTCGGTTTACCAGATCTCTGGAGCTTCTACCAAGCGGTCCAATTATCACAAATTTCAATGATCTTCTCCAGGGGCCCAAAACCAGATTGGCTTGACACTGAAAGGACAGCTGTCCCCCTTAACACTATTGACTTTCTTCTTTGGTGTGACCCTAAGGTCAGGCCCGCCATAATGTCCTCCACTCTCTCTCACTCTATTGCACTATGCTCTAAGCTATACATACGACACACCCTAACATCCCCACTGAAACTACTGGCTCATCTGTTCCATAATGTGAATTTCCCTCCGGGACTAAACATTCAGGCGTTCAGATGGTGGATGGATAAGGGCCTCTATCGCATAGGCCACTTTCTCTCCCCAGCAGGTCCTCTTACTCTGTCCCACTGCAGGAAGAAATTGGACATGCCTAACATGGAAATTTTCAGATTCTCACAAATCTCCCATTACTTAAACTTCATTTGGACCAATAAGACGGTACCTCCCACAGTCACCCCCTATGAGCACTGGTGCTCCAATACCACTGATCAGAATGGGGGAATCTCTTTGATTTATACAGTCCTCTTGACGAATGTGGAGAAGCCGACTTATGCTCGGGCCTGGGAGGAGGACACGGGCAGGACGTGGACCACATCTGAATGGTTTTGGACCTCGATACGATCCTTCAAAGGTATTTGTAATATATCTCTCATAGAAGCTAGTCTAAAGATATTAACCAGGTGGTACTATGTTCCCTCTAGATGGGCACTGATTTACCTTGGAACCTCATCTTCATGCTTTAGAGGATGCGAGCTAGAGGGTACCATGATACATATATGGTGGACCTGTCCCTGCATCAGGTCCTTTTGGCGGAAAACCTTCCGCATTATTAGCTCTTTAACGAATACGACGGTAACTCCAGATCCCAATATAGCTCTACTCAATCACTACATCCCCAACATAACTAAACACCTACAGGATCTCTCTTTCTTTGTTTTGCTGGGGGCTAAAATCACAATAGCAAAGGCCTGGAAGAGGCCTACGGTCTCATTCCAGTGCTGCAAGAGGAAAGTCACCTGGATTATGACTCAGGAGCAAATAGTAGCGAAACTAAATGACAAGACTAAGAGATTTAGTGCCACCTGGGAACCCTGGGCAACATTTTGCAACATACCTTTGCTACCGGGGATGGAGCGTGGAGCCGGGAATGCTCCCTCCCCTCCTTGACCCTATTGCGTACTTCATTCCTTCCCTTTCTCACGTTTCTTTCCTCCTCTCTTTGGGACGACCTAATCTCACCATCACTACATGTACAGTAAGACCTGCAGTTGCCCCTACGGGGGGATTTTTCAGCAGTTGCAGGTCGGGCGGTCCGAGTGGGCCAGTTCTCATTGTTACTCAGGTGATAATCAACTGATCTAGCTTTACTCTTGGATAAGGAGGGCTCCGCTGGTACAGCATGGCCATCCAGCCAGGAGAGACCCCGGTGGGGGGAATGGCCGTTGGCTCCGAGGGGGCTCTGTGCTTGTCCACAGATAGTTCCCAAAGGGGTGGTGAGTTTGGAGCCTTGTGGGTCGTCTGACGGCCATCTTTTCTTCTTTTTTTTGTTATTTTTCTTCTCCTTTTGTTGCTTTACTCACCTGACTGATAAACACTTAGGCTTTGACCCCTTCACAGGCCTGAGCTTAGATTTTGAGTTCACTAATGATTGGTTAACCAGTATGTTTTTCTTATTTACTCTGACATCTATTAATAGACATCATTATCTGGACTCAATTTGAATGTGTAACTGTACTGTTTTAGAGTCTGATAAACTTTACATTGTTCTGTTAACATTTTCTTTACTTTGTATACATTCTTACGTACAATAAAAATTATTTAAAGCCAAAAGGAGTATTTACACTGTACAATAAATAATTTATACTAAAGTCAACATTTAAACCCATAAAGATAAGTGTCTCTAGTCTAGAATCCACTCATCCTCTTTTTAAATTAATACTCAATGGTGCCTCCACTTCTTCACACTCCTTCAACTTTTTGCATTACCATAAATTGTAATGCATGTGGTTCACGATTATGGAGGCACCTAAAAAAGTTCAGGTACACTATGATCTTTCCTCTCCTTTTTAATCTTTCTCACCTGCTATTCTACTCATTTTGCTAAGATGCAGTTAATCCGACCCACGTATTGGAGCCTACATTCACAAGGAGGTAGACAACATTATTGTATTCTAGTAGCCTGCACACAATCAGGGACTATGCAACATCATTTTATTGATGACTTTAGTGACAGCACTAATGAGTTTCAGCTATTCAAGGCCTTAGTCACAGCAGATTACATTTTTGGATCAGCATCTAAATAAAGGGGTGGCTGTAGGCAGAGTAGTGGTACAAGCAGAACTTAGAAAAGGAATGCAGGTCCTCAATCATAGCACAGAAGCCCTAAAATAGCAAAGCTGGCAGTTGTGTCCCTAGTCTGTCCCTCCACGTCAGGAACCTCTCCCTAGGGCTAAGTATGCTTTCCCTATCCAGCGTGGATCAGGTACCTACTCTAACCACTTCGCACCTGTACACCAACTGCAACAGGGCACTGCTATTTATTAGCATTGCCCTCACTAAAGATTACTGCTGAAGTCATTCAATGTTTCACCATCCTATCGGACCACTGCTCTCCTGGTGCCACCTACGGAGGCTGCAGAGAAACAATGTTCCTCTCCTCCTCCATTCCCTCTGTACAGCCGTCAGCAACACAATGCCACCTATAGAGGGGAGGGTAAATTGCACCTACCAACATACAGGTATACCCCCTCGATTCCTTCTTTTCTTCCTTACTTCTTCTCCAAAAACATGTCTCAGTTGATGCATATAGGTATCTTTATCAGAGCAGTTTCCTCTACATTTAAAAAAAAACCCTATTGGAATATTTTTAATCCATGAATTTCAATGCCAACTATTTACAATCACATAGCTATTGCAATCAGTCTCCTTCTAATAGACTTGTGTTTTTATCAACTATAATAACCAAATCTAAAAAATCACTTTGTTCTTAATGTAGGAGGATTGTTCAACTTTTACCTCCTGTAGACTTTCTCCTGTACCCCCCACACAAAGCAGACTCTCATTAATATACCATCTCCACATAATCAGTTCTAATTATATCCTTTAATTAAAGAAAGTGTATTAGCAATCTCCAATGAAGCCATTGGCATTAGCCAGAGCAAATTTATACCAAGAGCTGAACCAGAATGTGTTATTCTCAAGGAATAGCCTAATAGTGTCTATCAAAAATCTAGATTTCCCCTTATCCATTCTTATCTATTTCTGCTTCCTGATTTAACATCTTAGTTGACCAAAAACCAGCTCTCCCTCCAATCTGTTTGGCTCAAATGAGTAAGCATATCCTTTGTATTTTTTAAGTAGGATGGGGACTTATGTACAAAAGGAGTAGGTAAAATACTCAGACAGTAACCAATCAGCTTCTAATATGAGCTTATTCAATTAAGCTTTGAAAATACAACCTAGGTGCCAGATTCTGTGTGCACCAGTTTTATAAAATCTGTCCCACTGAGTCTTCCTGAAGGGTCAGTCAGACCAGACTCCTATGTATTATAGAGAGCACATATACTATATTGTCAAAAGTATTGAGACGTCTGCCTTTGCGCGCACATGAAATTTAAAGGCATCTCAGTCATAGTCAGTAGGGTTCAATATTGAGTTGGCTGACCCTTTGTAGCTATAACAGCTTCAACTCTTCTGGGAAGGCTGTCCATAAGGTTTAGGCTTGTGTCTATGGGAATGTTTGACCATTCTTCCAGAAGCGCATTTGTGAGGTCAGGCAATGATGTTGGAAGAGAAGACCTGGCTCGAAGTCTCCGCTCTAATTCATCCTTAAGGTGTTTCATCAGGACCTTGCTTTGTGCACTGGTGCGCAGTCATGAACCCTACAGACATATGCCCCGTACACATGATCGGACATTGATCGGACATTCCGACAACAAAATCCATGGATTTTTTCCGACGGATGTTGGCTCAAACTTGTTTTGCGTACACACGGTCGCACAAAGTTGTCGGAATTTCCGATCGCCGAGATCTAGAAAAGGCCAATTCAGAACCAAGAGCGGCACCCTTTGGGCTCCTTTTGCTAATCTCGTGTTAGTAAAAGTTTGGTGAGAGACGATTTGAGCTTTTTCAGACTCGTGGTTTTCAGATCGTTTTCTGCTGTTCAGTTTGTGCTTGTGAGTTTGTATCTGCTCTTCAGTGCGTGCAGCAAGCTACGCGTGACTCTGTCATTGTGTTCTTGTTTGTTCGTTACTGTTTTTCAGGTCGCTCTTCACAGGCCTTGCTGTTCTTCAGTGCATTCTGTTACTTCGTTCTGAGCAGCCGACCGTTTTCTAGCCATGTTGCGTATACGTACTCCTCATAGAGTTCGTGCTGTGCGGGGGCTTGGTGTTGGGGTCCTTACCTTGACACAAGTCCAGTCCATGAACAGGGTGGGGAGGAGTTCATGGACCAAGAATTAGTTGCTCCAGCATGACCAGTTCTGTTATATGCCTTTGCTCCGTGAGATCTGTGAGAATAATCCTGATGATTTCAGGAACTTTCTCCGGATGACGGACCCCGCATTTCACCGTTTGTTGGCTTTGCTGACCCCTTATATTAGTAGACAGGATACCTGCATGAGGCAAGCCATCACTCCGGAGCAGAGGCTTGTTGCCATCCTGCGGTACTTGGCAACGGGGAGAAGCCTGCAGGACTTGAAGTTCTCGACAGGCATCTCCCCCCAGGCTCTGGGGATCATTATCCCAGAGATCTGTTCTGCCATCATCCAGTTCCTACAGAAGGAGTATATGAAGGTAAGATTTTTATCCTTTAATATCACATTTTATTGTATTTAATGTTTGCTAATGTATTGTATTTCTTTCCTCATTCCCTAATTACCATGATTGTAATATGCTGTGAATGTCCCCTTTGTCCTTATGCATGCTGGATTTTTATGTAATTTTTTTTTTAGTCTTTCATACATATTTGCCTTCACTAACCTCCCCAGCATGCTCTCCTGGCCTATATTCACCTCATGTAGTCAATTAACAATGTATTTTATCAGCTCCATAGTAGTGCTTTACCCCAAACACCCCCTAAAATGTTTAGAAATGTGATTTGTGCTTTAAATTCTGGCAGAGTGGCAGAGGCTTTTTTTTTGTGGTGTCCCCAAATCATTTTTAGTAACCCTCCCTCCCCCCAACTGCTAAGTCAGCTGATCCCAATTCTCTATCTATCCTCAATCATCTATCTGCTGACTTTGCCAAACCCATACACACTATACTCATCTCTTTAGTGCTCAGATGTATGGATGAATTCCCCAAAGCATGTAGTGCAAGGGCCTGCCTGTATACTTTCAAATGGTACTGTTTAAAGTTTTTGTATCCTATTATTATCTTGATAGGTAATAGCAGAATGTCCAAATGTGCTCAAATGTGTACAGTGTGTATTTATATCTTTGTATTATGACACATCTTACCTGTCCAGTGGGCTGCCAATAGTGTAACTAAGGAAGGGCTGTTCAAAGTAATACCCATTATTTAGGCATTCATCTCTCAATGAAGTGGAGAGGGTTACCTTATACTTTGGTCTTTAAAAACTCCCTCAAATAAATGTTATCTTGCTGTTGGCCAGGAATGTTTGTGTCTAATCTGCTTTCCCTGTTTATGTGAAAAATGACTAAATTTTTTGTTTTGTTTGACTCCACAGTTTCCTTCCACGCCACAGGAATGGCAGACTGTGGCCTCCCACTTTGCCCAGCGATGGGACTTTCCTAACTGAGGAGGGGCAATTCATGGGAAACACGTCCACATCATCCCACCACCCAACTCGGGGTCATACTATTATAATTATAAGGGGTTCAATAGTATTGTGATGTTGGCGGTGGTGTCGGCTACTTACGAGTTCCTGTATGTGGACGTGGGGAAGAATGGCCGGATGTCCGATGGTGGAGTCATCGCCCAGAAGGAGTTCTACAGGCGTCTCCAGAATGGCAGCTTGGACTTGCCACCTCCAGAAGACAATGTGGAAGGACTCCCATTCGTCTTTGTTGCTGATGAAGCGTTTGCGCTGGGGGACCATCTTATGCGCCCATTCCCGATGAGGACCCTCACCTTGGACCAGAGGGTTTTTAATTACCAGCTGGCCAGAGCCAGAAGAGTGGTGGAGAACACATTTGGAATCATGGCCAGCCGATTCCGCCTATTTCTTACACCCATCCACATGGCGGAGTACAAACTGAATCATATTATCCTGGCGTGCTGTGTTCTACACAACTTTTTACGGCAACATTCTGCCAACTATGCTGGCTCAGTTGGGCCTGAGGCTGGAATTCCACATGAACCAACCCTGACGGCGCTTGAAAGTGGCCGTCCTGGCTTGCCCCCCTGAGTGCCCGTGATGTCCGGCTAAGATACCTTGAATTCTGTGCGGGTAGGGGGGCTATCAATATGCCAGACAATGTCTAAAACCTTTTTCAAATAAAAAATACTACTCAAATCTTTGGTGACATTTACTGCTTGTGTTTGTTTTAGCTGACCCTGACAAAAATGTGGTGAGTCCTGAAAATGGCGTGATTGTGTAACCTTACAAAGCACTGTTGGGTGTTATTTACTAAAGGCAAAGACACTTTGCACTACAAGTGCACTTGAAACTGCACTGAAACTGCACTTGTAGTGCAAAGTGGATTTGCCCTTAGGAAATATCATCTATTGTCACAGTAAACACCAATTAGAGCACCACAAAAGTGTTGTAGCGTTGAGACAATAATCCACACATTCTTGATTAACAATCTTTTTAATACCAGCACAATCACATGTGCATTTAAAAAAGGTTTTTTAAAACAAACCAACATGTTTGTTGTATAACAATTGTTGGTGTCACATTAGAAATAGTAGAAATGTCCATTTAAGATAAAACAGGCATGTTTAAATCCATCAAGAAAGACACAAATCTTGAACTTACAAAGTTCACTTGTGGTAGAACTTGAAGGCAATATCAGACATGAGTATTTACAAACTGTGTTTGATATTGTGTTCAGATGGGGTAAAGTCACCCCAGAAAAAGCCAAATTTTGAAGATGTACACAAGTTTACGAATGTCAACATGTGCTACCTGCCATCACGGGGGATCAAGAGATGTGTTTGGGGGGTGCAACCCCTTCCTCACAGCTACTTTATTATTGAGGAAGGGGTTGCACCCCCAAAACGCGTCCATTGATCTCCCGTGATGGCAGATAGCACATGTTGACACACTGTGTGCCTCTTCAAAACTTGGCTTTTCTCAAATTTGTCAAAAAATGTAAAAAATTTGTAGCACACAAAAAAACAAAGGGATTTGGAGGGGTTTCAAACTCTCCCTAAAACATCAATGATGTTCTTCATTTTTTGAAGAACATCATTGATGTTTTTCTTGATGTTTTCCAAGTCCCTATTACACCCCATGATCTCCCCAATCAGGATCTGTGCACTTTCCGAGGTGAAAGGATCTGGATCCACAACATCACGATCACCTAAAAAGATAGAAACCAAAAAACACCATGTATTATAAATATTCTGGCATCCATCTCTTACCCGAGCCTGTGGTCGCAAACACTGACCTGTTGTGGTGACAATTTCCACCACGTCTTCCTCCTCCTGCTCTGCTTGTCTTGGGTGGATTTCCCCTTCTTCCAGAGGTGTAACAGAAAGAGCGACCAACTCGCTTAGGAAAAAGGAAAAGGCCGTGCCACATCCAATAGTCATTAGCATAAAACATTGGGTTCCCCTATATGGACTTTCCCGGCACTTGCACAAAAGTAGAGAATATAGAGGTGTAGACTAGTATGAAATATATAAAAAAATGTTTTTATTTAATGAAAAAATACATTCTAAAGGAGCTAGTTGTTCATAAGCAGTAATTTCCACAGAGGGCTGAATTTATAAACAATCTACTTAAGGGGTGCCTCTCTCGACCCCAGCATAACGCTCTGGCGTATGCGAGCCCGGGCTGGGCAGGATAGGTGAACTGTTACATCCCTCTGTGGAAATTACTGCTTATGAACAACTAGCTCCTACCGCCCAAGAACAGCTCCCATATTCACACTACAACTGCCTACCATCCCACCTTGCATTTTCATGTGGCCTTTTAAAAAGTCTCCCTTCTAGAAGTAACCAATGAAATCCTCTCAGATGAACCCCTCTTTTCAAACATGCCCCTGAAGAAGGACTGAGCAAATATTAAATACCCTGAAACGCGTCGGGCTTGAAAAGAGTCTCTCTGTATACCCCATCATTGCTTACTGTATGATGTTTACTATGTTTATTATGTATTACTACTATGCTATCTAGGATATCCACATTGTTTTTAGAAAGTCGATATAGGGGAACCCAATGTTTTATGTTACTTCTTCCAGAGGTGGGGGGTCAGTGGTCTCCTCAGATGAGGGGTGTCCTCCGAGTCTTTTCTCCCCTATGTAAAAAAAAAAATGGTATTCTTAGCACACAGATATTTGATGGCAGAACTATAAATATGAAACATTGCTTGGAAGTTGGGTACAATTGTCTATTTTGGCAGAGTTCCAATATGTAGAATTTTTAGTGTCCTTTGTCAAGCTTCAATACTTTACCTGTTTTGTACAAGCTTCACAGATGGAGACACCCCTATAGTATACACTGGAGCACCTGTGTGGGCCCCCTAATAAAAAGGGTGTTCTTGTGTCCCACACTAGTGCTCCAGCGTCCAGATGTGTAATCAGCTGCTGAGTGTCCTCTCCTTACACAGAATCTAGTTTGCATTTCATTCTAATAACAAACACATCTACACAACCAAATTAGTTTCAGACAAGTAGGCCCTAAAAAATGTGGGCAAATGCATATGGCCAAAACAATGGTGTTTTCTAGGCCGAACGAACAATGTTTTATACGAACGAATAATGTGCCCATGAACATGAAAGTTGCCTTTTGAAACTGGATAACAGTTAAGAAAAGCACATGGAGCAGCACGAACGTAATAAACATAAAGAATAGGAACACAGGACAACTACTTACTTTTTTGCAGCACTCTCCGGATCTTTCGGTACTGCTCATGCTCTCTTAATTTGAGGTCCGACCACCACTTCCTGAGCTGATCTTTCGATCGTCGTACCCCTAAATTCCGGTGCAGACTCTTGACCACTTTTGCCATGATCTTGACCTTTCTGACATTGGGGTTGGTTTAAGGTCCATACTTCCCGTCATAGTCGGCCCTCTTTAGGATGTCGAACATCTCCCCAAAGGACATATTCGATGACTTAAATCTTCTCCTTCTGGATCCAGACGTTTCTGGCTCTGGGCTTTCCTCCTCCTCCTCCTCGTTGCTGTAATTAGCACGCACCTGTTGTGTCTCTGCCATGTGCTCTTCCCCCACTGCGCTGAACAAAAAGGGGCGGGAATAGACTAGAAAGAACGTCAGGGGTGGGCGGAGTTACACGCATGCGCAGTGTGTATAAAGCGTAACACGCCTGCGTAGTACGTACGATCTGTGAGCGGAGGAAGGAGTATCGGAAGCGCCGATCGTGATAACGAAGGTAAGATCTAAACTTGGGCCTATACTGCTTCTAGATTGAGGCCTATATTGTAACAAGATTAGGAGAGTTTTGCCTGACATTAGGGTTTGATTCGTTTTGCAGATAAAATGGATGGCTTCAATGACCTGAACTTCCTCCCCCTGTTCATAGACAAGTACAGGAAGCTGCCCTGTCTGTGGCAGGTGAAACATCCACATTATAATCATAAACAAAAGAGGCAGGCAGCGCTGGAGAAACTGCTGGAGTTGGTGAAGCCGGTGGTCCCCACAGCAAACATCCCCTATTTAAAAGCCAAAATTGGTGGCCTGAGGAGCACTTATCTTAGGGAGCGCAAGAAGGTCACGGATTCCCAGAGATCCGGAGCTGCAGCAGATGACGTTTATGTCCCCAGGCTGTGGTACTATGAGAGACTGCGATTTCTGTCAGACCAGACAGGAGTCAGGGAATCCCTCTCCACTCTTCCTTCCACTCTTCCTTCCACCCCAGCTGAGGCTTCCAATGTCCAACCTGGGACTTCCAGCCAGGAAGAAGTGGAGGAGCCCATCTTGAGCCAGGTATAGCATTCTTCTACAGATTTCTGGTCAATAAATAAATGATGTTTACTAGATGTTATTATTGATCACTAATTGCTGATTTAATACAGTTTTTTACATATCAATAGAGAGTAGTGGGCAAAAATAATTGGGACAAGAATGAAAAATGCTGGGCTCAGAAGGATAGTCTGTTATATTTGTTAACATTCAATTTGCAACAGTCATGAGATGAAAATTGTGTGTGATTGATGAAGAAAAAACTAAAACTATGTCCCTTTTTCATACACAGGAAGACCTCAGCCAGGACGAGGCTCTGGAATGTGGCACACAGGAGGAGGCTGTGGAATGTGGCAGCCAGGAGGAGTCGGGGATTAGTGGCAGCCAGGAGGAGGTGGGGCTAAGTGGCATCCAGGAGAAGCCTGGGCCCAATAGGAGCCTGACCGAATCGCAGGTTCCTCCCCTCCGCCTTCCAAACAAAAGACCCAGGAAGGGGAGTCACGTGCAGGATTCAACACTCAGGCTCATTCAGGAGGCTTCTACATCCCTCAGAGCCTTACCCACTCCTGAAGAGGCCTTTGCCTGCATGGCTGCCACCAAACTGAAGGGCATGCAGGAAGGTCAACGCCTCATGTGTGAGAAACTTCTTTATAAAGTCCTAACTAAGGGGGTGAGTGGCGAAATCACACCCAATACCGACGTGATTGAGTTGGACCATCCTCCTCCTCCTCCTGCCACAACTACACCACCACAGCCACAGCGTGGAAGGAAGCATGGAAGGAAGACCAGAGAGTGATTACCTGGGTTCAGTCTGGTGTGACAAAAGATGCAGTCTCTTGGATGGCCACAGCCTGGGGACACAGATGTCATCTGCTGCTTTCAGGATCTCTGGGACTTCTGGACCAGACTTCACTCCCTTATATATGGACTCCTCAGGCCACCAATTTTGCAGTAAAAGAATTGATGTGTGTCCTGGGGGCCAAAGGCTTCACCAATTTCTGCTGTTTCTCCAGCGTTGCCTCCCTCTTTGTTTGGTTCTGAGCCCTTAATAAAGGAATTTTTGTTTCAATTATACTCACCTATGTGTGTTTTCCTTCAAAAAGGACAGTTTGTTTGTGAGGAGGCAGGTACATTTCAAAAATACAATGTGAAATTAACAAGGGACACCAACACCAAGCAACCTTCTTGAGATTAAATAATACAAGATAATAATGGTGTTGTGGTAACTTGACACACAAAACACACACAAAAATATTATGGAGTAAAACCCCCAAAAAATAAAAAATACATCAGCCTGGAAAAAAATACAAACACAAAAAAAAATAATCAGCCTTGAAAAAAATACAAAACAAAAATAAAATCAAAATATATTGAGGGAATCATGATAAATAATAAAGAAAAAAGTTTGTGAGAAGTCTGTGTGAATATGAGCAGCAAAACTACTTCATTCTTCTCACATTATAAAGAAGAAGAGAGTGTGCTGTATTAAACAATTTAAAACATTGCAGCGTGACGAAAGTGCTGTATCCATTCCGAATGCTAATTTTAGCAGACCGAGCTGTTTCGTCTCAGAATTTCTTCTGAGCATGCGTGGCACTTTGTGCGTCGGAATTGGCCACACACGATCAGAATTGACGCAATCGGATTTTGTTGTAGGAAAATTTCATAGCCTGCTCTCAAACTTAGTGTGTCGGAAAATTCGATAGAAAATGTCCGAGGGAGCCCACACACGGTCGGAATTTCCGACAACACGCTCCGATCGCATATTTTCCGACCGTATTAAAATTCATGTGCGTGTAAGGGCTAAGTCACACCTATGCATTTGTAGTGCTTTTTGCATTTTGCACATTTGCACTACAGCCCATTTAACATGGTTTCCTATGGAACACGTTCTGTAGAGCAAATCTGCAAAATGCAAAAAGCACTAAAAGTGCATAGGTGTGAATCAAGCCTAAAGGCAGGTGTCCCAATACTTTTGACAACATAGTGTATATGACTCCACTATCTTATGTTTTCTTGAGAAGTTTACAGATTTTCAATTTGTTCTGTGCCTTTGGATCACTTTTTAATTCAATATATATCTTTTTGTTTGCTAGTTGTCTAACAGACAAGAGTTACAAGAGATAGACTTTTTGAGTATAAAGCTAGTCATACATGGGTCAGTTTTTTCATTCAGCCCGCTGAAAAACTGACCTGATTTCCCCACCCACATATTCGACGTGAATGCAAGAATACTCCCCGTTATGTCATTGTATTCTGACAGCAGGACTTCCTTCCCCGATAGATCCACTTCTCATGAATGAAAACAGTCATACATGGATCATTCAAAATCAGGCCAGTTTCAGCTGAACAGGCCCAATTTCAATCCATGTATGGCCAGCTTAAGACACAAGTGAGCTTCAGTAGATGTTTTTTGGAATAACTCCTAAGAATCCCTGTCTCAAGCTGTACATTACCGCAGAGGTGGTCTGAATAGCAAAAGATTATTATTGCCTGCAAATCTTAAAAAAGGGGCAGAGCCAAAAAAATCACAGTAAATTGAGGAAGTAGAAGGATGGTACTGAAGCATAGTTGAGAAACTGAAGAACACAAATCCCTTTTTTAAAGGTAAATGATAATATAAAACTAAACTTGTTGTTAATTTAATATATGGCCCATTATTACATATTATCTCATCTACACATTCAAGAGAATAGTTATTTAAATGCACAGTGTTCACAAATATAAGCATTAAATAGTCATCCATATCTAATGGAAAAGGGCATTTGAAGGAGGTCTTATAAGCCACTTAAATGGCTAAGTTATACTCTGCAGGAGCTGTTCATTATTAACAAACTCGTTAAGCAGAGCACGGCATGCTGCCTTATGTAACATCCTGCAGTGTCCTTGTTAACCCAAAGGAATATATGCAATCATCTGCACTGTCCAGACATCAAAATTATGCAATGCTCTGCTTAACGCATGCCTCTCCAGCTTATGCAATGCTCTGCTTGAAGTCTTTCTCCTTAGCTACTGTAAACGACTGATTACACACTCTATAGTTATGCAATGCCCGGCAGGATTCCTTGTCTTAGTCATTATGGAAGGAATATATAATGTATACTTAGCGCATCTACTTTTCAATCATACATTAACACACCATCTACTAGAGTAGTGTTTCTCAGCCTTTTATCAGTCAAGGCACTCTTAAAAATCATGCACAATCTCTTTCTAAAATGTAAAAAACTAAACTAATAGTTTTACATAATGCAGCAACATCCACACATGTAGGACACTCAAAGTGATTTATTCTTCAAAAGCATATGCACCTTTGCACACTGGTACTGACTAGCATTGCAGTGTTTCTCTCCTTCTCTCAGCTAATGTGACCACAGTGCTGATGGAGAGGAATAGGGGAGGGGCAAACAAGGATGCTGTGCAGGCACCCAACACCCCGCTTATCAACCGACGGCATCATTAGTTGTTAGGACTCCAATGTCTAGAAGATTGTAATGGTGCCCAATGAAAACATGTAACTTTGTGTAAATGAAAGGGAGGTTTGATCTACCTGGTGGCTTGTATACCATTTTTGTGCAAGGCATTTTGGCAAGGCACCCTTTAGGAAACCTGAAGGTGCCCTAGGGACTGGACACCCTGGTTGAAAAAGGCTATACTAAAGGCACTCATGTTAAAGAGAAATGATTTATTTGTTCTTTGTCCTATGCAGGATAAAGAAGCAATTGGGGCTTACAGTGGGGTCACGGAAAGTACTGCTGTGCTGGGCCTGCATTAAATTGACCTAACTTGGCCTAAACTGTTTCTAAAGTGGCCATACTGCTTCCAGATATTCCTAGGTCAACAAGGTGAACATTTAGAAGAGCTCTGACAGGAATATCCTGAACAAGGCTTAACAGTAATGAAAAGGGCAAGCAAGAATTGCAAAGAGGGGTTATGTGGATTTCAGCTAATAGGGTAACCCAGAACAGGTGATGTGCCATTGCTCAGTAATGTTTTGTGGTGCAGCGTTTGGTGGGTTGGTAACCCTCTCAGCAATTTTGCGCTTTAGCTGTTGGTTCCAATGGCTCCTCTTGGAATGGTGGCGACGAACCCGCTCTGTAGGGCTATGGGTACAGTTGAGTAGACCGCACTGGTATGTTGGTGAATGTCCTTGGGCTTAGCACTCTCCCTCGATGTTTGCATCCTTCCCCGATCTGGCCCCATAGTCCCTTCATTTTCTCCAGGCAGTTTGATAAAAATTCTTTATTCACTCCTCCTCCTCATCCTCTAAAGTGTCAGGAGTGTGTAACACTCCTGTTCCATGGCAGCTGGTACTTTCATTCCAGCATCCAGGTTTTGGCTGAGCTGTACTCTCCCTCTCTGACTGTTCACTTGCAGGGTGATTGATATAGACACAGCTTCTGGGTGGAGACCAAACCTGTTTTATGCCTGCCAAGCCCTCAGTGCCATGCTTGTGATAGTGTTTGCCACACATGTTTCAAACTCCCTGTTTGCCTACTTTGTTCCCATGACTTGACCTTTACTTCAACGGTTCCACATCTTGCCAGCTAGTTTGGATTCCCTTGTTATCTACTGTACCTCAGGTTGAACTTTGGGCAGCCTGCCTTTTGAGCACAGATTTGTTCCTGATTACTCTATGAACATTGCCTGCTGTGAACCCAGACAGCCGTTGGACCACTCTGTCTGTCTGCCAACCACAAGTACCTGTTTGCTGTGCTTAGCTCGTGCCTGCCCCGGTGTGGTAGCCAGGCACTATAGCATTGCGTATAAGATCTGGGGGCAAATCAGTACTGGTAGGCTTGCCTTATAGTAAAGGGGCTGCTATAGGTGAAGAACACAGAGCTAGCTATAGTGCCTGACTATCAATGCTAAGGGTAGACATTACATGAGGCTGTTGGGATCTGTAGTTCTACAAACATTCCCACACAGTGTAGCAGTCTCTTCAAGGGGCTACATGTCCCAGCATGCTTTACAGCAGTCATATATCCTCCTCCTCTTGAGTCTCAGAGCCTATCTGGATTTATAGTTCAGGAAGTCAATTCCTGCGTTATAGAGATGCTGTTTGGACTACATCTCGAATGAGCCCAAGTGCTCTGCATTACAGTCTATGAGATTGCTTGGCTAGCTCTTCTACTCTCTGAGCCGCAGCACAGCCAGCATGAGAAGAGGATTTCATTTAGACTGCTCCGACTCCCAGATTGACAGTGTAGATGGGGGAGGGGAAGGCAGAAGAATGAGCAGCTACATGGAACAGCCAGCATCTGGCTACACTAATGTCCCAGAGACACTTTATAATCCTGTATAGCTATCTTCAAATTCAGCAGCACCTATAATCCCTCCACTTACAGCGAAGGAAGACATTCAGGCAGAAGTCCATTTTTTATTTTTTTTTAACAGAAGATTTTTTCAGTTCAATTGTGGACCGATGCAGTCTTTATACCCAGGAGCACAATGCCACCCAATCCCAGTTCTGTTTATGTCTGTCCATTTGGAAATCTGTCACAGTTCAAGAATTGAATGTGTTTCTTGCTTATTATCTGAGGAACTCTATACAAAAATATAATGTTCCAATGGACTGAGTATATGTGCCCTACTCTTTCCTAGGTCTCTATGTCCCATATTATGAGTATGCCAGTCATTTTTTTCCACATTGACATGTATGATAGTGGAATGTCACTAGCTCAGGTTTATGTACTTGATACTTTGTAACTCTATTTTCTTTTGGTATGGTTGCTCCTCTTAGGGCCCTTTCACACGGGCTTTCCGATCAGGTCCGCCTGTCAGTTTTTCAGGCGGACCTGATCTGACCTTGCAGTCTCCTCTATGGAGTGGCAGACGTCAGCGGACACATGTCTGCTGACACCCACTGCTATCCAATTCGATTCTGCCCCCTGATGGTGGTCCCATTTTCCATCCATCTGGCAGATCAGATATGATCAGATGAAAATGGACAGGCAGTCCCACTCGATTCCCCCATAGAGGAGAGCGGGACTGTGTCCGCTCTGCAAAGCGGAGCGGGCAGGACCTGTCATCCGCCTGCTCAGCGGGGATCAGTGGAGCGATCCTCCCATGAGCAAGCGGATTCTGTTAGGCAGAGGTGCCCATGGGAACGGGGACTTCCTGTATTTCTCCTGCCCTGTGTGAGGTGGTTGTTTCTATGTTTAACTCACAAACAATTCTTAAAATAAAATCTGATTTCTTGGCCTTACACTAAATATGGCACTCACAAAAAAAAAAAGAACTGCAGTCCTATTGGTCCACAAACTCTATTCACTATATGTCACTCTATATCTCCATTATGTGCAGGACACGCTATAAATAAAATAACCATATGATTTTAACACTTTAATGACAATTCCCTTTGCCCACCTCAAAATCACCATGAATATGACAAGCGTTATAAAAGTAGGCCACTGATCAATTATTTTACCCCCCCCCACACACATTTTCCACATTGTATACTCCAAACATATATGTATTAATGAGTTCCCCGTCCATTTTACAGGCAGGTTAGGCATAAAACAATATTACTCAAGTAAACAGGGCAGATACAGGGTAAAGCTTTCTAAACTTTGTTAGAGGGCCACAGGGTACATGTATAACTTTCAGGTTTACGAAGATAAAGACAGCCACCTGGAGCCTTTGAATGCTCAACCTACTTCTATCGGGGATACCACTTTTATTTAGACAAATTTTATACTAGCCTTCCACTTTTCACAGTCAGTAGGTCACTTCAAATCAGAAGGGCTTCCCACAAAGACTGGTTGCCACAAACTTGAAAAGGGGGGGAGTCAGCCAATTTGCAAAATGAAGAAATACTGTCTCTTAAAGTATATCTTTACTCTCCCAATCAACATTGATTCTTTTTAATCCCCATGCTGCTAGCATTAGTAAATATATAGGAAAGTGTATTGTATTTACTTGTTTTAAGCTTTTTTTTTTTTTTTTTTTTTTACATTTCTTTAGTTACTTTCTGGTTTCTTGACTGGGCAAATTATGTCATACATCTTAGGAGTCTTTAGGAGGGGGGAGGGGTTTTCTCAGCTACGCACACTCTCCGGCATGCATGCCTGAGCAAAGGGCAGATGGATTTCAGGAAGCAAGTGCTACATGAATCATTTGCCCTTACTCAAGATGACCATGGCTAGAAATGCCAGACGGTGTTTTTCAAAGTGATTTCTCAACAAAATAAAGCATAGAGACGTGGATGAATGGGAAAGTTTGGTTTAAATATTAAACATTAATTAAATAGTGTTTTTGGTGCTCAGATGCAGTGAAGATCCGCTTTAAATGGAAAGATAAGCAGGATGTGTATGTCCTTTCTTTCATCAGCCAAGACACCTTAGTGGAAATCAGTGGCCGTGTGTCCATAAGGCCCCTCTCTCCAGCCACCCCCTCTATGTATCATGGATAGATTCATGCATTGCATGAATTTATCCATGGCCACCGCTGCCACTCCCTATTAAGGTGCCCGGCCCCCTTTCGGGTGCCTGAATTACAGCGGCGGGGGGGGGGGGGGTTGAAGCACCTGATTAGAGCCATAGGTTCTAATAGGCATCAAAAAAGGGTGACCTGTGAGTGCCATGCAGTTCACCCAGGTGTGTTAGAAAAGCAAATTAATATGCGCTCTCCTAACACTGAACCGCCTCTCCGCCAATTAGGTGCTCGGGTCTGTTACCCATCACCTGATTGGCTAAAACGACAGGTGCTGTGATTGGACGCCTGACGGAAGGAAAGGACAGGGAAGGGACGCATGGATGGCACCGCTCGGAGGACACCGCTCGCCATCACCCACTGCCCCAGCAAGACAGGTTAAGTGCCGGGCAGATGCTGAGCGGGTGGGGGGGTCACAGAGTGGCAGCATTTGATGGCACAGTGGCAGCATTCGATGGGCACAGTGGCTGCATTTGATGGCACAGTGGCAGCATTTGATGGGCACAGTGGCTGAGTTTGATGGGCACAGTGGCTGCGTTTGGTGGGCACAGTGGGAGCGTTTGATGGGCACAGTGGGAGCATTTGGTGGGCACAGTGGCTGCGTTTGATGGCACAGTGGCTGCATTCGATGTCACAGTGGCAGCATTTTATGGGCACAGTGGCAGTATTTGATGGCACAGTGGCAGAATTTGATGGGCACAGTGGCAGCATTTGATGGGCACAGTGGCTGCATTTGATGGACACAGTGACTGCGTTTGATGGCACAGTGGCTGCATTTGATGGCACAGTGGCAGCATTTAATGGCACAGTGGCAGCATTTGATGGGCACAGTGGTAGCATTTGATGGGCACAGCGGCTGCATTTGATGGTATAGTGGCAGCATTTGATGGGCACAGTAGCTGTGTTTGATGGGCACAGTGGCTGCGTTTGATGGCACAGTGGCTGCATTTGATGGCACAGTGGCTGCATTTGATGGCACAGTGGCAGCATTTTATGGGCACAGTGGCAGTATTTGATGACACAGTGGCAGCATTTAATGGCACAGTGGTAGCATTTGATGGGCACATTGCTAGCATTCGATGGGCACAGTTGCAGCATTTGATGGGCATAGTTGCATGTGATGGCACAGTGGCAGCATTTGATGGGCACAGTGGCAGCATTTGATGGGCACAGTGGCTGCGTTTGATGGCACAGTGGCAGCATTTGATGGCACAGTTGTAGCATTTGATGGGCACAGTGGCTGCGTTTGATGGCACAGTGGCAGAATTTGATGGGCACAGTTGCAGCATTTGATGGGCACAGTGGCTGCTTTTGATGGTGCAGTGGCAGCATTTGATGGGCACAATGGCTGCATTTCATGGCACAGTGGTAGCATTTGATGGGTATAGTGGCAGCATTTGATGGCACAGTGGCAGCAGTTGATGGGCACAGTGGCAGCATTTGATGGCACAGTGGCTTGCACTTGATAGGCACAGTGGTTGGAATTGATGGGCACAGTGGCAGCATTCGATGGGCACAGTGGCTGCAATTGATGGGCACAGTGGTTGCGCTTGATGGGCACAGTGGCTGCAATTGATGGCACATTGGATGCATTTGATGGGCACAGTGACTGCGTTTGATGGGCACAGTGGCAGCATTTGATGGGCACATTGGCTGCATTTGATGGCACAGTGGCTGCATTTGATGGCACAGTGGCTGCATTTTATGGGCACAGTGGCAGTATTTGATGGCACAGTGGCAGCATTTGATGGGCACAGTAGCAGCATTTGATGGGCACAGTGGCAGCATTTGATGGGCACAGTGGCTGCATTTGATGGCACAGTGGCAACATTTGATGGCACGGTGGCAGCATTTGATGGGCACAGTGACTGCGTTTGATGGCACAGTGGCAGAATTTGATGGGCACAGTGGCTGAGTTTGATGGCACAGTGGCAGTATTTGATGGGCACAGTGGCAGCATTTGATGGACACAGTGGCTGCATTTGGTGGTGCAGTGGCAGAATTTGATGGGCACAGTGGCTGCATTTGATGGCACAGAGGCAGCATTTGATGGGCACAGTGGCAGCATTTGATGGCACAGTGGCAGCAGTTGATGAGGACAGTGGCAGCATTTGATGGCACAGTGGCTTGCGTTTGATGGGCGCAGTGGCTGCAATTGATGGGCACAGTGGCTGCGTTTGATGACACAGTGGCTGCAATTGATGGCACAGTGGCTGCAATTGATGTTTTTTCAGTATTTTTCAGTTTGTTTGCACCCCCAAACATTTTGAGCACCAGCCACCAATGGTGGAAATACTAGGAGAGCAAGGCCCAGTCTAAAAATCTGATTGCATATATGACTACAATCAGTTCATGGACGTAAATTATAACAACCAAGTGATGCAGCCCTACCTAGCCACCAGAAGATCCATTCACTGGTAAAGTGTACTTATAACTGTTCCAGTTGGCCCTGAACAACTGCTATGTCATCCTCTGTAAGTCCACAGAAAGACCTGGCTCCTAAAATATCAAGAGGAGATGGTAACGGCTCTTATTTATTAGGAAGACCCTGCACCTGAACACCTTATTTCTGATGCAGTGAGCAAGCTGCATGAAAGACACTTCCCTGATATAATCCCTCCTACCTAAACAGTTAACCCCTCCCCAAAAATGCCATACTTGCACCAGTAATCAAATAAGGCATGCCACCCAATACTATTGTCCCCAAGGTTTCTTCCAGCCTGGCCTCTGTATAGGAGACTACTTCTGCATCAATTATTTCTCACTACAATGTTAGTGGAGGTATGTGGAAGAAATTTCTCATGTGTTTGACTACCTGTCATTTCCTTGTATCTCATGTCATGTGTACCAACCATTAGCCTGTTTTCTAACAACATTTCTGCCCACTGCTTGGACTAACCATTTGCCTGAACACTGACTACAGCTCTGCTTGCTGCCTCAACTGACCCTGTGTCACAATCAGAGGCCAGTCCAATAGCTGCAGCAGTAAAGAGGTACACATTGACCAGCAGGATTAGGTATATGAGCTGGCAGATGATGTGGGCTCACCCAAAGCATGGGGTCTAAGCACTAAGCGGTCTTCGCTAGAACTCTTAATCTACACCAGAACTCCTAATGGCAGAGATGGGTTTCACTGCATGCTAGTGCAAGGTTGCAGTCCTCAGGATCGGCTCATCAGGAGGTGAGTGAACCGAGGTCCAGTAGCAGTAGAGCAGGTAGAGATCAAGCAGAAACGTAGTCAGTACACAAGCCAAAGGCCAGTAACAAATGGTTACAGGTTGGGGTCAAGTCAAAGCATAGTCAATAATCAAGCCAAAGATTGGCACTAAATGGTTGCAGGTTAGGATCAAGTGGAAGCGTAGTTAAGGAACAATCCAAATGTCAGTAACAAATGATTTTGAAGATACGTATGACAGCAGGAGTGAAAGGAGAAAGATATTGGCTGGAGAGGACCACAATATTCTGGCAAACAGGAAGTGCAGAGACATGGCTTAAATTGGGAAATTCATGGGGGTTGCAAAGGGTTCACCTGAAACAAGATGCAAAGCAAGGTTGTCCAAGGAATCAGGCAGGGAGTTGTCTGACATCTTAGGGGGCACAGCAAGAAGAAACACAGCCAGACGGCACAGAGGTTCCAGGTTCAGTTCCTGATCCTGACACCCTGGCCTGTTAATTCACCATGTTTTTTTTTACTGCCACCTGGATTGATCTTTTGCCTGCTATGAGTGTGGCCCTGCCACTGTAGTAGAGGCATTGAAGATAGCACAGGGTTCCCACTTATGCAGAGGGAAGAGCTCCAGAGTAGTGTTTCCGAGTGGAGAAAAGGTTTAGGTTTTCTCTGGATTTTGTAATTCCTGAATCAGCGTCTGAAGAGCTTTTAGTGGGAAGAAGCCTCTACCTCTGTGGTCTGACCTGAGCAAGGCCCCAAGCCTGATGTTTTTTCCTGGTGCCTGGACCAATTTTTTGGCTATTTGCTGACCACATCTCTGCCTGCTGTTATACTAAACCTAGGCTGTTAATGGACCATGTTCCTGACTACCGTCTGGTCCAATTCTTCGGCTATTTGTTGAATTTGTCTCTGCCTGCTGCCTGTACAGATCCTGGCCTATTTATTGACCATGTTCCAGCCTTCTGCCTGGACCACTTGTTTGTTTGCTAACCACCAACAGCAATAATTAAATAACACCAAAAGAAAGCTTTATCTGTCTCAAAAATGATATAACATTCATTTGAGTACACTGTTGCATGGCTGAGTGATTGCCATTCAAAGTGTGACTGCTAAAAGCTGAAAAATAGCCTAGACTGGAAGGTGGTGAAACACTCCAGACTGAAAGTGGTTAAACAAATCTTGTCTGCATTATGACAATATGCACATCAATATAAGAGAAAAAAAATCTTTGGTAATTTGCTACAGGGGAATTCATTTTTACCAGATTAAAACATATTTTATAAATAGTACTTTTCAATCAAATTTTTCTCAATTTCCAGAATATATTAATAGGTAAGAAAGTTATATTTCCATCTCTTATTATAAAAGCATGTGAACTAATGAGACCTTCATCTTCCGGTCTAGCGATTGAAGTCTGTGCATGTCAAGTATAAAGCTGGCCATAAATGAATCATTTTTTTTATTAGCCAGCCAGCTAAGAAAAAACAAAAGAATTCCCCCATCCACACATTCAAGGTGAATGAAGGAATCCTTTCTGCTGCGCTATTGTATTCTGACAACAGGGACTCCTCCACTGTCAGAATACACATCCATGCTGCAGTCAATTGCTGCAAACTGTAATGTTGATAGAATTAAAATTGCATGCAATTGCTGGAAACAGACAATCAAGCCACAGGGTATACTGGCTGTAGTCAACTTGCAATTACTGTAAGGTGGTTAAAGTAATGCCTAAAAGTTCTACTTGTACATGAAAACTAAAAGAACTTCTGTATAAAGTAAACCTGTACCAAGTATTATTTTACTTTAAGTACACGCATAGCCAATGCAATTTTCAAGAGTATGGAAGGGTAACAAACCCCTATCAGTTTCAGTGGCGTCTGATGGATTAGGGGGGCGGTGCCCTTGCGCCCCTAATGGAGCAGCCGTCACTGATCAGTTTACTGTTTGCTGTCTGTGTTCCATTGGGGAGATTTCCCCTTCTATTCCAGTCCCAAGATGCAAGAGAAAATCTTTACAAAGTAAGGGGAATTCCACTCTTATAGGGCATACACACGGTCGGACTTTGTTCGAACATTCCGACAACAAAATCCTAGGATTTTTTCCAGGATGTTGGCTCAAACTTGTTTTGTCTACACACGGTCGCACAAAGTTGTCGGAATTTCCGATCGCCAACCACGCGGTCACGTACACCACGTACGACGAGACTAGAAAATGCCGGTTCAGAACCAAGCGCGGCACCCTTTGGGCTCCTTTTGCTAATCTCGTGTTAGTAAAAGTTTGGTGAGAGATGATTCGCGCTTTTTTAAAACTCATGGCTTTCAGATCATTTTCTGCCGTTCAGTTTGTGCTTGTGGGTTTGTATCTGCTCTTCATTGCGTGCAGCAAGTTCCGCGTGACTTTAATTAGTCATTGTATTCTTGTTCGTTCGTTACTGTTTTTCAGGTCGCTCTTCACAGGCCTTGCTGTTCTTCAGTGTGTTCTGTTACTTCGTTCTGAGCAGCCGACCGTTTTCTAGCCATGTTGCGTATGCGTACTCCTCGTAGAGTTCGTGCTGTGCAGGGGCTTGGTGTTGGGGTCCTGACCTTGACACAAGTCCAGTCCATGAACAGGGTGGGGAGGAGTTCATGGACCAAGAATTGGTTGCTCCAGCGTGACCAGTTCTCTCATATGCCTTTGCTCCGTGAGATCCGTGAGAATAATCCTGATGATCTCAGGAACTTTCTCAGGATGTCGGACCCCGTGTTTCACCATTTGTTGGCTTCGCTGACCCCTTATATCAGCAGGAAGGATACCTGCATGAGGCAAGCCATCACTCCAGAGCAGAGGCTTGTCGCTACCCTGCGGTATTTGGCGACAGGGAGAAGTCTGCAGGACTTGAAGTTCTCAACAGGCATCTCCCCCCAGGCTCTGGGGATCATTATCCCAGAGACCTGTTCTGCCATCATCCAGGTCCTGCAGAAGGAGTATATGAAGGTAAGATTTTTATCCTTTTATATCACATTTTATTGTATTGAATGTTTGATAATATATTGTATTTCTTTCCTCATTCCCTAATTACCATGATTGGACTATGCTGTGAATGTCCCCTTTGTTCTCATGCATGCTGGATTTTTATGTAATTATTATTTTAGGTCCTTCATACATATTTGCCCTTCAATAACCTCCCCAGCATGGTGTCTCCTGGTGCTATATTCACCTCATGTAGTCACTTAACAATGTATTTTTTCTGCTCCATAGTAGTGCTTTACCCCAAACACCCCCTAAAATGTTTTGAAATGTTATTTTTGCTTTAAATTCAGGCAGAGTGCCAGAGGCTTTTTTTTTTGTGGTGTCTCCAAATAATTTTTAGTAACCCTCCCTCCCCCAACTGCTAAGTCAGCTGATCCCAATTCTCTATCCTCAATCATCTATCTGCTGACTTTGCCAAACCCATACACACTATACCCATCTCTTTTGTGCTCTGATTTATGGATGAATTCCCCAAAGCATGTAGTGCAAGGGCCTGCCTGTATACTTTCAAATGGTACTGTTTAAAGTTTTGGGATCCTATTATTATCTTGATAGGTAATAGCAGAATGTCCAAATGTCCTCAAATGTGTACAGTGTGTATTTCTATCTTTGTATTCTGACACTTCTTACCTGTCCAGTGGGCTGCCAATAGTGTAACTAAGGGGGGGCTGTTCCAAATAATACCCATTATTTAGGCATTCATCTCTCAATGAAGTGAAGAGGGTTACCTGTCCAAGATTTCCACACACCCCCTATAATGTTAGAAATGGCCCATGAGAGGGGGGGGGGGGAGGGGGGGAATATGATAGGTGTACCTTATACTTTGGCGTTGTTAAATTCCCCTTAATAAATGCTATCTGGAGGTTGCCCCATAATGTTTGTGTCTAATCTGCTTGCCATGTTTCAGAGTAAAAATAGTAATGTTTATTGTTTTTTCCTCAACAGTTTCCTTCCACGCCACAGGAATGGCAGACTGTGGCCTCCCACTTTGCCGAGCGGTGGGACTTTCCTAACTGCAGAGGGGCAATTGATGGGAAACACGTCCACATCGTCCCACCACCCAACTCGGGGTCGTACTATTATAATTACAAGGGGTTCAATAGTATAGTGATGTTGGCGGTGGTGTCGGCTAATCATGACTTCTTGTATGTGGATGTGGGGAAGAATGGCCGGATGTCCGATGGTGGAGTCATCGCCCAGATGGAGTTCTACAGGCGTCTCCAGAATGGCAGCTTGGACTTGCCAGCTCCAGAGGAAAATGTGGAAGGACTCCCATTTGTGTTCGTTGCTGATGAAGGGTTTGCGCTGGGGGACCACCTGATGCGGCCATTCCCAATGAGGACCCTCATCCCGGAACAGAGGGTTTTTAATTACCGGCTGGCCAGAGCCCGAAGAGTGGTGGAGAACACATTTGGAATCCTGGCCAGCCGGTTCCGCCTATTTCTGACACCCATCCATATGGCGGAGTATAAACTGAACCATATAATACTTGCGTGTTGTGTTCTCCATAACTTTTTAAGGAAACATTCGGCAAACTATGCTGGCTCAGTTGGGCCTGAGGCCGGAATGATACCACACTGACGGTGCTTGAAAGTGGCCGTCCTGGCTTGCCCTCCCTGAGTGCCCGTGATGTCCGGTTACGCTACCTGGAGTTCTTTGCAGGTAGGGGGGCTATCAATATGCCAGACAATCTGTGAAGCCTTTTTATAATAAAAAAAAAAAAAGAAATTCTTTGTGGACATTTACTGCTTGTGTTTGTTTTAGCTGACCCTGACAGAAATGTGTTGAGTCCAGAAAATGTCGTGATTGTGTAACCTTTTTATACAAAGCACTGTTGGCTGTTATTTACTAAATGCAAAAACACATTTCACTACAAGTGCAGTTGCAACTGCACTGAAACTGCACTTGTAGTGCAAAGAGGATTTGCCCTTAGGAAATAACCCCCATTTTTGCAGAAAACAGCAATTACATCACCCCAAAAGTGTTGTAGTGTTGAGACAATAATCCACACATTCTTGAGTAACCAACTTTTTTATACCTGCAGAATCACATGTGCATTTACCAAAGGTTTTTAAAACAAACCAACATGTTTGTTGTATAACAATTTTTGGAGTAGCATTATCAAAAATCGAAATGTCAATTTAAGATAAAACAGGCCTGTGTAAAACCAACAAGAAAGACAAAAAACTTGAACTTACAAAGTTCACATTAGGTAAAACCTGAAGGCTATATCAGACATCAGTATTTAGGAACTGGGTTTGATATAGCGTTCAGATGGGGGGAAATCACCCCTGGAAAAGCCAAATTTGGAAGATGCACACCAATTTACGAATGTCAACATGTGCTAGCTGCCATCAGGGGGGATCAAGGGACGTGTTTTGGGGGAGCAAGCCCTTCCTCACCGCTACTTTATAATTGAGGAAGGGGTATCACCCCCGAAACGCGTTCATTGATCTCCCGTGATGGCAGATAGCACATGTTGGCACACTGTGTGCATCCTCCAAATTTGGCTTTTCAAAACATTGCAAAAAGATTTAAAAGATTGGACCACAATCCAAAAAGTGATTTTGTGGGGTTTTAAATTCGCCCCAAAACATCAATGAAGTTATTATTTTTTTTAATCACATCATTGATTTTTTGCTGTATGTTTTGCAGTTCTACATTACACCCCATGATCTCCCCGATCAGGATCTGGGCATTTTCTGATGTGAAAGGATCTGGATCACGATCACCTAAAAAAAAAGAAACAAAACAAAAACAGGTATCAAAAATCTTGGAAGTGGGGTACAATTGTCAATTTTAGCCGAGTTCCAAGATGTCTTTTTTTTATTGCCCTTTGTCAAGCTGCAATACTTTACCTGTTTAGTACAAGCTTCACAGATGGAGACCCCCCTATAGTATACACTGGAGCACCTGTGTGGCCCCCCTAATAAAAATGGTGTTCTGGGGTCCCACACTAGTGCTCCAGTGTCCAGATGTGAAAACAGCTGCTGAGTGTCCTCTCCTTACACAGAATCTAGTTTGCATTTCATTCTAGTAACAAACCCATCTACACAAACAAATATTTGGCATCCAAGTAGGCCCAAAAAAAATGTGGGAAAATGCATATGGCCTAAACAATGGTGTTTTAGAGGCCGAAAGAAAAATGTTTGATACGAACGAATAATGGGCCCATGAACATTAAAGTTGCCCTTTTAAATGTTACAATTAAGAAAAGCATATGGAGTAGCACGAACGGAATAAAGACAGAAAGAATAGGAACACAGCACAACTACTTACTTTTTTGCAGCACTCTCCGGATCTTTCAGTACTGCTCTGGCTCTCTTAACTTCAGGTCCGACCACCGCTTCCTGAGCTGATCTTTCGATCGTCGTACCCCGAAATTCTTGTGAAGACTTTTGACCACTTTCGCCATGATCTTTGCCTTTCTGATGTTGGGGTTGGGGTAAGGCCCATACTTTCCGTCATAGTCGGACTTCTTCATGATGTCGACCATCTCCAACATCTCCCCAAAGGACATATTTGTGGCCTTAAATCGTCTCTTTCTGGATCGGGACGTGTCCGGATCCGGGCTTTCCTCCTCCTCCTCCTCGTTCCTGCAATTATCACGCACCTGCTGTGACTCCGCCATGTGCTCTTCCCCCACTGCGCCGAACGAAAAGGGGCGGGGAATAGACTAGAAAGAACGTCAGGGGCGGGCGGAGTTACACGCATGCGCAGTGTGTATAAAGCGTAACACGCGTGCGTATTACGTACGATCTGTGAGCGGAGGAAGGAGCATTGGACGCGCCGATCGTAAGAACGAAGGTAAGAGACAAACTTGTGCCTATACTGCTTCTACATTGAGGCCTATATTGTAACAAGATTAGGAGAGTTTTGTCTGACATTAGGCTTTGTCTTGTGTTGTGTCTTGCAGTGAACATGGATATGCTACTGAAAGACAATGACTTCATGTCAGTATTCCTAGATATGTTAAGGGAGCTGCCATGTCTGTGGGAGATTAAACACCTCCATTTCAAGAACCAAGCAAAGAGGAAGGCAGCACTGATGCAATTGTGTGAAATTGTGAAGCAGGTGATCCCCACGGCAGACATCACCTATTTAAAGATCTTAATTGGTGGCCTGAGGAGCACATATCTAAGGGAGCGCAAGAAGGTCCAGGATTCACAGAGATCAGGAGCAGCAGATGACATCTATGTCCCCAGGATGTGGTACTATGACAGGCTGCATTTTCTGGCAGGCCAGACTGAACCCAGCCCATCCCTCTCCAGTCTTCCTTCCACGCTTCCTTCCCCCCCGGCTGAGGCTTCTGACGCCCAACCTGGGCCTTCCAGGCCACATGTGGAGGAGCCCAGATTGAGCCAGGTCTAGCATTCCTCTAAATATTGCTGGTTGTCCAATCAATGATGTTAACTAGATGTTAGTTGGGAGTACTAATTTAGGATTGTGATTGATGAAGCAAAAACTAAAACCATGTCCCTTTTTCATACACAGGGAAGTCGCAGCCAGGAGGTGGCCGGGCCGAGCCGGCTGGCTGATCTGCAGGTCCCTCCACCCCCCCGGAAAGAGAAAGTGGCAGTAGGAGGAGTGCCCTAGAGGAGGCTACCAGAGGACTCTTTTGGAGGGCTACAGAGGTCCTGGGAGCACGACAGACCATGGAGGAGGACATTGCTGCCGTCATTCCATATAAAATGCAGAGGATGGAGGAGGGCCAACAAGTCATGTGTGAGTCCCTCATATTGGAGGCTCTTAACAAAGGTATGAGGGGCCAAATTACAGCTCAGACACACCTTTGCGATGGTCCTCCTCGTCCTCCTGCAGGTCCTCCTCCTCGTCCTCCCTCTCCTCCAGGTCCTCCCAGTCCTCCTCCAGGTCCTACTCCTCCTCCTGCCACATCTCCAACAGCACAGCCACAGCCTGGAAGGAAGCGTGGAAGGAAGACCAGAAAGTGAGGACCCTGGATCCAGTCTGGTCGGCCAAAAAATGCAGCCTCTTGTGGTACCACAGCCTGGGGACACACATGTCATCTGCTGCTATCCGGATCTCTGCGAATTCTGGACCAGACTGCCCTCCCTTACATATGGACTCCTCAGGCCACCAATTTTGATGTTCAAGAATTGATGTCTGCCGTGGGGGTCCCAGGCTTCGCTAATTTCTCATGTTGTTGTTTGGTTATGATCCCTTAATAAAGGATTTTTGTTTTGAATTATACTCTCCTATGTGTTTTACTTCAAAAATGACAGTTTTTTTGTGAGGATTCAGGTACATTTCAAATATACAATGTGAAATGAACAAGGGACACCAACAACAAACAATCTCCTTGAGATTAAATAATACAAGATATCAATGGTGTTGGGGTAACTTGACACACAAAACACACACAAAAATATTCTGGAGTAAAAATAAAAATAACATTGAACAAAGATCAGCCTTTGAAAAAATACAAACATTAAATAAAAAAAAAAAAGACTTAAAATCCCCCAAAAAATTAAATAAAAAAAAAAAAAATTATGTCAGATGTGACAACTAATAACAATATATTCAGGGAATCCCAATAAAAAAACAAAAATAAAACTTTGTGAGAAGTGTGTGTGAATATGAGCAGCAAAACTACTTAATTCTTGTCACATTATAAAGAAGAAGAGAGTGCGCTGTATTAAACCATTTTTAACATTGCAGCGTGACGAAAGTGCTGTATCCATTGCGAACGCTAAGTTTACCAGAACGAGCTGTTCCGTCTTGGAATTTCTTCTGAGCATGCGTGGCACTTTGTGCGTAGGAACAGGCCACACACGGTCGGAATTGATGCGATCGGATTTTGTTGTCGGAAAATTTTATCTCCTGCTCTCCAACTTTGTGTGTCGGAAAATCCAATGGAAAATGTCCGATGGAGCCCACACACGGTCGGAATTTCCGACAACACGCTCCGATCGGACATTTTCCATCGGAAAATCCGACCGTGTGTACGGGGCATTAGACATTTGTCTTTGAAACAGATGTCCTCACTGGGGGATTTACCCTCACCCCATACTCTGGTGACAACATCAAAAATGTGCTTTCCTTTTACTTTCTGGTTTGGAGACAATGATCACCAGAACAAAATAGGATGAAATTCCCCAGTGGAGACACAGAAAGCAATAAAACCTGAAAAACTGAAGCTCTAATTCTTCCACGCTTTATCTAAAAGAGAAAAGTTTGGGCACTTTAACTAATGCTTAGGCCTGGTAGGAGGCACTATAGGTTGTCTGCCTTTACCTTTTCAGCAATACCCAACAACTCTAAACCACTGTGGCCCATGCCTGAATTCCCTATGCATCTACTGACTCTGTGAAAGTTCATCATTACACAGGACGAGCTCTTCCTTTAAAACAACACCCAGGTTTAACATTTGGTTGTTCGAGAACTGAAAACTGAATTGTGGGAGATGGAGTAGTATCATGTGGGTCATAGTATATTGTATTTAATAGCAGGGATTCAGTGGAATATCAGTTGAATGTGGAAGGGGGGGGTTGATATGAGGGGGTTTACTAAAGTTCCTTGGCTAGCTGAGGAGGTCTGAGGCTGAACGAATGGTTGAGCCACACTTAGACATGTGGGCTGACTGCGAAGAGGATACCGGTGTGTAAACCAAGGTCCAGACAGTCACCCTGTGTAAAAGGATCTATGAGAAAATGTTCAGAATGCAAGCCTTTAGGATAAATGAAGAGCAAGCAGACCAAGTGTCCGGCTACATCCGCCAAGCCACCCCCCCCCCCCATTACAGGTAATACCATACTCTTTTTGGTGTCTACTAATAAGCCCAGACATTAGAAAAGCTGGACTCTGGCCAACTTACAAAAAATGTCAGGTGTGTGCCTTCCCACAAAAATTCAGTATTAAAATCTCATTTAGTCTACTGGATTATAATAGAGAGATATTCTTACCTTGATCACTTTCTCCATTCCTTTTCAGAATGTGGCAGGCCCTCAACAATATCACTTGCAATACTGAACCAGCAGTGGCCAAAAGTCCTACATCGTATGTGATTGGCTTTCTGTCATTACTGAAATTGGTAAGGAGGAAGACTGCAGACCATGGATGAAGGGTATACATTTCCCCATACTTAAATTTTAAATAGAGGGTAAAGGGTTGGAACCTCTGTAAAGGTTTTACTGCTGTCTGTGTACCAGCTTTGGAAATTTGTCCTGGTGGCCACTGTCAGATATACCTTACATTCGAGCTAAACCCATTGATTGTTTTCAAAACAGTTACATTCAAGGCATGCCACTGTTGCCTGTGCGCTGAACTGAACTGTCAAGCCATCAAATGGCTGCTGTCATAACTGATCACATGTGCAACACAATGGCAACTGTTGTTGAAACAAAAGCTAAGATGGCAGCTTCTTTGGCTGTAAAGAATAGGAAGGTTTGGTTCCTTGAAGCTTTAAGTAAATCTCTATTATGTCTCGCCCAACACTGATCTTTAGCTGTAGTTGGAGTCAGCACTTAACTTCTTTACTTAAGGGCTGGTGTAAGCCCTAGATATAAAAGAGATGTTTAACACTAGAGATGGGCCGAACACCCCCCTGTTCAGTTCACACCAGAACTCCCAAACAGAGAAAAAGTTCGGACTCAAACGGGAAACCCTATTAAAGTCTATGGAACTTGAACTTGAGAAATCAGTCCCTATTTTGAAGGATTAGTTATTGGCCATACAAAGGGTATGGGGGTCTGGACACTGCCATGTATCAATGCCAACATAAAAAAAAAAAAAAAAAGATTGTTTTTACAGGAGCAGTAATTTTAATGATGCTTAAAGTGAAACAATAAAAATAAAAAAATCCTTTAAATATAGTGCCTGGGGGGTCCCCTTAGTCTGCCTGTAAAGTGGCACATCTGTACCTTGGTTAGAACCTACTGCAGCAAAACTGACATTTCTAAGAAAAATAAAGAAAAGAATGAAATGACATCTAAATTGCTGGCCTGGTATGGATTTTAAGGGGAACCCCATGCCAAAATAAAAAAATGGTGTGGGGTCCCCCCAAAATCCATACCAGACCGTTATCCGAGCATGCAGCCTCACAGGGCCGGAAAGGGGGGTGACGAGTGAGCACCCCCCTCTCCTGAACCATACCAGGCCACGTGTCCTCAACATGGGGGTGCTCTAGGGACAAGGGCCTCTTCCCAACATCCCTGGGAGGTGATTGTGTCTGCGGGCAGGGGGCTTATTGGAATCTGGAATCCCCCTTTAACAAGGGGGCCCCCCAGATCCGCCCCCTCTCATGTGAATGAGTATGGGGTACCCATTCACCAAAAAACTGTTAAAATAAATAAAAACAGAGGCAGTCTTTGACAATCCCTTTGTTAAAAATAAAAAAACAGTGTCCCCCTATGTAGATCCATTGTCAATCACGATGCTGACACCACCACCAGAGACCTAAAAAAAAACCACTCTGCTGTCAGCTAAGGCTGTTTGACAGTTCCTATATAGGTAAGGGCGGGGCCACCTGGCAATGTCATCTGGTGACACCGCCCCTTGTGACATCACCGACCCAGCATGCACTGGTCGGTGATGAGACAAGGGGGGGCGGTGCCACCAGGTGATGTCACTATAAATATATAAAAGAACTGTCAAACGGCAAGCCAGGCATTGAGTGGTTTGCCTTAGACGGCAGAGCATTTTTTTTTTCTTTTTTTGGGTCGGTGGTGGCGTCATGATTGATGATGAATCTACATTGGAGGACATTGTTTTTTTTTTTTATAAAGGAATTTTTAAAATCTGTCTGTGTTTTTGTTACTTTTCCACACCTTTTTGGTGAATGGGTAGGGGTGCTATGTATCCCATACTCATTCACATGGGGGAGTGGGATCTGGGGGTCCCCTTAAAGGGGGCTTCCAGATTCTAATAAGCCCGCCCCACCTGCAGACCCCCACAACTACAGCCCAGGGTTGTGGGGAAGGGGCCCTTGTCCCCATAAACAAAGCACCCCCCAATGTTGAGGGCATGTGGCCTGGAACCCCATACTGGCTAATATGGAAGTGAGGCTTTGCACATGGTCTTCTTTACCCCTTAATCTTATTGGGCATATAAATATAGTGAAGATGATTTTTTTCCCTAAGCTCCCTTAATTCTCCAAACCTCTCCAGCCTTTCTCCCTAAGCAACTGTTTCAACATATTGACCTTATATTCTCATTCATTTTGAATAATTTCCAACCAAGGTTTGCTAGGGCCTCCATCCAAGCACCCCCTTCATTGGTTTGTCCTAATTTTTAAAAGATGAGGTTCATTGCTGGGTACCTTCAATGTGTCAGAAACCCTCCTCTATAGATGTTTGCTTCTTAGCCTTGTCCGCAGCAGACAAGCTCCTCTCTGGGGGTAAGGTCCTTCTCACTCCGAATGCACCACTGTGGTGAAATACTAACCTAAAGAGTTAATCACCCAGGTACATCCTGGTGAATAGCTAAGGGGATTATTTGTTTCTAGGGTGTATGTGGAGGGTCCATTCATCTCCTTTGATGTTCTTAAGGAACAGGCTGGTGTGTCTAATAGATTCTTTTTAAATACCTCCTACTGCACCATGGAACATCTCATGGCAGACCCAGTCAGATTGTAAGATTTGTAAATACCTTTTATAATGCGTTGCAATTTGTAGGTTCACACCCCTTTGCTTCCTCCTATGGGAAATGGCATGCTTACCTTCCAGACCCTCCAGATGATGAGTGGGAGGAAGTTAGTGAACAGGGTGGATAAAAAGCGATGATTTTTCTAAGGAAAAATTATTGAAATCAGATTTTTTTTATTTAAATCAGATTTTTTTGATTTTTATCAAATGTATTTTATTTTTTTGTATAATCTTTATAGAAGACAATTAACATGTCATGTCCAACATTTGTATCTGAATAAAGTCTCAAACCTAAATGGGCATGTATCACATATACATCACATGCAATCATACTAAACAAGAAAATAAAGAAAAGAAAGGAAATACCATGGTGACTATTGTGCGATATAGCCGAAGGGATGTCCCCGTTAGGAGTTTAGGGAAGCCTCATTAAAGATAACTGCGGTGAACATATTTTGTATGTATATAGAATTGGGTACAAAGGAACCTCTGCTTGATAGCTTGGCCACTGGCACGAATCCAGCGGATACTATTAATAAGTTCTCGGTTAAAACAGGGTCAACTAGCCAGCGCCAGGTACTAGGAGAGGGGGGCCGAAATAGCCTCCAACTAACTTCCCCCTGCCCTCCACACTAGCCAGGAGTACCTGAGGCTAATGCTAAGCGCTCAAGGGGATAAACAGTACCACCCTCGAGGGAGGGGGCCTCCCCTCCAGCAATGAGGCATTGGGCTTTATGTCCATCAATAGCATGGTGTGCAATATATAAACCTTCATCCACGTAACAGGGAATGTATACAATGTCTGAAAGATATAGTAGAGAAAAGAGAGAAAGAGGAAAGAGGAGATGACCAAATCAAATCCTGGAGTCTTGTGAAAAGCCTTTTTCATGCCCATGCCAAGCACCCTGTTCTTGATTGGAATAGGTGACTTATTGGAACTCTGAGAGTTGCTTTGCAGCGACGAGTGTCCCTTTGCCCCCTAGGTTCCTGGTGGCATATGGGTTTTAAGGGATGGTTCTGCCAACTCCAACAGAGCTGTGTCTAGGCTAGAGGGTACGTGTTCAGGGTCGGAGACATATTCTATCCAGGGTGCCCAGACACTGACAAAGTGGTCTCGAATACATCTACAATTCGCTTTCCAGTCTTCCGCTTCCCTGATATCACTCACCCTTCTGATCCAGGAACTCGGGGCTGCTTCCAGTAGGTAGGAAGCAAGTGCTGTGGCGCATTCAGTAAATGAGGCAATACGCTCTTTTTGTATTGGCTGATTGTGATCGGAGGAATGTGCAGGAGGGAGTGAATCAGGGATAGAGGAACGTCTAGCCCTAGTATGTCTTTCATTTGGCCCCTGATATCTTCCCAAAAAAGGCCTAATTAAGGGGCATTCCCACCATATATGGAGAAGTGTACCCCTGCGTCCACAGCCTCGCCAACATAGCTCAGACCTGGAGGGATAAATACGTGCCAGGTCTGTGGGTACTCGGTACCATCAGGACATTATCTTATAGTTTGTTTCCTTGGTTTTAAAGTCAATAGAGCATGAATGGGTGATCTGATATAAGTGGGTAAACTGGGTCTCGGTAAGTTCACGTCCCAAGTCTCTTTCCCACACCCAAATATAAGACGGCTTAGATCTGTGTGTGGTGGAGCCCAGTAGTCTGTATATTTCAGATACCATATGAGGTATTGGGTCTTCATCTACAAAAAGACGCTCAAACGGTGTGAGGGAGGAAAGATCTCTGATTGAGTGGCCATGTATCTCAAAAAAGTGATGAAGTTGTCTAAATCTCTAAAAGTCCATTTCTGAACCTATATGTCTAGCTTGCAGGGCGTCAAAGCTCAAGAGCTTACCATCTTTCATGAGTTTACCACAACTGGCATTGCCATCTTCTACCAGGGGCCCAAAGAAGCCCATTTGTTCACCAGGAGGAAACCACAGGTACCCACCCAGCGGAGCCAATGGGGACACAGGAGGGGCCCACCTTCAGAAGTGGGTTGATCCGATCCCAGACTGAAAGTGTGTGGGCCGTCAATGGGGAGGTTGTATCAGACAATACCCTGTGTTCCCCGTGCAACCATGGTGCATAGGATAAATTCCTGCCCGCCAGGCATTTCTCCAGGGAGACCCATAGCTTGGCGTGAGTATGAAAATGCCAATTGAGTATCCTCTGAAGGACAATGGTCTGATAGTAACGCTTTATGTCTGGGATTCCCAAACCTCCTGCATGTTTTGGATGTCTCAGTACCTTCAGGGCTATTCTGGGTTTCTGTGCATTCCACACAAACCCGGACAGCACGCTGGACAAATGGTCAATGAAGTTTATGGGTAGGGGTATCGGTATCATCTGTACGAAGAAGAGTATATGTGGCAAAATGTTAATTTTTATGATATTTAACCGTCCTAGTCACGTGAAAGCAGTCTGCGTCCATTGTGAGAAGTCTTTTTTAACTGCATTGAGTAACGGGGGGTAATTGGCAGCGTAAAGGGTGTCAAAGCGGTCCGTGAGCTGTATGCCCAGATATCTAAGGGAAGACTTAGCCCAGGTGAAAGGGAAAGCAGTCTGGAGGCTATTTGTTAAAGAAGGAGTCAAATGGATAGGTAGGATTTCTGACTTTGCGTAGTTAATCTTAAAGTTGGAAAGCGATCCAAAATGTTTGAGTTCTTCATCAGGTTTGGCAACAAAATCAGGGGGTCTGAGAGGTGGAATAACACATTGTCAGCATAAACCGACAGCTTATGTTCCATGTTGCCAACCGGCAGGCCCTTAATGTCCCTGTTTGCTCGTACAGTGCATAGCAGTGGCTCCAGCACCAAGGTGAAGAGGAGGGGCAAAAGGGGGCACCCCTGTCTCGTGCCATTCCTAATCAGGAATCGAGAGGAGAAAATTCCATTCACCTTAACCCGCGCGCAGGGACTAGAGTCCATAATCGCTGTCAAAATGTGCAGTCCCAGCCCGAGGGCCTCTAACACCACTTTTAAATAGGACAAGTCGACATGGTTGAAAGCTTTTTCAACGTCCGTCGATAATATTATGTAGGGTCGAGGATCTTGGCAGGTACGAATACAGTGAATAAGTTGGATTGCTCTAAGAGAATTGTCCCTAGCCTCCCTGCCTGTAATAAAACCCGTTTGGTCAGGGTGAATGATTAGAGGCATAAGGTGTTTGAGCCTATTAGCTAAGATTTTTGCCAGAATTTTAATGTCCACATTCAGGAGGGAGATGGGGTGATATCTCTGGGGGACGGTGGGGTCCTTGCCCTTCTTTGGAAGTTCAGAGATGTGAGCCAATAGTGCCTCTGGAAGAACAGCATTACCCGCATCTATGGAGTTAAAATAATTACACATAGGTGCCGCTAGAAGGGAGAAGAAAACCTTATCGTACGCCTTGGTGAACCCGTCAGGGCCAGGGCTTTTCCCATTGGGCAAGGACTTCATTGTTTCCCCAAGCTCAGCTAGTGTGATCTGCAGCTCAAAAGTGGAGCACTGATCCTTGGTTGGGGGGGAACACCGGCCGAGGTCATGTACTCCTGAACTGCCCTCTGTCTAGTCGCCTGCGCATCGGGGGGGGGTAAACCTGAGTCTAAGTTGTATATTTTGGCGTAGTAATCCCGGAACCCTGAGGCAATTTTAGAAGAATGTACCATCAAATGGAGTTTTTGTATGTACCCTTGGCATGTTTTTTCTTGATTGCCCTGTGAGCATACTGCCACATTCATTACCCTGTTATCCTAGACCTCAGGATCTATGTTTATGTTGGAGTTCTGCCTTTTGAAGGGCGTCAAGTACTCTTTGAAAGTCTGCCCGGTGTGCCTTTTTGAGTTTCGAGCCCAGGGAGATCAGCTCCCCCCTGACCACTGCCTTATGGCTTTCCCACACAATGCCCTCCCCAAGGCCATCCGTGGTATTTTCCTCTAAGTAGTGAGTTAAAACGTCCCTTACCCCCGCCACTACTGCAGTGTTGTCCAGCAGATTTTCGTTCAGCCTCCATGTCGAAACCCTATGGATGCCTGATGGCATGGTGAAAGTAATTGTGACCAGAGCATGATCTGAGATAGTAATGTTACCAATGGACGCCGACTGCAGGAGCTCAAGGGTAGTGCGGTCTATGTAAATATGGTCTATGCGGGTGTATACGTCGTGTACTTTGGAATAGTAGCTAAAATCTCGACCTGAGGAGTGGAGTACTCTCCAGCTGTCCATCAAAAGGTGGGACTGGAGGGTCCTATGAAAGTGTTTGAGGAAAGCATAGGAGTATGAGGGTCTGGTATGGGACGTGTCGAGCAGGGGGTCAGGGCTAACGTTAAAATCTCCCCTAAGGACCAGGAGACCTTCTTTAAATTCAGCCAATTGCTCCAATGTTATATCAATGAAGGTGAGTTGGTTAGTGTTAGGAGCATAGATCGTGGCCAACGTATACCTTTGTCCAGTAATGCTGCCCTTCAGGAAGATGTATCTTCCCAGAGGATCTATTTTATTCCCAGTGGTCTGTGGATTGCAATAGCTGTCCCTCTAGATTTAGATACCGGGGAGGTGCTAAGGAACCACTGGATGAAGAGGTAAGTGGGTAGCTAGGAATTGAATGGGGAGTAAAATGGGTTTCCCGCAAGAAAATCACCTGTGCCCCAGGCCTTTTTAGCTCCCACTACAACTTGCTACGTTTGCACCGGGAGCAAAGGCCCCGGACATTATAGGAGCTTACCTTTATCGTAGTCATGGAGGATCTAGAGGAGGGTCAGTGTGCCAAATATGTCGGTGTGCTTGGTGTGGGTGTTGATGCAGAAGGCCGCTCTTGGGAGAAGAAGAGGAAAAAAGGAGAAGGGGGAAGGATGAAAGAGAGCAAACATGTAAAATTAGCGGTAAAAACATAAGAAACATAACAGTATGGCAGAAACCATAGTAACATTCCAAACATCTGTCAGGAAAGGTCCCCTCCGCTGGTAATATCGATCATTTGGCATGCAGTACTGAGGTCCACCAGCAGGTGTATCCTGGCAGTTTGGAGCTGTCAGAAGAGCTTTTCCCTGTTGGTATTTTGTCACCTTTGGACCGCAGTACTGGCGTCCACCAGCAGATGGATCCTGGCGGTAGGGAGCAGGTATTCCCCCCTCTGCAGACAGGTGTCACCTGACTTTAATTAGCAGCTGCAGTATAAATACCCAGCAGGTACATTCATATCTTGCCTTGGTATTGTCCTTGAGCCCTGACCTGCAGCCTGCATCCTGTTTACCTGATTCCTGATTCCTGAAACCTTATTCCTGTACCTCCTGAGACCTGATTCCTGGAGCCTGTTGATCCTGTCTGTTTCCTTACTCTGGACCCTGAGCCTTGTATCTGACCCATCCTCCTGTGATCCATCCATCCTCTCTTGTCCTGTTTGTTTCCCTTCCTCAGCTGCTGACCTCCTGTTGACGACCCTGGCCTGGCTCTGTTTATGATCTTGGTATTTCCCTTGCTTGTATATATTTGTTCTGTTATTATTATTATTTGTGGGGTTCTGTTTTGTATTGGTTGTGGTGCACTGCGTGATATTGGAGGTGGTTGTGTTATATTTATTCATTTATCTTTAATAAATCATTTATATCTTCACTTATACACGTCTGGGTTTCCTCTGTTGCAGTCCACACAGTTCTGGTCTTATCTGGTACATGACAACATCTGTGAGTCATGCTCAGGACCCCGCCCCCTAGGGGGAAAGGTCCCAAGCCCTGACTCAAGATCCCAATGGGGATCAATACCCAATAAAGGGTGGCCTACGTGGGGAACGCGTGCCAACATGGGGGAGAGGTAAGCAATCTCCATCTCCCTCCACCACATCTAACGATGTGCTATAGGTGAGGAAGGAGGGGTCTTTTTCAATAATAACTGCCTGCGGGTTGCGGTACAAACTAGGCAAGATAAAGTTAGTGTAAAACAGTATCAGAGTGGGTCAACACACATCGTGAGTGAGGGTGTCTGCGCAATGTGTGTAGTCATTCAAGACCCAGCTTGGGAGACCCAGTGGGTCCAAGGCATAACAGCAGGGACACCTCCCGATAGAGAAGGATCAAGCATGAAAGACAGAAAGATTCACCTCGTCAGTCTGTGGAGGTAGCTGGGCCTGGTGAAGAACCAGACGAGTGATGTTGCCGATCCCTTTTACGACTTTTGTGTTTAGCAGGTAGCCACGGTTGAGGTGGTCAGATGGTTGGGAGATCTGTGGATCCCCTCCAGCCCGGAAAGTCCACAGGATCCAGTCCAAGAAAGGATAAAAAGTGCAGAAGGTTATCTTTGGTGCGTAGGGTCCCAGGTTTGCCCTCTTTGGTCACTTGGAGAAAAAAGGGAAAACCCCTTTGGTATGGCAGACCTGCATCCTGGACGGCAGCCAGGAGGGGGCGGAGTGCCCTGTGCTGCATGAGGGTGCGCCTGGAAATATCTTGATATAAGGATAAATGTGCACCATCAAAATCAAAGTAAGGCTTGCCACGCATTTTTTGCATAATGCGGTCTTTAAGCGTGCATTTATGTAACTTACATATGATGTCCTCTGGATTGTCCACATCCTGAGAAGGAGGTCTGAGTGCCCTATGGGTGTGATCAATTTCAACTGTGGCAGTGGCAGGTAGTTCTAATATTTCCTTAAATATGCCCACCAAGGTGGGGATAATGTCCTTGGAGACCATGGCTTCTGGTAGGCCCCTGATTCTAATATTTACCCGCCGACTGAGGTTTTCCACATCATCTAACTGGCAGAGCAAAGTTTCAATCTGCTGGTCCTGTGTAATGCATTTAGCCTGCAGCTGAGATGACTGAATGCTTGATGAATGCTTCTTCAAATCTCTGCTCCAGGGACTCCAGGGTGTGAGATGTCTGCCTTTAGCTGTGCAATGTCCTCCGTTAAAGTTTTCTCTACCCTGTCAGCAAAGCGTTCCAGGTCCTTCCTGGTAGGGAGTGACCAAATATGGTGCCTGATGTCCTCATCCCCCAGGGGTCTAGGGCTTCAGAGCCTCTGTTAGGGGATGCCAGGAGCCCAGGGGACAGAATCACTCACCGACCTGGGGAGGGAATCAGGAAAGCTGCAGGGTGCTGTAGCTGGAACTGCCCTTTATGGAGCAGTGTGCTGGGAGGCCTTAGCTACCTTCTGGGCCTTAGTGGCCAGTGCCATCTTGGAAGCCTCACAGCTTTGCCCACGGGTCCTGGGGAGGTACTATTCCAGCTTCCCCTGTCTCGTACGATCGGTCCTTGTGGTTGCGAGAACAGCTGATTCCTCTGGGACATGACAGGAGTTGTCTGGGGGGGAAAATCCCCCTTGTAGCGGTGATTAAATGCGGCGGTGATATGGAGCTGTGGAGACACACGTCCTCACTCCTCCATTGCCAGGACACGCCCCCCATCAAATTTATTTTAATAAAATAAAAATTTGGAGTAAAAATCCATCTAAAAGATAGTTTTCTATTTAAGATACATTAATAATTTAGCTTATTTAGCATGAAATGGAGCTTAGTTATGTAGCATGAGGATGTATATTCTGCAATATTTACATTTTTGGTAAACTCATTCAATGAATCCAAGCTCTGCAAGCTGAGATAACATGCACTGCATTGATGCATTCACACAATTTCACAGTAACCATGTGATAAAACAAAGTTCAGGAATATTCATTTTTCCATTGTTTTGCAAATCCATGTACACTACAAACTGTATGATTGTTTGAAGAGAAATGCATCTGTACCTGGCTCTAATGCCGCGTACACACGAGCGGACTTTCCGGTAGACTTGGTCCAGGGGACCGGACACCGTTGGACAACTCCAGCTGACTTTTTTTCCCTAAAAGTCCGACAGACCTAGAAACAAAACACGTTTCAAATCTTTCCAACTGACACGAGTCCGGTCGAAAAATCCGCTCATCTGTATGCTAGTCCGACGGACTAAAACCGACGCTAGGGCATCTATTGGCTACTGACTATCAACTTCCTTATTTTAATCCGGACGTACGTCATCACGTACGAATCCGTCTGACTTTGGTGTGATCGTGTGTAGGCAAGTACGTTCATTAGGAAAGTCCGCCGAAAGTCCGTCGGATAGACCGTCGGACCAGTCCGGTCGAAAAGTCCGCTCGTGTGTACGCGGCATAAGTGTGAGGAGGAAGGGCAAGCAGTAAAAATGAAAGTGAAACCTTCTAAGCAGCTTATAAACCTTGTGATCTTTCTGCACATAGCTTGAAGTGCTTTTTTCCTCCCTTGAGGAGCAAAATGGCAGCAGGCCATAAAAGAGACCCAGCTTGGGAATATTTTAATGAAGTTCCTCTACCCATGGGTAAAGCAGGTATGCGTGAAAAATGCAGGCAATGCAACAAAGAGATGCAAGGCCTGGTGGCCCGAATGAAACAACATCACGAGAAGACGTGCTGTGATGAAAGGACCGTCGTGTTTTTTTATTTATGTGGACCCAGCTGATATATTCAGTTTGGGTCCTATCACATAGGCGGTCCGCCCGGCGGACTCTGCTTTGCTCAGCGGGGGATTGATCCACTGATCCCCGCTAAGCAGGTGGATGACAGGTCCATTTCCGCTCACTGTGCAGAGATGGACCTGTCAGAGCCTTACTCTCCTCTTTGGGGAGATCGGATGAAAACTGACTGCCGATCCTCCAGACGGATGTAAAATAGGGTCACGATCTGTCTGGATTTTACAGATAGGATCCGATCGGATATCGGCGGATGTAAGCAGACATGTCACCGCTGGCATCCGCCGTTCCATAGAGGTGAATGGAGGATCCGATCAGGTCCGCCTGAGAAACTGACAGGCGGACCTGATCGCAAAGGCCTTGTGAGAGGAACCTTTAAGTTCTTTTGTTTGTTTGTTTTTACAAAGATTTTTTGTTTATGCACTTTAGTTACATCAAAAAAAAGAATTTGAGTAGTTCTTCAACTATGTGTGATTAACCTATTAACCTAAAATAGGTTCTGATATCGCTGTTCCTGATATGTGTCTGCTGTACCATGTACTTGTATGAGAAAGTATTCTGTTCTCTTTGTAGTGCTTCCTCTGTGTGAAATTGCTGGTGTTCTTCCTAGTCCCTCTGCTTTCCTATTAAAACTGACCACACTAAGCAGGAGAACACACTGTGGTCAGTTATTTAGCTATGGTGGGAACTCAGCCTGCTCTCCTCCAATGATCAGACTTGTCCTGAACCCCCCCCACCCGCACAGCCATTCACTGGGAAGCCCAGTGTACTGCTGCTTCTTCTCCCCCCAGCTCTTATGCAGCTGAGAACAGAGGGAATGTGATCACTTATAAAAAAGGGAAAAAAGTATTTATGTTTATTTATATCTATACAAAAATGTTTTGCCTTTCATTTCTATTTTAAACTGAATGGGTTGTTTTACAAGGTGATCGTTTAGAATCACTTTAAATAAACACCTTTAAAACTTATTTTCTTAAATATTTTAGATGGAAATTTAAGGGTGTTAACGTCTATCGTGTTCATGTAGCTCCTGTTTCATTCTCCACATTATAAAATTAATGGATAGCCCAAAAGTGGAAACACCTTACATCGGCCACAGCAGGTGTGTAGAAACGTATGTACAAAGATATCAGCAATAGAGTCCCAAGAGTCCCAAAAGATATGTCCTGTGGTTTACCCAATAGCATATCACAAAATCTGATAGAGTTTCATTCTTTGATGCTTAATGGAGAATCAGCTTGCAAGACTGTAGAAGAAATAAGTCCCATCTGAATGACAGTCCTAGAATTGGCTTTGTGGTGATTGGAAGCTTACACAGCACTGAGGACTATCTCCCTTTCCCTATATGACAATATTGGGTGCCAGAGCAGCCAGTCACCAAGCAGCAATTCTGTCATGTGGTAGGAAGGGAAGTGAATCAGATGCTTCCCATGCCTGAAAGTACTAGGTATTTGTCTTTACTTTCAGAAGCCAAGTGGAGTGGATGGGGAGTGAAGGGAAGATGGGAATGTGAAGCTAGAACAGGTGGCAGTTGTGCGAACCTTGCTTTGTTGATGCACAGTTCCAGGATAAAGACTGATCATTTTCTATTCAATGTAGTAGTACTACACATCATTGCTTTCCTCTCTCCTAGGACTGGAGCCACGATATTTTGCCTGCATCACTACTGCAGATGAAACCTGGTATTGCATCCTAACCAACTAGATATCATAGCAATCTATATTATAATAATCAAAGCTATTTACAGTCTGATCCACTGAGATTAGAAAATTTCAGTCACTAAAATAAAAATACCTTCCTTTTAAAATAGTGTACAGCATGGGTGCTCAACCTGTGGCTCTCCAGCTGTTGCGGAACTACAAGTCAGATCATGCCTCTGACTTTGGGAGTCATTCTTGTAACTGTCAGCATAGCAATGCCTCATGGGACTTGTAGCTCCACAACAGCTGGAGGGCCACAGGTTGAGAACCCATGGTGTACAGCTTTATGAATCAAGCCTTTTGTGTGATGACTGAGCTTATTACCATACATAAAATTCAGAAATGTTCTGCCAATTCTCTCCAGAAACCTAGGCAAGAACTATGGGAGCTGTTGCTGTGATTTGTTTAACATTTTGACTTGCAGGATGTATGGCTTGTCATTCTGGTCTTGGCTTCACTACCTAATGAGTCACTGACCTGGAACACACATGCAGAAAGTGAAGTTTTAAAAGCCTGACCTTATCTCTATCCAGCCTATCCAGCCTGTGTTTTCCAGGTTAGTGCCTCGCTAACCTCACTAGATGCCTCATTAGGCCTCCAGAGGTGGTTCTGGCAAGCTCAGTAGATTGCTTTAAGGCCTGGATTCTTTCCTAAATGTACATAATATAGCTGGGTACTGACATTTATAGGTAAAGTTGATCCAGGGAAAATCCGATTGCCTCTCAGGGGATCAGGAAGGTTTTTCTTCCCCTGCAAATTGGATCATGCTTTGCTGGAGTTTTTCGCCCTCCTCTGGATCAACTGTGGGCGAAGGATTGTGTATATGGGATTGTATGTTTTTTTTTTTGGTTGAACTAGATGGACTTGTGTCTTTTTTCAACCTGACTAACTATGAACCAAGGATAATAACGACAGGCTTGGAACTGGCACAAAACACACAATGTCAGCTTCCTATTTTTCATCCCACTTTAGATCTATTTCTGTAAAATCTGTCTAGCATTGAACAGGTTAACCAAAATCTGTCCGCCTTTCCTCAGCCACCCAGTGATTAAAATCCTATGCAGCACATCACTAGACTTTCTGAGTGGTTAACCAAACTCAGGACATCAAAATAATACAGACTGTAATATTTATCACTTTAGAAAATGCCAGCAGATCAATATTTCAAGCAGCAATGGGATAATGTTCTCTTTCTCTCTCTTCTACTCTCCTGTCTTACTTTATTTCTTCCTCTATTAGTTAAACAAAGTTGGACAACATTTTTGCTTCTCTGTCATTCTCTCACTTATCAAACCTCTCTTCCCTCTCATGTCTGCTAATCATACTCTTCTCTTCTTAATAGTCTGCAGCGGATATATGCTGAAAAAAAAGGATGCCTCTGATCTGCTATTATGCATGTTCTTACAGTTGGATTAACGTACCTGATATTGTAATATAAATGTATATAAGAGGCCACAAAGGAGTTGCATGGTGATATAAAATGCCCAGACCTGAAGAGATCCAAGAGAAAGCATTCATCAGTGTGCCTAATAGAACAAAGAAAATTGGCTTAAGACATAAATTGCCATTTTTAAAGTTATGTCAGATTTCTACAAATAGCAGGTTACTACTTTTCAAACAGAATTGTATCAGTCTACTAATCAATAGTCTTGATTTTAAAGAAAAAAAATCACTATAAAAGCAGTATTATTTTAGTTGTGGATACATTGGGGAAGAGTTGCAATTTATGTTTTTTTTTATTCTTTAATAGCCTCTGAGGATATAAATTTAGTGTGTATGCACCGAATCTCTTTGAAAGCCCAGGTATTGCAAACAGCACCATTTACAAGGTGACAAAAAAAATGACATATACAATCGGCAGTGAAGGCGGTTGCATGTATACAGTCCCAAGGTCCAGTCTCCACACAGTGTCAACACAGTTGGCCAAAAGTCTGTCAGCATGGACCAGACACATCCCAGAGGTGGCTAGTGTAATATGTGAAGATAATTGATATGTGTTGGTGTGTTGAATATGCAATAGTCTACTTTTCAATCATTAACCATATGTAAAACATCCTCACGTTAGCATGAGTGGCATTGCGAGTAAGCAAGTTGTGGAAAACTTCCTCTGCTGGCTGCATACAGGACCAGTGCCAGTTCCTGTAAATTCCCAGGATAATCCCACATATTCTGAGAAAGGTTGGGAAGTATACACTTATGGTATTTATATTTTTATTTCTATAAAAGTCTATATATTAGTCCAACAAAAAATGGACAGCTGACAAGCAAAGAAAGACAGAAGGATTTGGTTTAAAAAGAAGGACAATTGGGTACTATGCAGTTATGTAGTTTGCTATGGTTGTAGGTACACCCTTGTTGGCCATCTTATTACCGATCTTGCCTTACTGAGCTAGGATCCTTACTTCAGTTCATGGCAGGGATACCATCTTTATGCAGTTTGCATATTTTTCTGAGGTTTGTGAGTTGTTTATGTTTTTTTTTTTTTTCCGGCAACAATTACAGTGAGTAATTTAGCTCTTACCAAAGAAAATTGGTCCAATTAGGTACCTCTTATAACTGGTAGGCACATTAGATTTTAAAATAGAAGACCATTCAAAACTTTTGTTTAGTATTAGATAGAGCAGAGAAGATTTAATGCTTGAAGTCGAGGCTAAACAAATTATCTAAAGACATGAAATGTATGTTCTTACTCACGTCTTTGTGTCTTTTGTGTTTCTTTTCTTCCAGATCTATGCAATAATCACGAATCAACTTATGTACTTTGGCTCTATGCAGGAGTTTCCTGTAATAAACACCTGCTGATTTCTCTCCTTGTGCAGGATGACTGCTCTTATATCTACCTCCTGTAGTTGTCTTTAGACTACCTGTATTAGGAAGACCTTCTGGGTCCCAGGCACAGCTGTGCTCTTAGATAGATATATATAGATATATATATATAAAATATAATATATATGTATGTATAATATACAATATATATATATATATATATACATATATATATATATATATATATATATATATATATATATATATATATATATATATATATATATATATATATATATATATTATACATATATATATATATATATATATATATATTGATCACACACACACATACAGTATATATATATATATATATATATATATATATATATATATATATATATATATAGAAGGACCCGTAGAGGGGCTGTATTTGTAATCATTGTTTACGTGCTCACTATATACATATCTCATACCCAGGGCAAGGGTTTTTTATGGAGTCCCTGGAAACCCCAAAGCAAAAGTGATATGCTTTTTTTTTATAGGCCCCAGGTGAAGAGGAGTTTAGCGCTCATCAAATACAACCTCACCAGCGCCCATTAATGCAGCCTACCCATCAATGCAGCCTCACCAGCGCCCATCAATGCAGCCTCACCAGCGCCCATCAAATGCAGCCTCACCAGCGCCCATCAAATGTAGCCATACCAGCGTCTATCAAATTCAGCCTTCCATCGCCCATCAATGAATGTTTGCTTGCTTCCATTTATTCGGGAGTCGGGACACAGACACAGTCCCCTGCTGCCGCTGCGCCTCTGACACTATGTGCGAACAGAGCGGCGACTGCCTGCTGATGCTGAGGCTTAGTTGCTTGCTGCAGAGAGAAGAGAGTAGGGACACCAGTGGCCGAGCGCCCCAGACAGCAGGGCACCCTAGGCGACTGCCTAGTTTGTCTAGTGGTAGCACCGGCCCTGGGAACAGGAGGCAGAAACAGAATCCAGGAATGAAGCCAAGGTCAGGGCAGGTAGCAGGCAAACGTAGCCAGGAGCAAGCCGGGTCAAGATCAGAAGTCCAGGAATTGGGGAGAAACATACAGAACGCTGTAGACAGCAAACAGCAATGAGCCCTAGCTGTAGCCTTGTTTAAATAGCCTGTTTAGTGGCAGTATTGGTGACAGGCGCGTGCTTGGCCATGCACGTTCATGTGCTCATTCATGTGCGCATTCGTGTGTGCCTGTGCCCACGTCCATGCACCTCTGCTGGGCCAGTTAATAAAGTATAATAATATAATCTGGGAACCTGCATACCACTAGTGGAGTAAAGATAGAAGTTTGATAGATAGAAGTTTGGCTCCTGACATATCCAGTGGGCTGCATAATAGATTTGGGCCCATTTACACTGAAATCATTAGCACATTATATTGTAACACACCCAGGAAAATGAAACCATGTGCATACATCTTTAATGTAATGTTAAGATAAGATTGTGGAAAGGAATTAGCACGTGACATTTTCAGAGATTTGAGATCATTAAAATTCTAAATGACATTGTGCTCTCTCATGAGTTTTTGAGGCATGCAGAAAAAGCAAATGTTGTCTAGAGCCTAGAGACCTAGAGATTATAAGCAGAGGTGATCTGCTCCTATTATTTAATTTTTTATTGATTGGTCTACTTACTGCATTTAAAGAATATGTTAACCCAACATTTCAAATTCCTGATATGTGCCTGCTGTACCATGTACTTGTATGAAAAAGTATCCTATTCTCTTTGTATTACTTCCTTTGTGTGAAATCCCTGGTGTTCCTGCCAGTCCCTCTGCTTTCCTATTAAAAACGGACCACAGCAGAACACACCGTGGTCAGTTCTCTAGATGTTTTGGGAACTCAGCCTTCTCTCCTCCAATGATCAGACTTGTGCTGACACACCTCCTCTGCACAGCCTTTCACTGGGAAGACCAGTGTACTGCTGTTTCTCCTCCCTTAGCTCTCTTAATTCCTTTTATAGCTGAGAACAGAGGGTATGTGATCACTTAAAAAGGAAAAAAAAAATTATTTATAATTTTTTTTATGTATACACAAATATTTTGCCTTTTATTTCTACTTTAAACTAAATGGGTTGTTATACAAGGTAAGGGTTCACATATACTTTATCACATGTATTATTATTTTTCACTATTATTTCATCATAGAGGGTCTGGATCAGGTCAGGGAAAATCTCATCCAAAACCGGCTATGCACCACCTATTGCTCATTATTATTAGAAACAATAGATCGCTAATGCAGTGATCTGTTGTTGCAGTAATAGGTGGACCCAGCTCTGCCCATGCATTGCTTAATGACTGAAAGTCATGCTAACATTACAGATGATGTTGTAGCACTTCCCCTTTACCACAATCTATTGCTTTTCAGTGTGCTGCCATAGAATGCTCTTAGTGAATGCTTTATTGGGGATTAACAAACTCAGGGGATGGTACTTTCAGGTGTTGGTCTTAGTATCCGATAACCAGAGGTTTCATCACTTCAACCCACTGCAGCCATTCACACTTAGATTGAGCTGAGGTCTGGAGCCCAGCGGGCTACAGGCTAAGCTTCAGCAGGACACTGTTTAAGCACCACTGCTTTATAATATTGCTATGAAAGCAAATTCTATTCTGTATTTTTAAAAGAACTGCCTTGAAAATGTAGATGAGTGACACAGAGCCCCTTTTTTGTTTTGGTATGGGGCCCCACACATACCGTAGTTATAGCCCTGATAGCCACCAAACACAATTGCTAAGAGCAGAATAGGCTATCTGACAGTAATTTCTTCAGACATGCTTATAAATAAAGACCATATTGTTGTTCATTTTGCCTGATATATTGCCGCCTATTTTATGATCTTTCGTCCACTTTTCGCAATTGTTTCCCTGGCCCTCCAAGCTCTCCTCCTCCTCATCCTTCTCTCTCTGTGTGTTCGCAAGAAGAAAATTAGACTAATGAGAAATAATAGCCACGAATGTGAAATCAGTTGATCAGTGAGGGAAATATGTTCCTGTTTTTCAGCAGGCGCAGGTTATGTTATGATTCAGATTTAATAAGAGGCCAAGATTTTCTATCTAGGTAAGAGGTTCAACAAAGTCAAAGCCTGCACAAGGCACTGTCCTGTTTAATTATTTGTGCTGGACCTGCATGCAAGTTAAATTTCACTAAGAGATGTCCATGTTTGCAAATCTCTTCTTCATCGTAAGTATACCAGGTTTAACCTCTTTGTATCTAGCAGGAGGAGCAAATCAATGCATAAACTGAGGATTTATTCTTACGGCTAGAAGCCACACAGAAACGAGCATACAACCCCCCCGAATGAATGTGTAGGTGTCAGAGACCATGTTCCAGGAAAGAACAAGGTAGGATGAATTTTTCAATATAAAAGCTCTATGTTGTAGATCATTTACATAGCTGAAAGCATTCCTGTAGGGCTGCTTATTGGCAGAACATGCAAATACATGTTTGAAGTAGCTTAGAACTGAATTGTGGAAAAGTCACATAGGTCTGGGTCTAGGGCAGCTAAATTTCAGGTTATATTTCAATATCCTATCAGAACTCTTTCTTATATAGCAGGATGAAAATATAGAAAACATCTTATGACAAAAGCACTGACTGTAAATGGCACAGGGACAGCCATGTCTAGCAGAGAAAGGATGCCCATAACTCAAGACTAGGGATGAGCTCGATGTTCGGGTCGAACATAAGTTCACTGAAGAACGAACATTATGGGGTGTTCGCTGCAAATTAGAGCGCCGCGGAACGCCCCATAATGCACTGCGAGATCGCAGTGCATTGCTGTGTGATGATTGGCCATGCATGCTTTGGCCAATCCCAGCGTCCTCTGCTAAGAGAGCCATAATTGACCAAAGGCAGGATGCCTTTGGCCAATCATGGCTCAGGGTAACTAACTCCCACACTATATAAGGCTGCCTACACAGCGGCCCTGTGTAGTGTTGTTAGTGGCAGTGTATTTGATATATATATATAGTCAGTCTAATATATATATATATATATATATATATATATATATATATATATATATATATATACTCTGCATCCAGTGTAGCCTAAATCTTCACTGCATTCCGTGATGTACTTCTAATATACTTCAGACAGTGTATTAATATATATATATACAGTCTCGGGAGGGGATGATGAGGTCACTGACTCTATTTGGGTGCCTGATAGAAGAGAGGAGGAGGAAGAGGAGAAGGGGGCGGCACAACTCCAACAAGGCAGGATGTCCTTAAGGGCAGCCACCCTACTGCATCGCACTGCAGAGCTCCGTAGCGGGCTGCCTTATTTAAACCTTAGCAGCACTGTGTCTTTGCTGTCTGATCTGCAGCTCATACCTGTTCCCGTGACTTCCTGTTCCTGTGATCCGATCTGTTTCCTGTGTTTGACCTGGCTTGTTTGACTACGATTGATTTCTATTATCCTGACCCCGGCCTGCCTTGTAACCATGCTCAGCTCTACACTGCTTGATATCCTGTTGCTGAACTTTGCCTGTGTCCTGACCATTCTCAGCCTGTCGTCTATATCAACATCTGATCATCTGTTACCAAACCCGGCTTGTCTGACTACGTATTCAGTGTCTCCCCAGCTCTGCACCTACCAGCCTGCTTCCTGTTTCCTGCTACACCAGCTGAACTGACAGGACCAAAGATGAACCAGGCACCCATACACCGCCAGGCTCTTGTGGCCACTGTTGCAACACCGGTGGCCCTTGAGCCGGGGTTGTACGAGAAAGCCTTCCCACTGCACGTCAGGCTCATACAGCAGGTACGTAACAGTATCAGACAGCCATGTCTGAGCCTGCAAGTGGGAACTCGGCCATGGATGACATCTGTCAGCACCTTGCAGCCCTTACCAAAGCAGTCAAATCTCTACAGGAGGGTTATACTCAACTGGAACAACGTGTACAGACTCTAGCTACACCAGCAAGCACTGCTGCTCCTTCTGCCTCAGGAACTGCCACTGCAGCAACCTCACTGGTGATGTTGCCCCCTGAACCCAGAGTTCCAGCACCAGAAAGATTTTCAGGTGACCGGGGAAAATTTAGATCCTTCCCTAACGCATGTGAACTGTACTTCACCCTGCAACCTCGAACTTTCTCCCTTGAAGCCACCAAAGTAGGATTCATCATATCACTGCTTCTGGGTGAGCCCCAGTCCTGGGCTTATCGGATGTTGGAGAAGAACGATGTATTGTTACAGTCCATGTCCGCCTCCTTCGACGCGATGGCCGAATTATACGCCGACCCGCAACGAACCACCACAGCAGAGGCTGCCCTTCATGCACTCCAGCAAAGCTGAAGAATGGCCGAAGATTATGTTACAGACTTTAGATGCTGGAGTGCAGACACACAGTGGAATGACGCAGCCCTGCAACACCAGTTCCGCTTGGGGTTATCAGAAGGTCTGAAAGACGAATTGGCACGTGTCGAAGTCTCAAATACCCTGGAGGCCCTTATCACACTGGCCATTCAAATTGATCGTCAGCTCCGTGAGCGACGATCCGAAAGATCAGCCCAGCAGCCACGTCCGGTCTGGATGATGCCCCGGATCCCAGCTCCTACTCACTCCACACCTGTTAGCTTCACTCCAGTTCAGCCAGCTCCTGTTACTACTGCCACCGAAGCACCAGAGCCTATGCAAATCGGCCTAATACGTCCCTCTCTGTCTCCGGAGGAACACCTGCACTGACAACAGAACAACCTCTGCCTATACTGTGGGGAAGCGGGCCACTATGTACATTCCTGTCCAACCAAGACACGTAAGTGGCGGATGTTTTCTTCAGTTAATAACTTTTCTTCATCTACCAACGCCACCAACTTAACCCTTCCCATCTCTTTCCAGCTCATAGAAAGGTAAGTGTCAGTTACGATCATTGATTCCGGGGCCTGCAGTTGCTTCATAAATCTAACCTTTGCAACACAACAATGCATCCCCTTGAGACCTAAAGCACAAGGACTTTATGTTTTTCTAGCTGCCGTGTCATGTATCAAGTCCAGACCTGTGACCCAAGAGACTTTTCCTTTACCCGTGTTGGCCTCCTCCCAACATAAGGAAATCCTAAGCCTCGATGTCATCTCTTCCCTGCTATTCCATGTTATTCTGGGCCTACCCTGGCTGCAGGCGCATAATCCACGAGTTGACTGGGCCACAAGGATAATCAACTTCCACTTAGCCTATTGCCAGGAGCACTGCCTACCAAAGTCCCCAGCTTCTTCTACAACACTACTTTGTGTGGACTCTGAGTCTGAGGTACGGCAAGTCATACCTGAACCCTACCATGAGTTCCTGGACGTCTTTAGTAAGCGAGGGGCTGACATTCTTCCCCCGCATCGGCCATATGAATGCCCAATTGAACTGCTTTCAGGGTCTGAAATCCCTTTCGCAAGAAAACTTGAAAAAGGGGTTCATCCGACCCTCTACCTCCCCAGCAGGAGCAGGAATATTTTTCGTTGAGAAAAAGGACCACTCCCTACGACCTTGTGTGGACTATCGGGAGCTCAACAAAATTACAGTTAAAAAACGGTATCCTCTCCCTCTAGTACCCAAACCATTTCAGAGATTAAGGTCGGCAACCATTTTCACCAAACTAGATCTATGGGGGGCCTAAAATTTAGTCCGCATCTGTCAAGGGGATGAGTGGAAGACGGCCTTTCTCACCTGATTCGGCCACTATGAATACCTGGTGATGCCCTTTGGACTATGCAATGCCCCAGCTACCTTCCAACACTTTGTCAATGACATATTCCGAGACTTCCTGGATATATTTTTGATTGTTTACCTAGATAACATCCTGATTTTTTCCATTTCTCTAGACTCTCAACGAGGTCATGTCAAAAGGGTGCTGAGCTGGCTCCGCCAACACAGACTATATGCTAAAGGTGAAATATGCGTGTTTGAACAAAGCAGCATCCAATTCCTGGGACTGATAATCTCACCTGAAGGCATCAAGATGGACTCTGAAAAGGTCTCTGCTATCCTAGACTGGCCTGCACCTACAGACAAGAAGCAGCGCTTCGTAGGATTTGCCAAATTTTACAGGAGATTCATTAGAGGCTTCTCCGCTATCATAACCCCTATCACACAGCTGACTAAACAGAACCTCTGTTTCCATTGGACACCCAAGGCACAAGCCACATTTGATACCTTGAAGGGACTGTTTACCTCAGCACCTGTTCTTGGTCACCCAGACCCGTCTCTGCCATATACACTAGAAGTAGACGCATCTGAAGTCGATATTGGAGGTCATCTCCCAACGCCAAGGCCCTAAGGATCTGAGGCATCCAGTAGCCTTTTTCTCCCGCAGGCTCTCTCCAGCAGAGAGAAACTATGACGTTGGGGACCGAAAATTACTGGCCATAAAGGCTGCTTTAGAAGAGTGGATGTACCTCCTGGAGGGAGCAACGCATCCCATATTGGTCTATACTGACCACAAAAATCTTGAGTATCTGAGGACTGCTAAACGCCTAAAGCCACGTCAAGCACATTGTGCCCTGCTCTTTTCCCGATTTGTGTTCCACATTACCTACCAGCCAGGCTCAAAGAATATCAAACCAGGTGCACTGTCCCGTATGTTTGATGACCCCAAGGAACCACCAGTGGCAGATACCATCTTGTCCGAAAATAACTTCTTACTTTTACAGGGCAACCTCCTCAAACGAATGAAGCAGGCTTCGACAGATGTTCCTAGCCCTCCAGGGGTCACGCTGACACTCCGGGAAGGATTGCTGTTTAACAGAAGCAAGGTATTTGTGCCTGAATGTTTACATATAACCATTTTGGATCTGTGTCATGATCATCCCCTAGCAGGTCATTTCGGGATCCACAAGACGCTTGATCTCCTGAAACGCACATTCTGGTGGCCAGACCTGGAAGAAAACTGTAAGAGATACGTGAATTCCTGTGCAATCTGCAACCAGAGCAAGGGTACAAAGAACCGAGCCTGGGGTCTACTTCGGCCACTGCCAGTCCCTGACAGACCATGGAGAATGATAGCCATGGATTTCGTTGTGGAACTTCCCCCATCGGAAGGATGCACAGCCATCTTCGTGGTAGTGGACCGATTGTCCAAAATGGCCCATTTCTCGCCTCTGAAGAGTACTCCCTTGGCCATGGAGATGGCTCAAGTGTTTATCAGAGAGATTATTAGGCTTCATGGAGTCCCTATGAACATTTTCTCTGATCGGGGGGGTTCAGTTCACTTCCTGATTCTGGAAAACTCTGTGTGAAGCCCTTAAAATCGAAAGATCCTTGTCCTCCATCTACCAATCCCCAAACCAATGGACAGACAGAGAGGACCAATCAGACATATATCCGATGCTTCACCACTTTTGTCCAGGATGACTGGGTATCGTTGCTACCACTGGCAGAGTTTGCCTACAATAATGCCACTCACTCAGCCACAGGTCAGTCACCCTTCTTTGCAAATTATGGTTTTCACCCATCCTTCTTGCCCGACTTTATTCCAGAAACCACAGTTCCTGCTGTCCAACACACAGTGGATTTCCTCAACCACAACAATAAGTTGCTTCAAGAAGTGGCTACCAAGGCACAAGCAGCAAGCAAGACGGCTTTTGACAGGAAAAGAAGGGGTGAACTGATTCTCCACCCGGGAGACCAGGTATGGCTGTCTACTACGAATCTCAGGTTGGCATGTCCCTCACAGAAACTGGCACCTAAATTTCTGGGACCATTCCCAGTCAAGAAGAAACTTAATGAGGTTGCTTATGAATTATCTTTACCTGATTCACTTAAGATACATCCTGTCTTCCATGTTTCTCTCTTGAAACCCGCAGTCCCTGACTCTTTTCCAGATAGAGTAGCCAGGCCACCAGAACCTGTGACCATCAATGGCAAAGAGGAGTATGAGGTAGAGGCCATCATAGACTGTAGGAACAGAAGGAATCAGGTACAGTACCTAATTAATTGGAAAGGTTATGGCCAAGAGGATAACTCTTGGGAGGCTGAACAGGATGTGCACGCCAGAGACTTGGTTAATGGCTTTTTTCGCAGTCATCCGCAGAAGAGAGACCTGTTGGGCACCCGGAGGTTGCCCATAAGAGGGAGGCAATGTCATGGATCTGCCACCTAGGGGTTAAAATAGTGCAGACTTATTTCAGTGATTGGCAGTGGGCTGCCTTATTTAAACCTCAGCAGCACTGTGTCTTTGCTGTCTGATCTGCAGCTCACACCTGTTCCCGTGACTTCCTGTGATCTGATCTGTTTCCTGTGTTTGACCCGGCTTGTTTGACTACGATTGATCTCTGTTATCCTGACCCCGGCCTGCCTTGTAACCACACTCAGCTCTACACTGCTTGATATCCTGTTGCCGAACTTTGCCTGTATCCTAACCATTCTCTGCCTGTCATCTATATCTACATCTGATCATCTGTTACCAAACCCGGCTTGTCTGACTACGTATTCAGTGTCTCCCCAGCTCTGCACCCACCAGCCTGCTTCCTAACCAGGCACCCATACACTGCCAGGCTCTTGCGGCCACTGTTGCAACACCAGTGGCCCTTGAGCCGGGGTTGTACGAGAAAGCCTTCCCACTGCACGTCAGGCTCATCCGGCAGGTACGTAAAAGTGGGCCTTTTTTGAAACATGTGCAGCAGATCGCACCGTTGCTGTTTGCAACCTATGTCTGAAGCTGATCAAGCGTGGCCAGAACAGCAGCCGCTTGGGCATCACATGCTTGACCAGACATATGACGACCTCCTATGCAGTCCGTTGGCAACAGCACTTGAAAGACCCACATCAAAGAAACTGGAATCTCCAACCCCACTATACCTCCAGTCCTCTCAAAAACTTGCACTGAGAGGAATGAAGGTATAGCAATAGGTGTCCCAAGTACTTGCAGCCAATCTGCTATCAGTACACCACCATCTTATTTTAGCAGGCAAATTTCCCTACCCCAGTTGCTAAACCGTAAAAAGAAATTCGGTCCCAGCCATCCACATGCTCAGCGTCTGAATGTTAGCGTGGCAATTCTGTCACAGCTCTCCCCTCCACTTCTTCTTCTATGGCCTCTTCTGCAGATTTGTCCTCTGAACCAGCGGTGCTCCGTAAGCGTTCAAGGGGCTACGCAAGCAGTCAGGCAAAAATATGCCATGACGTGCTTGAGTTGGTCTGCTTGGAGGACAGAAGCCACACTGGGGAAGAGATTCTGTCAGCTCTGCAGGGGCAGGCTCAGAGGTGGTTGATGCCATGCCAGGAATGGTTGTATGCGACAATGGTATCAACCTTCTCTCCGCCCTCCAACAGGCACACTTGACCCATGTTCCATGTTTGGCACACATCCTGAATTTGGTGGTGCAGAGGTTCTTGAGCAGGTACCCAGGCTTACAGGATCTCCTAAGGCAGGCCAGAAAAGTCTGTGGTCATTTCCGCCGGTCATACAATGCCAGTGCTCGGCTGGCTGACATTCAAAGGGAATGCAACCTGCCCATCAAAAAAGTCCAAATCAAAGTGATAAATTAGTGACAATAATCATGAGTGTCGATAATCCTGGTGAATCTTCGAAATAGACAGTTATGTTGTGAAGTTGATGTTAATCTTTGTGACTAGATAGTCACGTAATGCTCCCAGAGCACTTACCTCCAGATGGAGAACAATAAGTCCTAGATAGGTATCCTGAGATGGGTTTGCCTGTATATCGTCCGTGTTTCCAATCGATGTCCGTGTGGATGGTTATGGACGTGATTCGCAATCTGCTTAATAAACCTTCTCCCTGCTGACAGCTTGGTTAGCCTCAGGATCTCGTGCTTCCGTTATGGATGTACCGATCTAGGACTTATTGTTCTCCATCTGGAGGTAAGAGCTCTGGGAGCATTACATGACTATTTTATCACTTTGATTTGGACTTTTTTTGATGTATACACACTCATTTTGGATTTCAATTACCGTGTTTACTTTTTTACCAATGATTTGGATTATTTCACCTCAATAATACTTTGTTAGAAGTCTGCACGGATCACTTTTATTATCATTTACCCTTTTTGTGTTTAAGTGTACACTTTAGATCTTGCAGAGATTTCACTGACTTCACATTCGTTTATATCATATATTCACTTAATTAGTAGCGCAAAGGACCTCACTTTAAATAAACCTACCCACCAACCGCCTCATTTGTGACATTTGACATTTGTCACACACCAGGTGGAACACAATGTTGGCAATGCTGCAGAGGCTGTTCATGCAGCAGAGGGCCATCAATGAGTACCTGTGTGAGTATGGCACCAGGACAGGGTGAGGGGAGTTTGGCTTCTTTTTGCCACGCCAGTGGCTACTGATCAAGGATGCATGCACTGTCCTGTCACCATTTGAGGAGGCCAAGAGGAAGGTGAGCAGCGACAATGCATGCATCAGTGATACTGTCCCTCTTGTCTTCCTGTTGGACTTCGTGGAAAAATGGACAGAACACTTGAGGCAGACCAGCAGGAGGAAGAGGAGGACTTCCTTACCTCTCAAGGCCGCTGTCACGGAACGTCCCACACTCCGCTTGAGTGCTTCCGTCATATACCACTTCCTCCCAGTCTGTATACAGATATCAGATATTCCAACCTCTCTGAGCACAAAACAAGGCGACACTTGCTTGTTGCTAACATGAATTCTTTTTTATTTAGAAAAATTACAAGACTTTATATGCCGTTGGAACCTCCTCTAACAATACAACTGTAACCTAATTAACATAATTAACATGAGCTAATTAACTAAAAAATTTACCCAGACCAGATGACAGACTTGTGGGTACCCAGCTTCACACAGTAGTATAAACACAATAGCTGGAGCTAATTACAATTAACAATACAAACAACAATCTCCCCCCCTCCTCAGCCTATTCATCAACAGTTCGTCTCCTAGCCAGTCTTGGAGGCTAATGTGATCAGCTCACTCAATTAACATAAACACAGGTAGTTGGAGTTGATGACACCAGCATCTCCTCACAGGATGTGTCCCAACAGAATGAATCAGTCTTATCAGCAGGGGCTGCTGGAGGAATCCCCCCCTCCCTCTTCAGGGACACAAATCCACAGCAAGGAGTCCCCAACAGAATCAAACAACATACAATATATACATATATATATATACGACTGAGTCCGATTAGTACAGTTCAGACTGGATTTCTCATTCACCTCACAAAGAGTATTGTTCCATTGAAAATCCAGGGCCCATAATCAAAAGGCAACAGGCTTGCATTCAGTCCTCTCCAACAGCCTCTGTCCCGGCTAGGTCTGTCACAGCCCCCTTTATCCAGATAGTATTCCTGTGGGCCTGCCAAACACACAGGAAGAAGAGGAGGAGGATTGTGTCAGCATGGATGTGGAGGGTAACACTCAGCAGCAGTCTTCAAGGGATGGTTTTCAGTCCCCAGAAACCCAAGGAGTTGTACATGGCTGGGAGGAGGTAGTTAGATATCATGTGATCCTTAGTGACCCAGAGGACTCAGAATTGAATGCCTCTGCAAACTTACACTGCATGGCCTCTCTGATTCTGCAAAGCCTGCGAAAGGACCCTAGGATTTGTGGTATCAAGGAGAGGGATCATTACTGGCTGGCAACCCTTCTTGATCCACGTTACAAGAGTAAGGTTGCAGAACTCATCCTGGAGGCCTTGAAGAAATGTTTGTGCAATGCATTACCAGACCCTGGGAGGTTACAATTTCCTGGTGCTGGACAATGTGTTGCTGGGGCTTTGTTCAGTCAGAGGAAGAGCGGTGGAGAAGGTGGCCAGCTGACCGATGTCTTCAGATAATTTTTCAGTCTTCAGCGCCAAGGTCTGATCGGTTCAAGCAACCATCGCCAGCGTCTGCATTACATGGTGCAGGAATATCTAGGGACAAGAGCAGACTTGGAGACCTTTCCAACAGAGCATCCACTGGGTTACTGGATCTTGAGGATGGACCACTGGCCAGAACTTGCTCAATATGCAATTGAGTTACTGGCCTGTCCTGCATCCAGCGTTCTTTCTGAATGCACATTCAGTGCTGCTGGAGGGTTTGTAATGGATCATAGAGTGCGCCTGTCCATAAACTCCGTTTATATACTCACATTCATAAAAATGAATCAGTCTTGGATCAGCAGCTATCAAGCACATAATGCTGATGTAACTGATTGTTTTTTCTATGGATATGGGATCCCTTGAAGACTGCCTATGCTGAGTGACTATCCTATTCCTCCTCAATATTGATGATGCTATCTTCCAACAATATTTTTAGTTTAGGGCACCAGCACTATTGCCTAAGGCCCAATTTTTCTGCCCCTGTTTAACAGGGGCATGTCATTATAATTTTTGATCTAATATTTCACAGCAGGTCCCATTCCTGCACCCACCAAGAGTAACTGTGAGGGCTTGCAGTGTTGTGGCACCACCAAAGGCCCAATTTTTCTGCCCCTGTTTAACAGGGGCATGTAATTACAATTCTTGATCTAATATTTCACAGCAGGGCCCGTTCCTGCACCCACCAAGAGTAACTGTATGGGCTTACAGTGTTGTGGCACCACCACCACCACCAAAGGCCCATTTTTTCTGCCCCTGTTTAACAGGGGCATGTAATTACAATTTTTGATATAGTATTTCCCAGCAGGGCCTGTTCCTGCGCTCACCAAGAGTAACTGAGAGGGTTTACAGTGTTCTGGTACCACCAACACCTAAGGCCCAATTTTCTGCATTGTATATAGGGCAGGCCGTATAGTATATATACTTCTGTTCAGAGTATATAGTGTTTGGGGGCCCCAGACCCAAAGGGCCTGGTAATGGGCTGGGGAGGGGGAACCCATGCCGTTTTTCTCAATGATTTTCATCTATATTGCCCGGACCTGACAATACATTACAGCCGCAAGCAGTTAATGACTTTTTTCCTTTAGAAATGTCATTTTTCTGTGGTATTATTCTAAAAACAGGAAAAATGCACCACTTACTACAGGCATACTATAGACACCTCCCAGGTACGATATTTAAAGGAATATTTCATTTTTATTGTTTCACGTTAAGCATTATTAAAATCACTGCTCCTGAAAAAAGGGACGTTTTTAAACCTTTTTTATGCATTGATACATGTCCCCTGGGGCAGCACCCGGGTCCCCAAATACTTTTTATGGCAATAAATTGCATATAAGCCTTTAAAACTAGCACTTTAAATTTTTCACGTTCGTTCAAACTTTTTGCATGTTCACATGTTCTGCTGCGAACCGAACCGGGACAGGGAGCTCAATGGGGAAGTATAATTAAAGTGTATATAAAACCCAGAATCAATTTAAGTATGTTTTGCAGTGTCTTGCTGTATACATGTAGCACCCACCCCCAAAGGAGCTTGATGTGTTGGACTCCCTGTTCCTGCACCAATGACTCTGCAAATAGCACCACACACTCTCACACACCTGGCTGAGTGGGAAATTCTTAATGTAGATGTATGGGCAGAACCCTAATGTAAAAGAGATAAGAAACAACAGCAATAGCACAGCAAAGAATATGTATGTGCATATGTACATTGTATATCAATAAGTGAACAGTAGAAATAAATAAATATACTGTAATAGAAACACTCAATTGGTGTAGAGAGCAACTCCTATTAAACCCTATTCTGGCGCAATTTTAACTAGGAAGTACTACACCATCTTGACAGTCCACCAGTCTGTAATATAATTGCCCATTTTTTCACCAGCCAGCTCGTTGGGGCCCCACTATTACGTAGGGCACTCAAGTTATTGTCCCATTAAGAACTGTCACAGACACTGGCTCTGTATTTTGTGCAGACAGCACTGTCCCTGTTTGGTCAAAGTGTAATGTGGTTTTAGCCAGAGGCCTCTCACCAACTCCTGTATCAGCAGGTGGTCACTCTATTCACTGTGGGAAGCACAGTAGGTCAGTGTCCACAGCGCCCTTCCCTCTTGGTCAGGCAGCAAGCCCCACCAACATCTGTGTCTCTTTCCAATGTCCCAAGATGTCTGTCAATGTGCATTCAACCCTCTCAGAAAAGCCTCCACACTTAATTTCCTCAGCCCGGGAAAAGCAGCAGGGAACCACCTTTCCTCTTTGCCCCAGTGCCTTGTGGGATCTGCAGTTTCCTCCTTTCAGCTCACCAATACAGCTCAGTCTGTCAGAACTACACCTCTCACAATCCAAGCGGCCACATCCTATGTGCCTTTCTAATGGGTAGAGGGCAGGCTCAACACTGGTTGTACACAATTCTGCAATGAGTCTTGAACAGAATCCTCTTCCTGTCAGTGCTGCAGACTGGGCTACATACATTTTTTTTAACAAATTATTTTTTTGACTCTGTTGCAAATCTTTTGGATGACAACACAATGCCATTGCTTTGTAGTTAGCAGCAGCACTGTCCTGTCAGTCTGTCATGTATTCGTATCCAGTTGACCGCTGAGCTGCATATTGGGTCTGTGCATGCCTCCTGCAGACCTTATAGGCAATCCAATGGCTAACTGAAAGATTGTGCACATCAGGCTGTTAAAGTGGTTTTAAACCCTAACATACACCCAGTGAAATGAACAGCCTCATATGATACACAGAGATTAAACAAATCCTCCTACATACATTTAACTTGTTTATCTGTAGTCTTCTCTTCCTTACATCCCTTCAAAAGGGAAGATCATGTTAAAAATCTTTCTTCATCTGTCAGGAGCACAGAGTAGGGGACGGAGAGACTGCAGTTACAGTGTGGCAGAGTTGATTGAAGGAAAGGAACACCCCCCCTCCACACAGCAGAAGAACTGTGTTATGAATAGACAAGCTCCCTCCTTTCTGAGCTCCCACTCCGACACAAATTGTATCTCATGTGTCTGGATAACTTCTCAGAATTGACTCATGCTGATAACAGAGGAACGAAGCACCAGAGAGAAACGACACTTAGGGTTTTGGAGAGAGATAAACACTACAGATATATGTGCTTTTTTCGGTCTGAAGTTTTTCTCCCATTCACGTTTAACATTCTAGTCTCAGTAATGGCCTTTACTCATGGGACCTTGGGGGTTATTTACGAAAGGCAAATCCATTTTGCACTACAAGTGCACTTGGAAGTGCAGTCAATGTAAATCTGAGGGATAGATCTGAAATGAGGGGAAGCTCTGCTGGTTTTATCATCCAATCATGTGCAAGATAAAATGCTATTTTTTATTTTCTTTGCATGTCCCCCTCGGATTTACAGCGACTGCACTTCCAAGTGCACTTGTAGTGCAAAGTGGATTTGTCTTTCGTAAATAACCCCCTTGTATGCTACTCTATACCTGGGAGTACTGAGTACTTTCCTAGCTCCAGGCAGGAGTGTCAATTAAAAAAAGGGATTACAGGTATGTGCTGCTGGTGGTGGGGGCAGCTATTAAAGGAAACTTGTTGAATGTTTACTTGGCAAAGATCCGCTTTGTAAAGAATACCCAACCAGGTGCAAGGATTTTTTTTTTTAAACTTCATTTTTGCTTACACATGATTGGATTATGGAAATCAGCAAAGCTTCACCAGATACACTAAGCTCTGAGGAAAATGAGTGAAACTGCACTTGCAAAGTGCATAGTCTATGTGCCTTAAGTAAATCAACCCCATGAGTAAAGAAAAATATCCAACCTACAGTGTACCTGCCCTGATTTACAATGACAAACATGAATACCATCCAGAGTTTTTAACATCTGTTTACCTTTTTGTTTTTGCAAAGTTACTTTTTTTTTAATACACGTTTTTATTGAAAATTGGTACAAAATACATAGTGTGTCAGTAACAAAACTTGTGGCAGGCATGACTGTTCCGGAACTCTGTATACCAGATTAAAATACAGTAGTCACAAAGATATAAGTTACTAAATGAGTCATAATGAGCTGAAGAGGACTCCCGGGAGGGAGGGTCCTGGAGCCTGAAAAAGTGCTGGAGAGTCTCTACAATTATTTTGACACTCATGTGGAGAAAGTAAATGCTAGAGAATTTATATAACTTAAAACAAAAAGTAACAAAAAGAACAGAAAACTATGAAAATGCAACCACTAACATGTGGTACAGATCAGGTTACGGGAGACCCATTTGGTCAAACAGGAACTAATGTCACTAAATTAAGGAGTCTATGTTAGTTCCTACAAGAGAACCCCGAGTGTTTAAGGAACCCATGATTTCCATTTCCGATCATAAATGTGCATAGTGTCTGTAATGTATGAGAAATTTTTTCCATAATTTGAATGGCAGACATTCGTCTAAGGATTTAGTCCCAGGGGACCCCGGGTGTGTGTCAAAACAGGGCTATACACCAGTGGACTGCACTAAATAGTGTATGGGACAGTTTTTGGTCAGGGGGAGAGGCTGCAGGGATATCTACAAAAAGTAAACCCATCTGATGGGTTATAGTGACCTGTACCCCTGTAATCTCTGCCACCTTGGCTGTAACTTTCTGCCAAAAGTCTCTCAGGGCCACACAACTCCAAAAAATGTGTAGATGGGTCCCCTGCTCGAGACATCCCCTAAAGCAATTCTCAGAAACAGTGGGGAAGAATTTATGCAATTTAGCAGGGATGTAGTACCACCTTGTGTGTAGCTTCATCACTGTTTCTTTAACCGCTACGGACCTTGTACACTTATGTAGGTTCGTTAAAAAGACCCTCAAATGTGTTGACAGGTGAGGAGGTTTAGGAAAGTGTGAGTTATAAAAATGTCTGATCTGAAGATATCTGTAAAACTCTGATCAGGGTAAGGAGTGAGAAGCTTGTAAAGATAAAAAGGAGTGGAGCACCCCATCCCTTTGGAGAGAGCCGAGCGTGACCAGGTCTGCAGAAATCCATAGGGCAAAGGAATTAGGGTTAGGAAAAGCAGCGATAAATGAAGGATTACCAACAAACGAGGCCCATCTGGGGTAAGGCGGGAGTAGGGAGAATTTTTTTTTATACAGGGACCACAGGTGTAAGGATTGGCCCACCACTGAATTAAGGAGGGAGATATACTTTGGACGGATTGCTGGGGCCCATAATAATCCAGGTAAAGAGTAAGGGGCTATGGAAGAATGCTCAAAACTGAGCCAGGGGATCCCGAGGGGGGGGGGACATGCCACTGAGCTAGCTGAATGGTAATAGTGCCAAAGATTGGGAAGACCCAATCCTCCTCGAGCTCGGGGTCTGTAAATCATCTGCTTACCTAATCTGTGTTTTTTATTTTGCCATACAAATTTGCTAATATCTCTTTGGATGGAATCAATTGTTTGCCGAGACACATAATTTGGAAGGGCTCTAAAAAAAAATAAAAGTTTGGGAAGAATGGACATTTTAATCGCCTGGATCCTACCTAAAAAGGTGATATGGTATGAATTCCATGCGATCAAAAGTTGTCTGATTCTGGTAAATGCTGGTGGATAGTTAGCTAAATATAACCTGTAGAGAGAAGGTGCCAATTTAATCTATAAGTAAGATAGACACTGACAAAATGGCAAAACCAAAGTTGTATTGAATTGTAGAGATAGTATGTTGGAGGAAGTTTATAGGAAGGGCTGAGCATTTAGAAATGTTAACCCCTAAACTCGAAAGGTCTTGGAAGGTATGGAGGGTGGAAATCAGGTTGGGGATTGAGACTATTGGATCAGGAAGAAATAGGAGAACATCATCTGCATAAAGACTTACCTTGAACTCCTGGTCCCCTTTTATATAACCTTTGATATTAGGGTCCAATCTAACGGACTGGGCCAGGGGTTCAATGGCGAGGGCGAATAAAAGTGGTGACAGGGGACATCCCTGCCTTGTTCCCCTGCCTAAAATGAAATATTCTGAGTTACAGCCCGGCAATCTAATCCGGCTGATGATATAATGCTCGAAAGCCATGAACAAATGCTCACAGGAAGCCAAATTTTTCTAAGGTTAGTTCAAGGTAGGGCCAGAGCACACTATCGAAGGCCTTATGAATGTCCAGGCTTAGAAATAGTACTTTACGGGAGTGTAGGTCAGCGTCCTGTATAATATTAGAAGCCAGTCTGATATTGTCAGTGATTTGTCTAGTCGGGATGAATCCTGTTTGATTAGGTGAGACTAAGGAAGTAATGATAGTCGAAAGTCTGTCTGCCAAAATACGTCCGAATAACTTCAGATCTGTATTGATGACAGAAATTGGCCTGTAATTTTGTGGCAGGGAGTGGTCCTTGTTGGGTTTAGGGATTAATGACATGTTCGCATGAAGCATATGTTTTTGCAAAGTTAAAAAAATGAAAGAATAAAAGAAAAACGTAAGTTCTCAGATACTGAAGTTCTATTTGTAAGTTGTTCCTGTTTGTGAGTTTTCCTGTTTACAAAGCCAGCAGTTTTAATGTCTTTACCATCCCAGCATGTGGCACTGACACAGGCAGACTCAAGCGAATAGCAGAAAGTATGCCTAAAATAATATACTAATAATAACTTTAGACAGGCATCACATATTACCAATATGTATCACAATAAATGTCATTTTACCTCCTTTTCTGTATTCTAACTGATTTTTAAAAAGTGCAGTTATTTGAAAACTTTGTTAAAATGGAACTCTAGCTAATATAATAAATGACCTTTACTGGTGCAATGTGAACATGAAATTTACCTAATATTGTTTTGTCATTCATTAACCAAGTTTTTGGTCCATAACAAAATCCTATCACGTACAACAGCTTTTCTGTGGCAAAAAGAAACTTCAGCTAAAACTTTTTTTCTTTGTCGTGGAAAGCCTGGTAAAGGCATAGAACTGCTGTCACATACTTTTTGCTGTCTTTGTCCCTTCAAAGAGAATTTCCCTAACATTCCTTTCCTATAACCCCAACCTACACACTTATGCCGCGTACACACGAGCGGACTTTACGGCAGACTTGGTCCGGCGTACCGGATTTCGTCGGACAATTCGATCGTGTGTGGGCTCCAGCGGACTTTGTTTTCTCAAAAGTTGGACGGACTTAGATTTGAAACATGTTTCAAATCTATCCGACGGACTCGAGTCCGGTCGAAAAGTCCTCTTGTCTGTATGCTAGTTCGACGGACAAAAAGCCACGCTAGGGCAGCTATTGGCTACTGGTTGTGAACTTCCTTATTTAAGTCCGGTCGTACGTCATCACGTAAGAATTCGTCGGACTTTGGTTGATTGTGTGTAGGCAAGTCCGTTCATTCAGAAAGTCCGTCGAAAAGTCCGCCGGCCAAAGTCTGCGGTAAAGTCCGCTAATGTGTACACAGCATAACCCTCCTTGTAATCCTAGTCCTCACACTGAATTCCTATTATCCTAACATTTGTCTTTCCTGTAATCCCAGCCCTCTCATTGACCCTCCCTGTAACACTAACCCTCTCTATTACCTTAACAATAACCCTTTCTATAACCAAGTAACCCCAACCCTAACCTTCCATGTAACCATAGCCATCATGCTAACCTCCCTTTTACCCTCACACTTACTTTTCAGTAAACCGCACCCCTCATACTAACCCTCCCTTAATTCCCTAACACTAACCCCAACATTCACACTAATCATCCATGTAACTCCAATTCTCATACCAACCCTCTATATCAGGGGTAGCCAACCTCGACCCTCCAGCTGTGGTGAAACTACAAATTCCATCATGCCTCTGCCTCTAGGAGTCATGTGTGTGATTGTTAGGGTCTTGCAATGCCTCATGAGACTTGTAGTTTCAAAACAGCTGGAGGGCCGAGGTTGCCTACCCCTGCTCTATATCATCTCCGTCACTCACACTAAACCTCCCTAAAACCCTTACTTTAACATTTCCGAAAACCTAACCCTTGACACCTGTCTTCACTGTTATCCTAACACTAACCCATCCTGCAAATCTAACCTCCCACACTAACTCTTCTGCTTCTGCAATTTTAGCACTAAAAGTTTGATCTCTATAACTGATTCAGTTATTGTAAGATAGCTTAACTTACAGTCTCAGTAGCTTGGCAGACAGTAACTTGATTCAGCTGACATCTTGCAGATCATAGAAAGCTTTAATCCAAAAACTTGAGCAGATAATACCAGATGAACATCAGATAAGTTGAAAAATCATAGTGTGTCTAGCTCCAGCAGAATATGCTACCTCTGGTAAATGTAGGCTAAAGCATGAAGAAGAAGGGTGGGACTAACTACATAGAGAATCCCCTAGCTACAGAGTGAGGTAGGGACAAAATTATTAAATAAATAAAAATTATTATTGGAAACAAACAGACAATACATGTCTGTAACCCAAACCCTCTAATGAACCACCTCACCTTTTCTGTGCTGGGATCCTCCGTGTCAACTCCTCTGTTGCAAAAGTTCCTTTGTTTAAGTTCCTTTGTGCAGAGTCGGATGCCTGCTTAGTTTTTAACCACTTCCTGAGCAGCCGCTGCAGTTATACTGCGGCAGGATGGCTCGCCTGGGCGAGCCATCGTAGCTGTACATTGGTCCGTAAAGACGCTGTAGGAGGCATGCGTGCACCCGCAGCGTGTCCCCGGAGCCGATGCGAGTGCCCAACTGGTGCATCAACCGCCAGACACCCGCGATCGCTCGTGATAGAGCGAGAACCGGGATCTGTGTGTGTAAATACACAAATCCTGGTTCTGTCAGGGGAGAGGAGACCGATCGTGTGTTCATACTAAGTATTGATCGCCCCTAGTGTTAACCCCTTCCCTGCCAGTGACATTTATACAGCAATCAGTGCAGATTGCTGTCATTACTAGTAAAAATAAATAAATAAATAAATATGCCATAAATCTATCCCCTATTTTGTAAACGCTATAACTTTTGTGCAAACCAATCAATATACGCTTATAAGATTTTTTTTACCAAAAATATGTAGAAGAATACATATTGGCCTAAACTGAGGAAACTAAGATATTGGGGTTTATTTACTAAAGGCAAATCCACTTCGCACTACAAGTGCACTGCAAGTGCACTTGGAAGTGCAGTCGCTGTAGATCTGAGGGGGGCATGCAAGGATTTTATTTTTGCTTATACATGATTGGATGATAAAATCAGCAGAGTTTCCCCTCAGTTCAGATCTTCCCCTCAGATCTAAAGCGATTGTACTTCCAAATGCACTTGTAGTGCAAAGTGGATTTGCCTTTAGTAAATCAACCCTATTGTTTTTTTTTCCAAAATTGTCGCTCTGCTTTGGTTTATAGCGCAAAAAATAAAAACCACAGAGGTGATCAAATACCACCAAAAGAAAGCTCTATTTGTGGGAAAAAAAGAATGTAAATTTTGTTTGGGTACAGCTCACACGACGCGCAATCCTCAGTTAAAGCGACACAGTGCCGAATGGCAAAAAATGGCCTGTTCAGGAAGGGGGTAAATTCTTCCGGGGCTGAAGTGGTTAAAGTGAAATTTCCCTTTGCTCATGCTAAGACTTAAGTGACTTTTTCTTTGTCCTTCAAAGTTCCTTACCTCCATGATAGATTATGATCACCTTTCCTTTATTCCCCCACTGCTAAAGTTCCACCACCAGCAGTTAAGTGAAATACCCAGCATTTCTGGGTAGGAATGAACATGGGACTCACCCCCCTCCTCCTAGCTGACAGTGGTAGGTGTCCCCCTGAACCTGACTGGACCACTGTTGGCACATGGGGCCAGGAAATGAGTGCATAGTCCTGTGTAAGCTGCAACAAGTCAATTTGGAGCTTACAGTGAGCTTTCTTACGCCGGCAGCAGCAGCAGAACAATGCTCTGTGGAGAGTAGGGGAAAAGCACTTGCTGCTGGGGTGAAGGGGAGCTAAGCGATTTTTTGACTTTGCCTGCATGGGCAAGTAAAGGTTAATTTTAAAGTAGGTCAAGCATTTAGGTTCTTGTATTATTATGTATAAAGTTACTACCTGTGGTCTGCCCCTTAATTATTTAAATTGTGTGATACATTGTTTGACACTAATGCAGATGTTACCTCAATAATGCTGTTGCCATGCCTCTTTCCACAAGCTTTTATTGACATGGAAATCCTGCCATATGTAAAGCAAATTCACAGTTATATAGGTTTCTAAAAAACATTTTACATATAAATCCATGTTAACAATTACTCAGAAGTGGAAAATCTTTTTCACTCCTTTTTTTCAAGTTGACTCTATAGCAGAACTCTTCAGAGAGGGGAGACTCTGTCATAGCTCTATGGCCACATACTGGAAATTCAACATGGCAATTTCTAGCTACTAACTTTGACAAACATTTGATGTTACAATAGAATAAAATTAATAAAATAAATGTAATAAGTGTTTAGAGCAGTCAAAACTCATTCTATGTATAGTTAATCTTGGGAAATGCAATTCCAACTTTGCCTAAAAGCATATCCAAACACAGGAACAAAAATGTAATACATCACAGCATAACAGTCCTGCCTGCATTCATTTGTTTCCCTTTTTCCTTTATATGTCACCTAATAATTCAGAAAGTCTTGTCTTAGAGCAACAACACACATTTACCGTACTGTATCTATGAAAGAACGGCATAGCCACCTGACTGTAGTATTATTATTGTGTAGTTGTTATTATCTACTTGTGCAGATGGACCAGTGTAAGATGGTCTGGTAGATTTTGATTAGATAAACTATACATAAGAAACCAACAAAGTAAAGTTGAACTCCAGGTAACACTTTTTACATATTTTTGTTTTGGAATAAAAGTTTAGATTACATAAGATAAAAGCTGACCCTTGTAAGCACCAATGTTAGTGTTGAATGGTTTGTTTCAACCCTTTAACTGCCTGTAATGAGACCGCCCAAATGGAACCTGCTGAATAGATGATAATGATGATGACTTGTCTGTTAAACATCAGAATATAGTTCCCTTTAAGTGACTAAGGAAAGGACAGAGGTAGAATTCCCCACCTTGATTCAGTAGAACCTTCTACAGGGTAGAGGTAGCCCTACCCTCCCTCAGACTGGTGGAATCCCTACAACAGGAAGACCCTGCTGCTCTTGCCTTCTCACTTTTTATCATCCTCTCCAGCCACCTACTGGAGCATCCCTTCCCAGGCATTGGCTGGCACTCAATAAACATTAAGCTACTAATTTGACTTCTCCCTTCTGTTGCCTTATGAGTTTATGTGAAATCTCCATTAATAGCTGTAAAATATTGTAATTAGGAATATATTTCATTTGTCAGGCCAGAACATATTATCTTCACATATATCTCTGGTAAGACCAGACAAGTCAGTGCCCAGGCTTTTGTGTACAAACAATGGGATTCAAACCTCATTGTTTTACACATACTCACTTCAAAGGATCCCATGCTGGGATATGCAATGAAGGGAGGCCAGCCCAGGAACATTCAAGTTAAATCTCCTGCTCAGAATAGTCACAGGGATTTGCATTAAAGGGGGCTGACTTATGCAAGAGTATAGGGATTGGAGAGGTAGCCAGGGAAGCTCACCAATCAGAAGCCACGCTATGCCAACCAATGAGGCATCAGCCTGTAATTATATACGCAGACTAGATGGGAAGGGGGAACACACTTTATGGGAGAGCAGCCATCAGAATGGAACCTTGGTGCTTGGTAATTATGGGAAAGGTCTGCCTTTACTTGTAACTAAATATGTTTGTAGATTAATGTTTTAAGGAATATACTCTGTATTCTGTCATGTCATTCTCTTATTTTAACCGAATATTTTCTTCCTTGGTGTAGACTATAAATAGATGGTTTGTGTATTAGATAGACTTTCAACTACTTGCCAATAAATGTTGTTTTTGTGTTAAAGTTTTTACTCTTGGTCAAAGAACTCTCATTTAACCCAAATCATATCTGAGAGATTAAATCTTAAAGACAGTACATGGGTAACACTTCCTATGTTCCAGAAGCCTCTAGAAAGCAGGGAGAATAATTAAACCTGCAACCTGTGAGGCCCAGAACAGCCAAAGGGAATCAATATTCACTCAGATGATTGCAGGGTTGTCAGAAAGAATTTAATTTGCCTACTGTCCTAGCAGCCTATGAAGGATAGCGCTACATGCCACTTTTGCTGGGCAGCTTGGTCTGTTAAACTGTGTTGTTGGGGGGGGGGGGGCTCAGAAAAACTGGGAATGCAGGTTTAATGCTCCTGACAGGTTACATCATATATGAAATTTTCTATGTTTGCTATTGTTCCACTTTAAAGCTTAACTGCAGCTATTTTGAACCACTTGCTGACCAGCCACAGTACTCATACTGCACCGGACACAGTGAATTGTGGGTCCCGGGACTTACATGATCACAGTGTCAACAACAGTGTCAACAGAGTTGTTATGAATGAATTCATTTATAACAGCTGTGTTGCCTATGCTGTGATTGGCCCACAGCTATTACATGGTACCTGGGCCAATCACGGCACCTTGCACTGTGTGATTAGCTGCGGCCAAGATCACTAGTGGTTAACCCATTCATGACAGTTGAAAACTTTGCCATTACAATGTTCTTCATTGTAGTAGCAAACAAAGTGTATAAAAGAAATTCCTGATCACCCCCCCTCCCCCAGAGTAGTACAGTGTGCCTATGGTGACACTGAACTACTCTGATAAAAGTATTATTTACATTTCTTTTAACATTCTGTTACCAGCCAGTGTCCCTGATCTCCGCTGCATCAGTCATATGATGGCGCTGTACTGCGGTGGTGACAATTCTTTATTCAATTTCTTAATTTTCAAAAAACTGTAAGAAGAAGTTACAACTTCAAAAAACTCGCCTCTTACTAAATGCCTCATGCTGTCTACAAAAGACATGCAGCAGAATACATTTTGGCCTAAATTTATGACGAAATTTGATTTTATTGCACATGTTTTATAACAGAAAGTAGAAAATACCAGTTTTTTTTTCTGGTCTTTTTTCGATTATATTGCAAAAAATAATCAAAACGATCAAATACCACCAAATACCACCAAAAGAAAGCTCTATTTGTGTGGAAAAACTTCATTTGGATACAATGTTGCATTTCCATGCAATTGCCAGTTAAAGTAGCACAGTGCTGAATAGCAAAAAATGTCCTGGTCATGAAGGGGGTAAAACCTTTCGGCGCTAAAGTGGTTTAAATGCCATGATGAATTAGCATTTTAAAATGTTGCAACTATTGTTAAAGCAGTATTAAACCCAACAGCAAACTTTTATTATATTGCAATTTACAAGTTCTTTGATGTGATGCCGGTTTCCTTTCTTATAGGGCGTACACACGGTCGGACATTGTTCGGACATTCCGACAACAAAATCCTAGGATTTTTTCCGACGGATGTTGGCTCAAACTTGTCTTGCATACACACGGTCACACAAAGTTGTCGGAAAATCCGATCGTTCTAAACGCGGTGACGTAAAACACGTACGTCGGGACTATAAACGGGGCAGTGGCCAATAGCTTTCATCTCTTTATTTATTCTGAGCATGCGTGGCACTTTGTCCGTCGGATTTGTGTACACACGATCGGAATTTCCGACAACGGATTTTGTTGTCGGAAAATTTTATCTCCTGCTCTCCAACTTTGTGTGTCGGAAAATCCGATGGAAAATGTCCGATGGAGCCCACACACGGTCGGAATTTCCGACAACACGCTCTGATCGGACATTTTCCATCGGAAAATCCGACCGTGTGTACGGGGCATTAGACTTTCTTTCTTCCACATACTTTCACCTGGTGATCTGGCCAGTAAGTCTCTTGCAATTACAGGGATGAGACAGACCATTTAACACTGGAAGGGGTGCTTAAAATTATCAGCTTATAATTTTATTTTAAAATCCCAAAAAGAACAAAAAAAAACAGTTTGCTGTAATTGATTATAAAATATTATCTGGAGCTCAGCTTCAATTTGTTACTATATTTAATTTCTGCTACAACTTTTACCACCCCCCACCCCCCGAACGACAATGTTGCTGTCCAAATATGCCCCATGTGCTCTTTCATCCAGAGTGGTGTCTGTATAATACAGGAGGTATGTTACTGGCCAGATCACCAGGGGAAAAATCTAAGAAAAATAAAACGAATGCAGCACCCACATCTAATGATTGTTATGCTGTTATATAGTACATTTCGGTATTGGATTTAATACCGCTTTAACTCTTTATCTTCTTACTGGTTTCTGTTCAATATTTGGCTAATTATAGGTATGCATGAGAGGCTCAGGAACACATACTAGCCCATTACCACCATGGCATTGTCTGTAAATGTAGTGTTGTTGTAGATAAAAGATTAGGAGGTGTGTTGGCGTATGCCCTGCCCTGCATGGGCGATCATGGGAAACTACATGTGATTTCAAATGCAATTTACAAGTAATAACTGCATATTACAGCATAAAGTGGTACTAATTGGGAATTGGAAATTAAACTTTACTGGGGTGGATGTAGATGAGTCTTAATACATGATAAAGGGTATATTGTGACAGTCACAGCAGGATCCTTCAGGATACAGGTGCCACATTAAAGTTTTTGCTACTGTAAATCTCAACACTGTAGGTTTTGGAGTAGATTCCTATAAAGTAGACTGTATTTTTTCATGTAGAGGAGAATGTGACAGTTTTTGTCTGCTGCTCTAAACCCATCTATAACTTTAGGAAAATTTTCAGCATGACAAGTGAAGCAACAGCAGCAGCTGAGGAGCTGTCAGTGGTGCTGAACTCACACTGTCACTCATCAGCCTGCCCAAATGCTCCCCAGCCTTGCTAAGCCACTTTTAGTTCATATTTTGCTCATGCGTTTGTGTGAATAACATATCAGTAAGTCATCCAAATAACACGTTATTAAAATGATTGACTGTACACAATAATAAGTGACCTTTTTTTAACAAGGTACACAAAAGGAAGTTCTTTTGGTGTATTGCAGAATATATCATATTTTTTCTCCATTGATGGCGCTGAAATGTGAAAAATGGAATGATTGCTTAAGTGCAAATGAAAGTACTCAAAATAATTGGAATAAATTATAAACATAGTTATAGATGCTGGAATGGGTTATGTGAAAATTTTGATAAGTTGGACATTTTTTCATTAGAAATGATGTGACTTTAATATGTGTTATAACTGTATAATTTTACATGATGTCCTCTAAAGGGTTGATTATACGTAAGGTATTCTGGCACAGTATCAGACTTCTGCTCAGGAACTGAAGGCCTAATCATTGAACAATTTGGCCCTACACAAGGGTATATATAGTATAGCTTAAAGGTCCATATGTTCAGTGCTGAATTTATGTGTCCAATTATGCTTGAACAGAAATTCTACAACATAAGAAAATGAGGTTGTAATGATGCCTTACTCTTGCAGTCATGAGTTCTAGATGTACTGACACGTTGGGCAAACTATCACTCACACACACATTTATAATGTGGACCTTTTCCGAACCAATTATGCAGATTGTATTGCTACCCCATTCTATTATTGTGGTTTTACCACTTTTAGCATCATTCTCTATTAAATGTTATGCTTTAATTCTTTCCCCATCCATCATTTCCTATTGGTGGTCTGGCACCTTTTGTGTGCAAAGCTACATCCCACTTTCCAGACTGCTTGCAGGCTTGACAAAGGAGATTCCTCCGAAACGCATTGCCTGGTTATCTTGGACAATTCTTTGCCACCTTGTTACCTGGATAGGATCCTCTCACTGCTACATCAGGACATGATCTGGAAACTGCTCACTCTTAGCGGCCACTCTCCCATGCTCATACAGCACTGACATTCTTCAGTACATGGCTCCTGACAGGAACTCCTCCAGAGCAATCCAGGCCTTCTACCATCCACCGTTGCTGAGGGAGTCCGGTACATGGATGGCTCAGAACTGACTCACTCTATCCAAAACTTCTATTGTAAGTCCTTTTGGAGCTAACCTTTACATGCACTATTTAGAGTGCCAGGTCCGTGTGTTGTTTTTTTTTTTTTTTGGCTTATGCAGATTCTAATCTGATCTTCCAGGAATAATAAAAATTGTTCTATCAAATTTATGGTTTCATAATTCCCTATACTAATACATTGGACAATCATGATAAAGAAAGGGTTAAGTAGCTATTCCACTCAATAGTTATATTTTAGTTATGGCTAAATGATGGTGGGTATCAGGGAAGTATTGGCTATAATGCAAGTGATGAGCAGGCGTGGCCCTGTGGGTATCTGCCTTGCAGTGCACAGGCGCACGCATATGCGCATACACAGGCATGCATGCATTAACCACTGATACTGGTGCCTATATAAGTTCAGCAGCTGCACTAGTTGATTGCTGTCTAAGCTACAGATATTACCTGTGTACCTGCAACTGTTCCTGTGTTTTACTTCTGTTATTGACCCAGCTTTCCATTACCTTGCTTGAAAGCTACCTGCCCTGATCTTGGCCTGCCTGTGGATTTGCTCTGCCTCCTGCTTATCTGCCTGATTCTTCTATGGCTGATCTCTGCTTGTTTCCTGACCATTCTCTGCCTGCTGTCCATGCCTGTATCTGACCATCTCTAACTGACCTGGCTCATCTGAATTTGCATCCAGCTATCCACCTGTCCTACTGTGCATGCTACCTGGTCCCTGCTGGTTCTTCACCTGCTAAGTCTGCTGCCATCTGCTGCTCCAGCGATCTGACCTGTATGTGGCGACACACCTGCTACTCGCTGACAGAACATCTTACAGACACTAATACCTTGCCGCGCTCTCCCGGCCACTGTCGCAACATCAGTAGTTCCAGAGCAGGGGCTGTACAAGAGGCCTCCCTCTACATGTCAGGCTCTGCCACAAGGTACGTGACAGTGGGTTCTCATATCTCTTGAGGTTTTCACCAGAAGTAACTTGGGGATAAATATTTGCATTGTCTATTTCCTTTCCCCACAAAGTCTCCGTACTCCTGCTTCATTTTCTCTAACATAAAATACATAGCTATTCCCACAGATGCATTGGGGTTTGTTTACTAAGGCTGTGTTCACATTTAAGCCGCAAGCGGCTCACAGAAGGGGTCCGGAGCGTTCCCGTTCACAGTTTTAGGTCCGATTTGAGTCAGAATTTTGGGCTGAATTTGGGCTTGAAACAAACAAAAAGATGCACAGAACCCAGTGCAAATTCGCATTGGCGCCGCAGCGGAGATATGTGAACCGGCTCCATAGAGACCCGGTCATAATCTCCTGCTATTGCGAACTGGATGCGGAGAACCCACATCCAGTTCACACTAGTGTGAACCCAGCCTCAAGGCAAATGCACTGTGCACTACAAGTGCACTGCAAGTGCACTTGGAAGTGCAGTCACTGTAGATCTGAGAGGGACATGCAAGAAAAATAAAAAACTACATTTTTGCTTGTACATGATTGATTGATAGAAATCAGCAGAGCTCCCCCTCATTTCAGATCTTCCCCTCAGATCTACAGCGACTGCACTTCCAATAGAGCACAGTGGATTTGCCTTTAGTAAATCAATCCCATTGGGATTACTTTATAATGCATATAGCAGGTGAACAGACCTAGAAATTCAGGTGCTAGGTATAGGAAGATTGTTGATTCAAGCCACTGGCATCAACTTACTGTAGATGTAAATTGTTTTAATTTGACTGGCTTTAGACTTGGTTGTAACTGTATTACTGATTACTTTGAAGCAGCGCCAATAATCAGGACACAGGCTGGAGTCATAGGTTGATCTGTAAGACTAGCGGTTGTTAATGAGAGTGGGTAGCTCTTTTTAAAATAGCTGAAACAAAACACGTCCTTGTCTTTAAGTTTGCACATGGCTAGGTTTGCTATTAGTATCATTAGATCACTACTATAAATGTACTTAGATGGACAATGTACTCTGAAAGAGACGATATGTCTGTGTACCATATGTCTGTCTATGTAAGAATCAGCCATACTGTATCTAGGAGTTTGCATATAATATAAAGCAGTTAACTTTTTTTCAACAGAAAGCATAATGAATGAATGGGCTAAAGATGTGACCAGAAATGTCCTTAGTGCCCTTCCTTACTTGCTTGACATATTGGAAACATTAGACACCTAGAAGGCCACATATGTTGTAGCATTTGAGCCATGTGGAGATGCTCACTGTGTACACTACCAAGTCCATTTAAGAGTAAGTAACATGTACAGGGACATTCCATGTATACTGAAATGTAGATAATTAAATATTAATACTCATGCATTGTATCAATATGACTCTATTCTTTTTAGAAAACTATAAACACAGTGGATACATTTTTCTTGGTAAATTCTAGAGCAGGTAGAATACAGGGATGAGATGCTTAAGTAGGCGGGTGACATAGTCTTAATTATTATGTTACCCTCAATGATTTTGTTTCCTATAGCAGATGGTCACTGTAGGAAATGCATCACTACACCTGGGAGAGTTTTGCCACTGTCATACATGCTGACACGATAGCAATATATACTTACTCCAGCTTCAGTCTTTTAACTCTTTCAATGCACTAAAATATTTTCATGAAATGCAAGCTTTGGTATATTTTCAGGGAAAGTTGAAGATGTGATTATTTATATCTAGAAATTGTCTAATTGCATTTTATGTGTTTGTTTCATTTTAATATGTTACTTTTAACTAGGTGTTCGATAAAGTACCCTGATATGTTAATTAGCACAGGCACCATAACATAGAAAAAGTGAAATTACAACTTGGTATATTTACAAATAACTAGCTCTGTTTTTATGTGTTGGCCCTCTCCCCATTTAAAGGCAATGTACTGTATGTTTTTTGCATAAGAGACTAGGGATTAGTGAATGTGCCTGTGTTTGGTTTACGGGGAGTTTGTCGAATCCTGTGTAAAGTTACAAAATTTGGATCTGAAAATTGAACCTCATTGAAGTCTATGGGGGAAAATAACGGAAATACATTCTGGCCATTTTTGAGACTAATGGGCATAGGATTATCAAAAAGGGGTCATAAAGGGGCTGGGCCCTGCCACGGGGGACATGTGTATTGAGAAATATTTTTAAAGTACCATACAGAAGGAAGAGGGTCCTTCTTTTAATGCAACTTAGATGTTTTTCCCATGTCACACTTTAATCTTTTGAATTATACTGTATACTTGGGAGATGCCTTTTAGCTGTTTGTGGTGTTACAGTACAGTTTTTGTGGACAGTATCAGTAACACTGTATTTTGGCATTACATATTTTGGAAGTGTATAGATTGTTTTTTCAAATGTTAAATTTAGCTTGGCTTAAATACATCAGTTGCATTGCTATCCAACCTATTTTTACATTTTCAGGTAGTCTTGCCTGCAACACCTTTTTTTTTACCAAGTGGTAATAGGCCTGAATTGAGTATTGGAAGTATGACCCACAATGGATCTAAAAGCTATAGGAAAGTTATTCTTAAAAAAAGATAAAACCAAAGCACTCAACTTCATACAGGTTGAGCAGTGGCACAACAACTCAATATTATAGTTTGTGAACTTTTTTTTTCATGACCATACTGAAACACTTCAGAACCACAATTCAACATTCCCTGAATCACCAATTATTCCCAAAACTTCAGGTATATGCTTGGTAGAAACTGGCTAGTGTAGCACCCTCTAGGTAGGTAGGTGCTAGAGGTAGGATTTTTGTGTACAGGTAAATTTAGGCAGGCCTGGCTGGCAGTCAGGCCTGTTTGTTTTGTTTAATTCTGAGCTGGGAATGACACAGGGTAGCAGCTGGTGTCTTACAGGCAGCATCACCAAGACCTCCCTCTTCTTTCCAAAAGAGTCTGGAAAGAGAGGAGGAGAGGAGGCTGTCTAGGGTATTCTAAGGAGCCTTGACCAATCCCCAACTTGGATTGGCAGGGGGCAGGCCTCCTTAAATACCCAGGGTCAGCCCAGCTGGGGGCTTGTCGGGTGGAAGAGCTGGAGTGAGAGTGTGGAGGCTGTCAGGGCCTTTGAGGGAGCTCCCCAGTCTGGTGACCTTGGGACTGGGCTCGGGCGCAGTCAGGACCACCTTCAAGAACTCATGAAGAGGTCCTGGACTGGAGGCACAAGAAAGAGCAAGGAGAGGACAGCGGGAGAGCAGAGAGCACTACAAAGAGACTCCAGGGAGGACAACTGGTAGCAGCCAGGAGGACTGGCGAGTAAGGCAAGGTCGGGAGGACTCGAGAGGCACGCCTGAGAGGACTGCAGGCTGAGATGGGTGCAGAACCAGAAGTGTGGACTGTGGTGAAAGGGGCATTGAAGAGAGGCAGCTGCAGCCAGGTGAGCTGGCAGGGCCTGAAGATGGCTTATTGGGCTCAATAGCCGCGTGTAGGACAGTTAGCACCAGAGACTTTCTATTTTGCTACACTATAGGGGTCCGCGGTCCCTGCCTGCAAAGGGCAATTACTAAAGGCCTGGCTGAGCCAGTGTCAGGCCTAACCACTTTGTGCTAGCTGTGCCTGAAGATTAGAGAGGAAGTGATGTGTTGGAGGAGCAAGACCTGAAGATTAGAGAGGAGCGATGTGCTGGAGGAGAAAGACCTGGAGATTAGTGAAGAAGTGATGTGTAGGAGGAGAAATGGAGTTTATATACTGGACTGTATATAGTTGTCCCAAGCAAGTGCTACCAATTCTACTGGGCATCCTATATTTCCCTTGCCCATCCAAGTTAACCCCTTCCCGCCGACCGTACGCAGATATGCGTACTCAGCTTTCCGGGGTTATACCAGGATGATGCCCGCAGCTGCAGGCATCATCCCGGTACCGTTGTTTACAGCGGGCGATCGGCTACCCGAGTATAACAACCAATGCGGCTAAAAGCCGCTCGGTTGTTATACCGGAGGAGCGGGAGGGGACATCCCCCCCTCCCGCCGCTGTTACCGGGCCTCCCGTGCGATCGGGAGGCCTGGTGTCTGATTGTGTGCCTTCGGCGGCTGGGGGCGGGCTGGAACGAAGCTGTGGGTGGCTTCGTTACAGCCTTCTCATTGTAAATGCGGAAGCGACGTCATGACGTCACTTCCCGTTTACTCGGCTGCCAATGGCGGCGAATTTAAAAAAATACACAGTATTCAGAATTGCCGTTTTCGGCGATCTGAATACTTTGAAGTGCATAGGAGGGATCGGGGGTCTTTTAGACCCCCGATCCCTCCATAAAGAGTACCTGTCACCACCTATTACTGTCACAAGGGATGTTTACATTCCTTGTGACAGCAATAAAAGTAAAAAAAACATTTTTTTTTTTAAAAACACAATTTATAAAGTAAAAAAATAAATAAAATAAATAAAAAAAAATTTTTTTTTTAAGTGCCCCTGTCCCCGCGAGCTCGAGCAGCGAAGAAAACGCATACAGAACTCGCGCCAGCATATGTAAACGGTGTTCAAATCACACATGTGAGGTATCGCTGCGATTGTCAGAGTGAGAGCAATAATTCTAGCCCTAGAACTCCTCTGTAACTCAAACCTGGTAACCGTAAAAATTTTTTAAAGCGTCGCCTATGGAAATTCATAGGTACCGTAGTTTGTCGCCATTCCACGAGTGTGTGCAATTATAAAGGGTGACATGTTTGGTATCTATTTACTCGGCGTAACATCATCTTTCACATTATACAAAAAAATTGGGGTAACTTTACTGTTTGGATTTTTTAAAATTCATGAAAGTGTCCCTTTTCCAAAAATTTGCGTTTAAAACACCACTGCACAAATACCGTGTGATAAAAAATATTGTAACAATCGCCATTTTGTTCTCTAGATTCTCTGCTAAAAAAATATATATAATGTTTGGGAACTCTAAGTAATTTTCTAGCAAAAAATACGGATTTTAACTTGTAAACACCAAATTTCAAAAATAGGCTTAGTCATGAAAGGGTTAAATCCCATCAATAAAACAAAAACAAAAAACAAAGCATATGGACTGTTCTATGTCTCTGAAAGGTGAATGCCGGGCTGGGCAGGGTGACAGACAATCCAACATTTCAGCAGCTCCTATGGGGGTACTGCTACACTAGTATAAGAATAATACACAAGTTCTTTAATCAGCAGCAAATAGAAGAAGCTGTGGGCCTTTTTACCACATCTGCTGCTGACAGCACCATTGTGGTGTAGAGGCTGTAGAGAGTTCAGGGAAGAACTCTCCTACTACTCCTTTCTTGCTTTCCACATCTTAACCCCCATTCTCTTGCTGCATCTGCTGCAATATTTGGGGCTTCTAGTGACAGGAAGGAAGGTTTTAAAAAGGGTATAAGAGGCTTAGGATATGATTACATCAAGCAGGGAAGAGGTTAATGGGGCCATCCTGAGGAGGATCAAATGAAGGCTTGAACCTTTGCAGAATTATTGGATGGTGACAGCACAGTCAGCTGTACCCTCTACTCCTCACTGGCCTCATCTGCTGGGCCCTCGGAACCAGCAGTCCACCAAGCACCCCAGAGTGCATGCAACATTTCAAATAAAACACTGACATACTGTCACCTCTCCTGGCCTATCCTGGTGCTATGGCACTGTAAAGGTGCCACACAAATTACAGTACTTAAAAATCTCCATTGGCCACAGTTTAAAAAAGTTTAACGATTACTAGTTTAGATTTACAGAGGAGATCTAGTGCTAGAATTATGGCTCTCATTCTAACGATGTTGGCGATACCTCACATGTGTGGTTTGAACACTATTTACATTTGCAGGTGCAACTTACGTATGCATTCGCTTCTGCGTGCAAGCACGAAGGGATTAAATTATTCATTTTTTTCTTCTTCTTTTTTTTTTTTTTTTTTTACACTGTCCCTTTAAAAAAATGATTACTTTTATTGCTGTCACAAGGTGTAAGGAGTTAGAGTAAAGCTTTAAGTCATTATAATATGTTATACAACAAGAAAGTATTTTGTTTTGATATATAGAAAGTTAGATGCAAGAATGCTATGTGCTGATACAGGATGTACATGTGGTCAGTCTGACACTTAATATAGACAATGAATAACAAAGTTATAACAAGTTAGAAGTTGGGTGTCTGGAACATTGGCAAATTGCCTAATATACGTAGCTTCATATATATTTATATTTAAACATAGCCTGAGAGACGTCTCCAGGCAGAACATGCAGTTTGTGACGTTTATGCTTATTTTTTTATAAAGTTTATGCTTCAATCTCATTGGCTGATAATAGGAGGGAGTTTTTTTCTCTCTGTAAGTGCATAAGATATATGCGAACCCAATAAAGCATTGTAATCTTGATTCACCATCGCTGTGTGTATGGAGTTTTGATTACCCGATCGATCAGAGAGTTCTATCCATACACCCATAAGTCCAACCCGGGTTACCAGGAAAGGAAGCGACCTATCACAAGGGATGTAAACGTCCCTCGTGACAGCAGTAGTCATGTGTCAGGTATTTTTTTAGGAGGGATCTGGGGTCTATAAGACATCAAATCTCTCCTTTGCACTTAAAAGCATTCCAAATGTCAAGTTTGGCTGTTTTGAATCCTGATATATATTTTTTTTAAATCTGGCACCTTTAAAGCTCCAGTAAATCGGAAGTGACATTGTGACGTCACTTCTGGGTTACTACAGGTGCATCTCATAAAATTAGAATATCAGCAAAAAGTTAATTTTTTCAGTAATTCGATTCAAAAAGTGAAACTCATATATTTTATATACTGTAGATGCGTTACATACAGAGTGATATATTTCAAGCATTTATTTCTTTTAATATTGAGGATTATGGCTTACAGCTAGTGAAAACCCAAAATTCAGTATCTCAGAAAATTAGAATATTACATAAGACCAATAAAAAAGGATTTTTATTACAGAAATGTTGGCTTACTGTCTCTCATCTTCCTCTTGACAATACCCCACAGAATCTGTATGGGGTTAAGGTCAGGCGAGTTTGCTGGCCAATCAAGCACAGTGATACCATGATTATTAAACCAGGTATTGGTACTTTTGGCAGTGTGGGCAGGTGCCACGTCCTGCTGGAAAATGAAAACAGCATCTCCATAAAGCTGGTCAGCAGATGCAATCATGACGTTCTCTAAAATTTCCTGGTAGACGGTTGCGCTGACTTTGGACTTGATAGAACACAGTGAACCAACACCAGCCGATTACATGGCTCCCCAAATCATCACTAATGATAACGATCACTGTGCTTGATAGGCTGGCAAACTTGCCTGACCTAAACCCCATAGAGAATCTGTGGGGTAGTGTCAAGAGGAAGATGAGAGACACCAGACCCAACAATGCAGATGAGCTGAAAGCCACTATCAAAGAAACCTGGGCTTCCATAACACCTCAGCAGTGACACAGGCTGATCGCCTCCATGCCACGTCGTATTGACGCAGTCATTCATGCAAAAGGAGCTCCGACTAAGTATTGAGTGCACAGTATACTGTACATGGACATACTTTTCAGTAAGCCAACATTTCTGTATTAAAAATCCTTTTTTTATTGGTCTTATGTAATATTCTAATTTTTTGATATACTGAATTTTGGGTTTTCACTAGCTGTAAGCCATAATCATCAAAATTAAAAGAAAGAAATGCTTGAAATATATCACTCTGTGTGTAATGAATCTATGTAAAATATATGAGTTTCACTTTTTGAATTGAATTATTGAAATACATTAACTTTTTGATGATATTCTAATTTTATGAAATGCCCCTCAATATCCAAGATCAAAGCCGATTCCAGAGAGACTGCCCTCAGAGATCGCACATTTCTGGCCTGTAAAATCACAGAAGCAAGTCCTGATGGTCCCGGTAAGTAAGTGTCCAATATGGCAATCCAAAAAACAAAACAAAAAAAAGACAAATCCAGGACATTCATGGCATGTCACTCTTCTTTAATTTATCACAAATTTCAAAGACTAAAATTGATTAACCACTTGACCACTGGGCACTTAAACCCCCTTAATAACCAGACCAATTTTCAGCTTTTGGTGCTCTCACATTTTGAATGACAATTACTCAGTCATGCAACACTGTATCTATATGAATTTTTTGTCCTTTTTTTCACACAAATAGAGCTTTCTTTTGGTGGTATTTAATCACCGCTGGGTTCTTTATTTTTTGCGCTATAAAAGAAAAAAGACCGAAAAATCTGTAAAAAAATTAATTTTTCTTCGTTTCTGTTATAAAATTTTGAAAATTAGTAATTTTTCTTCATATATTTTGGCCAAAATTTATACCGCTACATATCTTTGGTAAAAATAACCCAAATTAGTGTATATTATTTGGTCTTTGTGAAAGTTATAGCGTCCACAAGCTATGGTGCCAATATCTGAAAATTGATCACACCTGAAGTACTGACGGCCTATCTCATTTCTTGAGACCCTAACATGCCAGAAAAGTACAAATACCCCCCAAATTACCCCTTTTTGGAAAGAAGACATTCCAAGGTATTTAGAAAGATGCATGGTGAGTTTTTTGAAGTTGTCATTTTTTCCCACAATTCTTTGCAAAATCGAGTTTTTTTTTTTTCTTTTTTTTTTTTTTCACAAAATTGTCATATTAGCAGGTTATTTCTCACACACAGCATATGCATACCACAAATTACACCCCAAAACACATTCTGCTATTACTCCTGAGTATGGCGATACCACATGTGTGAGACTTTTACACAGCGTGGCCACATACAGAGGCCCAACATGCAGGGGAGCACCTTCAGGCATTCTGGAGCACCCATGCCAATTCTGACATTTCTCTCCTACATGTAAAAATCATCATTTATTTGCTAGAAAATTACATAGAACCCCAAAACATTATATATGTTTTTTTAGCAAAGACCCTAGAGAATACAATAGCGGTCATTGCAACTTTTTATCTCGCACGATATTTGCGCAGCAATTTTTCGAACGCGTTTTTTTTGGAAAAAAAAATGTTTTTTGCTTTAAAAAAAAACAAAACAGTAAGGTTAGCCCAATGTTTTTGCATAATATGAAAGATGAAGTTACGCCGAGTAAATAGATACCTAACATGTCACCTTTCAAAATTGCACACGCTTGTGGAATGACGCCAAACTTCGCCACTTAAAAATCCCCATAGGCGACGCTTTAAAATTTTTTACTGGTTACAAATTTTGAGTTACAGAGGAGGTCTAGGGCCAAAATTATTGCTCTCGCTCTACCGATCGCAGCGATACCTCACATGTGTGGTTTGAACACCGTTTTCATATGTGGGCGGGACTTACGTATGCGTTCGCTTCTGCATGCGAGCACACGGACAGGGGCGCTTTAAAAAATTTTTTTTTTTTTTTTTATTGTTCATTTTACTTTATTTATTTTAGTTTGACACTTTTTTCCCAAAAAAAAATTTTTTGATCACTTTTATTCCTATTACAAGGAATGTAAACATCCCTTGTAATAGGAATATGGCATGACAGGTCCTCTTTACAGTGAGATATGGGGTCAATAAGACCCCACATCTCACCTCTAGGCTGTGCCTGAAATTAAAAAAAAAAAAAAAAAAAAAGATCCTGGCATCGATCGTAGCGGTGAGTCGGTAGAAGCACCGGAGGGCGGCGGGAGGGGGGGACGTCCCCTCTCGCCTCCCGTAAGAACGATCAAGCAGTGTAACAGCCGCTATGATTGTTCTTATGGTGTAGGGAATCGCCGGCTGAAAAAGATGATATCTGAATGATGCCTGTAGCTGCACCCATCATTCAGATATCTCCGCACAAAGTCAAGGACGTCGTATGACGGAAGGCCAGAAGTGGTTAAAACGCTTTTTTTTTTTAACACAAAGTTGTCCATTTATACAATATTTATAACACATAGCATGTACATATCAAAAATGACACCCCAAAATAGATTCTCCTACTCCTCCTGAGTACGGCGATACCCCATGTGTGAGACTTCCACAGCCTGGCCACATACAGAGGCAGAGTATGGCTGAGCATGGCTGGGTATGGCTGAGCATGGCTGGGTATGGCTGAGCATGGCTGGGTATGGCTGAGCATGGCTGGGTATGGCTGAGCATGGCCGAGTATGGCTGAGCATGGCCGAGTATGGCTGAGCATGGCTGGGTATTGCAGAGTATCGCCGAGTATGACTGGGTATGGCAGAGTATGGCTGAGCATGGCTGAGCATGGCCGGGTATGGCTGAGCATGGCTGGGTATTGCAGTGTATCGCCGAGTATGACTGGGTATCGCCGAGTATGACTGGGTATGGCAGAGTATGACTGGGTATCACCGAGTATTGCAGAGTATGGCTGGGTATTGCGGGGTATTGCAGAGTATTGCAGGTTATGGCAGAGTATTGCAGATTTTTGCGGGGTATTGCAGAGCATGGCTGGGTATGGCAGAGTATGGCTGGGTATCACTGAGTATTGCAGAGTATGGCTGGGTATCACTGAGTTTTGCAGAGTATGGCTGGGTATCACTGAGTATTGCAGAGTATGGCTGGGTATCACAGAGTATTGCAGAGTATGGCTGGGTATCACTGAGTATGGCTGGGTATCGCGGGGTATGGCAGAGTATTGCGGGATATTGCGGGGTATTGCAGGGTATGGCAGTGTATTGCGGGGTATTTCAGGGTATTGCAGGGTATGGCAGAGTATTGCGGGGTATTGCGGGGTATGGCAGAGTATTGCGGGGTATTCCAGGGTATGGCAGAGTATTGCGGGGTATTCCAGGGTATGGCAGAGTATTGCGGGGTATTCCAGGGTATGGCAGAGTATTGCGGGGTATTCCAGGGTATGGCAGAGTATTGCGGGGTATTCCAGGGTATGACAGAGTATTGCGGAGTATGGCGGGGTATTGCGGAGTATGGCGGGATATTGCAGGGTATGACAGAGTATTGCGGAGTATGGCGGGGTATTGCGGAGTATGGCGGGATATTGCAGGGTATGGCAGAGTATTGCGGAGTATGGCGGGGTATTGCGGAGTATGGCGGGATATTGCAGGGTATGGCAGAGTATTGCGGAGTATGGCGGGGTATTGCGGAGTATGGCGGGATATTGCAGGGTATGGCAGAGTATTGCGGAGTATGGCGGGGTATTGCAGGGTATAGCAGAGTATTGCGGAGTATGGCGGGGTATTGCAGGGTATGGCAGAGTATTGCAGGGGTATTGCAGGGTATGGCAGAGTATTGCAGGGGTATTGCAGGGTATGGCAGAGTATTGCAGGGGTATTGTGGGGCATACCAGAGTACTGTGGGGCATTGCAGGGCATGCATAGTAGTGGGGATGGCTGAGCATGGATGGATTGATGTCTCTGTGCAGCGCTGTGGGCACTACACATGCAGCCCACAACGCTGCAGCCATCCATCCATCCCCCTCCCCGCTCACAGCGTACCGATCGGTACACAGGCGGGGAGGAGAGGAACCGGCGTCATCAGATGACGCCGGTCTGTTTACATGTGATCGCTCCATCATTTGACGGAGCGATCACATGGTAAACGGCCGCGATCAGCGGCCATTTACCGGGATCTGTGATGCGCCGGGTCCTCTGGACCCGGCGGTCACGGATGCTCTCGAGTGCGCGCCCTAGGGGGCGCGCGAGAGCAGAATTCTGGGAGGACGTCCCTGGACGTCCTCCCAGAGTTAAACAACCGCCCTGTAGCCGTCATTTGGCTATGGGCCGGTTGTTAAGCGGTTAAAATACCTCCATCCAGTAAACATTTCTTGCGCAAAACACATGCTTTTCCAGGCAGTTGAAAGATGTGTTTTACTTGTTTTTGGACTGTAGAATTTATTATTAACCACCTCAATACAGGGCACTTACACCCCCTTCCTGCCGAGGCCATTTTTCAGCTTTCAGCACTGTCACACTTTGAATGACAATTGCGCAGTCATGCTACACTGTAACCATGTGGATTTTTTATCATTTTCACATGACACATGTCACACAAATAGAGCTTTCTTTTGGTGGTATTTAATCACTCCTGGGTTTTTTATTTTTTCCTAAAAAAAAAAAAAAAAAAAATAATAAAAGAACAAAAATGTTGAAAAAAAGAAGTTTTTCTTAGTTTCTGTCAGTAAATTTTGTAATTACGTAATTTTTCTCCTTCACTGATGGGCGCTGATGAGGCAGCGCTGATGGGCACTGATAGGCTGCACTGATGGGCACCGATGAGGTGGCACTTATGGGCACTGATGAGGCGGCACTTATAGGCACTGATTAGGTGGCACTGATGAGGAGGCATGAATTTGCCGCACTTATGGGCACTAATAGGTGGCAATGATATGTGGCACTGATGAGCACTGATAAGCGGCACTGATGGGCTCTGGGCACAGATAGGAGGCACTGGTGGGCACAGTTAGGCTGCACGGATAGACAGCACTGATGGGCAGCACTGAAAGGCATGGATGGGTGGCATTGATGGACAGCAGTGATGAGCATTGATGGACAGCAGTGATGGGCATTGATGGGCAGCATTGATAGCCAACACTGACTGGCATCACTGATGGCCACTGATTGCTGGCACTTGTGGGCATTGATTGCTGGCACTCGTGGGCACAGATTGGTGCCAAGTGTAGGCACTATTTGACACTCATTTCTGGTAGTGGCATTGCTGGTACTGGTGGGCACTTAATTGTAATCAGAGCACTGATGATCAATGCCCTGATTACATCCCTATATGTCCACTGTGAGGAGATGCCGCTGATCAGCTCTACTCTCCTCACACTGTCAGTGTGAGGCAAGGAGCGCCTATTACCGGCATCTCCGTGTTTACATGTGACCGGCTGTGATTGGACACAGCCGATCACATGGTTAAAGAGCCGCGGCCGCAGCTCTTTACACAGGTCGGGGTCGTGCCATGTCCTAGCAACACGGCATGGTTGCGACCACCGCTCTGCGCACCCCCGGAGGCGCGCGAGAGCGGTCGTTTTGGGAGGCTGTCATAGGACATCCACCCAGAACGAGAGCTGCACCGCCCAGCTGTCATTTGACAGTGGGAGGGCGACAAGTGGTTAAAGAAAAAAGAATGACATGCCATGAGCGCCCTGGATTTTGTTTTCTTGGATAGCTGTAGTAAATGTATAATATGGGTATATTTAAAGATACACAGAGGAGGATGAACAGAGCTCATTTGAGACAACCATAGTGATGACTGATGTCATTGACATATTTGAGGTTGTGTCCAAAGGGACCAAATCATGTTTATACTCTTTGACTATAGAGTGTGCTTCAAAATTCCACAGATAAGTCACAGATGCTTTGGCTAATGTTTTCCGTACATGTTTTACATTGCATCCAACACCATATTGCCTATTTACGAATATGAACACACGGTGGACTGCCTATAATATTAAAGATGTATTAAAACCAAAAGAAAACATTTATTTGATTGCAGCTTACCAATTCATAGATGTGATGGATGCATTCGTTTTCTTTTTTAGGCTTTCTTTCCTTTATTTTCACCTGGTGATCCTGCCAGTAAGTCTGCTATTTTTTCAACAGAACAAGCTTTCCTATAAATGTAGCAGTAGTTTAGAGTATTGAGACAAAACGAGTGTTGAGTCAAAACATTTACCACTGCCAGGGATGCTTAAAATGATCAGCTTTTATTTATTAATATAAAACCTTTATCACAAAAGAAAAGTAAAACTCTTGCTGTAACTACTTGTGTAACTGCTGTGTGAGCTGGAGTTTGGCTTCAATTTGTTAGTGTATCTAAATCTAATAGTACATCTAACACTCCCCTTCCCCCAGACTGACAATGCTGCTGTCCAAAGGTGCCCCTGTGCTCCTTCATCCAGAGTGAGGGCACTCTAATACAGGAGGTATGTTACTAGCCAAATCACCAGGAAAAACAGACGAAAAATGCCTAAAAAAAAGAAAATGAATGCATACATTTTTGGATTAGGGTTTAATACCACTTTAAGATTTAAAATATCCTTTCTTCGTCCTACCTACAAATTCCCCAAGATACACAATATTTTGCTACTTAACCACTTGCAGACCGCCTACCGCACTTGTACTGTGGTAGGCCGGCTCTATTGAGGGAAACGCCGTATGTAATTTCATGCAGTAGACACTGGGGAGTGCGTACAGACACAGGGGATACCAATCAGCGGGTCCAGCGGACCCGATGTTCGCCGGCCACTCACGATCATTCCCCAGAGAGGCAGAATGGCGATCACTATTCTGACAGGGGAGAAGATAGAGATCTTGTGTTCCTGCTATGCAGAAAAACAATCTCTGTCTTCATCCAGTCAACCCCCACACAGTTAGCAAGCACCAGCTAGGCAAACATTTAACCCTTTGATCGCCCCTAATGTTAACCCCTTCCCTGCCAGTGTCATTAGTACAGTAGCACTTGACAGTTTTAGCACTGATCACTGGTTCCCAAAAACGTGTCAAAAGTGTCAGTTAGTGCCCGATTTGTCGATTTGTGAACCGCAATGTCGCAGTCCCGCTACAAATCGCTGATCGCCGCCTTTACTAGAGAAAGCAAGAAAGAACGAAAAATGGCATAAAAATATCCCATAGTTTGTAGACGCAAACCAATCAATATACGCTTATTGGGTTTTTTTTTACCAAAACATGTAGCAGAATACATATTGGCCTAAACTGATGAAGAAATTAGATTTTTAGCAGAAAGTAAAAAATATTGTGTTTTTTTCAAAATTGCCATTCTTTTTTTTTGTTTATAGTGCAAAAAATAAAAACTGCAGAGGTGATCAAATACCACCAAAAGAAAGCTCTATTTGTGGGAGAAAAGTATATCAATTTTATTTGGGTACAGCATCGCACGACCGCGCAATTGTCATTTAAAATAACGCAGTGCTGCATCGCAAAAAATGACCTAGTGATTCCAGGGCTGAAGTGGTTAAAGAACATTTAGTGAAAGGGTTTATATCAATTTTACAAAGCTAAGCATATTTTCAATATGGCTGCTGGAAACTCAGTCTTTTATAGCAAGGGGAGTGGTTTATGCTAACACCCTCTCATTGGCCCTTCTAAACCATCTGACTAAAAGGACATAAAGTACATTATTGGTAGGTGACCGCAATGGCAACGAAATTCTGCATTAATTTGCTGGGCCTGCAAATGGGCTCTCATTGCCTTGCCTCAAAGTTGAAATGTCTGAATTGTTCCATAATACTTTAAAATCAGCAAATCAGCATCAGAACCGGATAGTGCAGTTATCTCTGTATGTCTGGCCCTCTCTGGACGATAAGAGATGCTGGTCTCATAGACTACAGTGCTGGTGTAATTTTTCAGCCCCATCTTCCCTTGGCCCATTACAGAACACTGTGTATTCTTTGAACTATTCAGAGAACACATGGAATTTTGCCAAACTGTCTCTGCCCCCATCTCTGTACCACACTACTGGCCCATCTCTCTCTTGGGCAGCCTCACTAGCCAATAGTGAGGCCAAGGACTGGAAAGGAGTCAGGCAGATCTGGTGACCGCCAAATCTTGAGAGTGTTCTACAGAAAACCAGTTCTGATTTTCAGAAAGCTGAAGGCTCTATACAGTGAGTTATAATGTTATAGGATTACCATTTAAAGTGCACAGCATGATCAAGATATAAGAACACATATTAATCAGCCAGAAAATGCCTGTCATCAGCACATCTACTTAAAGATTAAAGCCTTGTACACATGATCAGATTGTTGGCCAACAAAACTGTGGACTTTTGTCCGAAGGGCGTTGGCCCAAACTTGTCTTGCACACACGGGCACACAATTGTTGGCCAACAATTACGAACATAGTGACGTACTACGTTGTTTTTCAGCTCTTTAGCGCCACCCTTCGGGCTCCTTCTGCTAATTTCATGTTAGTAGAAGTTTAGTGAGTGTTGATTGGCGCTTTTCATTTCGCACTTTTCATTTTGCACTTTTCAGTTAATTTCTGAACGGCCGTTTGTCACCCAGCCATGTTGCGGAATCGGAGGAGATAACGTTATTTATTATTGGCCTTTGAATTATTGCTTTGACATTTTTTTTTTGGTTGAATAATAATTTGATTAGGTATATTTTCTATATTTTTGGATGCATAGAATGCACTTTTTGGTTAAGTTCTATTGGCAGATAGCATGTCTAATTTTATTTGTTTTCTTTTTTAATGCACAATAAAAAAAATTTGTGAAGAATAATACTTGGCTATGTGTTTTATTTCAAATGACAGTTTGGGAGTAGGCAGTTACATTTAAAAAAATACAATGTAAAATTGAGAAGGGACACCAACATAGTTGTATCTTTGATCTTAAAAACTACGGCATAATGGTATTGTGGTAACTTGCCCAAATAAAAAAAAAAAAGCATAATAATATTATTCTTGATATCACTAGAAAAAAAAGCATTTGCAATAACTCCATCAGTATTACCAGCAAAGCAGCTTTTTGCATTTTGAGATTTCATAATTTGCCACGTCATGAATGTGAATTATTCATTATGAAAGCTAGTTTACAAGACCGACCACTTCTGGCTCGTCCTTGCTTCTGAGCATGCATGTTTGTACTTTGGACTTTTGTCCGATGGACTTGTGTACACACGCTCGGAAAATCCGACAACACACATTTGTTCGCGGAAAATTTGAAAACCTGCTATTCAACATTTGTTCACGGAAAGTTGGCCAAAAATTGTCCGATGGAGCATACACACGGATTTTCCGCCAACAGCCTGTCATCACATATTTCCCCTCGGAAAATCTGATCGTGTGTATGAGGCTTAAGAATGCTGACCTCTGATTGGTTGCTGTGGGTTACTGTGGATCATTGCACCTTGCATTGTGTTCAAAGTTGTCTTGTCATTGTCGCCAGAAAATTTGGAGGCTGGCACTGGTGACCTACTAATTAGGTTGGTTACCTGGATATTATTCTATCCCATTGACTTCAATATTCTCTGAGTAACTGAACCAGAAACATGCAGATCAGGAAAGTCAGAACAAAGTATGAAGTTCTAATCTGTATACTTGTTCCAGGTCAGTGACTCAAAGTGTTGAAAAAAATCAGCATGACAGGCAAGTAACTAGCATTGTCGAAAGGAGAGATCAGAAATAGCAGCCCCTGTGATTCTCTTATGTCAGGTTTCCTCCTAATAAAGCTTAATTCTCTGCTTTTACAACATTTTCTCACAAGAACGCACATCATCAAGCTTCTCATTGATCTACACTTGCAATAAAAACATTATAAATAGAAAATTTGTTATTTGCCAGAAAAAGCTACAAACAAGTTAGAAACCTTGTTTAGCCAAACATCTGAAAAGTTACAGTTCTCATCCCTGAGGCAAGATTGTCATTTATGAGGCTGGTGGAAAGTTAATTCTTATACATATTTTCAAGGCTTTCTGCATGGCTTAGCCCTTCTGCATAAATGCCCTGAGGCCAAATACATAGGAATGCCCTGTCAGCATTTACTCTTCTGCCTTACCGGTGATAGCCACACTGCATTCTTCTTTTTCCTTTGGGGTTGCCCTTGGCAAGCTTTCGCTGGCCATCCCTAGTGGGCTATATTCAACTGCAGACACATCTCATCACTCATTGTACATTGTAAATGTATAGCAGAAGTAATAGATACTCTTCACCTTTTAGAATAGTAGATTGACGCCTGCAGGACAACTGCTAGTGTTCTAGTAATGTCTGGCTTACTACTCAAAGATGCTTTTCAGCCAAATATGACAAGCATTGTCTCTGATGTATAATAGTTTAACTCTAACAGGACTGTTAGAAAATGTGCAGTTAAAGGGGCTTTTCTCTTAATCCCTGTAGGAACATATTTAAGACTGTGCTTAGACTCCTTGTTTAGTATTATGGAGAGGGTTTTTCCTCGCTGCAGGGGGACTAGGGAAGCACACGGGGGGGGGGGGGGGGGGCAAGAAGGGACCCCTGTGACCCCTGAAACTACGCCCATGTTGCATGGGGTTAAGAGAGTGAGGCACACCCGACACACTCTGTGCGCACACAGAGGTATTTTAACTCTTGTTGCACACTTATCCAACGGGGATGATTTACTAAAACTAGAGAGTGCAAATTCTGGTGCAGCTCAGCATAGAAATCAATCAGCTTCCAGATTTTTTGGTCAAGCCTTATTTTAACAAACTGAAGTTAGAATCTGATTGGCTACCATGCACAACTGCACCAGATTTTAAACTCTCCGGTTTTAGTAAATCAGTCCCAAGCCAGCCTGCAATACAGTAATAAATCAAAAAAGTTAAATTGCTTTGTTGCTGAAGAGACTCTGTGGGCTTGATTTACTAAAACTGAAGAGTGAAAAATCTGGTGCAACTCTGCATAGAAACCAATCAGTTTTCAGCTGGGTTTCCCAGCTTAATTGAACAAGCTGAAGTTGGAAGCTGATTGGATACCACACACAGCTGTACCAGATTTTACATGTCTCTCTTGCAATAAAAGCTTCTTATTTTGCCTGCTAGCAAATTTTTTTTGGTTGCACATTGAGCTGCAGATGTGCAGCTTAGTATACAATATCGGTATGCATTGGGTGCCAGGACGAACTAACTCTCATGCACATGTGCAGAAGTTACGTCATCCCAAGCTGGCTAATGAGGATTGCCAAAAACATTAAACCCAGGCTAAAATGTGAGCGGTGGAGTAAAGAGAGATTGCTTGGAAAGCAAGTGCCGACATTTATTATCTAAACTTTTCTTAGCTGTAAAGCAGATTCCAATGCTTAAAGAGAACCATGTAGTAAAATACACTGGTCCACTACAATCCATCTAGCAGTCCATTTCCTAATAGGCTTTTGTCAGTATATTGTATTGATAAACTAGGGGAGGGGAGGTGTCTTCAGAGAGTGATTAATATATTGGAAGACACTTTACATTCTGGTAATGCTTTGTTTACATTGCTACCATCTTTCCTCGATCTGTATGGCTCTTGAATGCTAGTGGTCTTGTGGAATAAATGTATTGGGAGTTACAGTAAGTATTTATTACGGTATGTATGCTATGTTTTTTGGTTAAGTGTTTTTATGGGCGTGGAATTTCTTATTTGAATGTGAGGGAGAGACAACTCTGTTTCATTTTATTTAAAGGAAAACAAGTGAGCACTCAGTGCAAAAAAGCAATGATAATAATCAAGCTGCTAGCACTAAAAAGGTGAATATACAATCCTCGAACAAAATGTGAAATAAATAAGTGCAGTGCTAAAAATACATATAATGTGTAAATGTCTAAAAAACGAAAATAAGTAATAATCAGTTTGTGAATAAAATTGCATTTGAAAAAACTAGGTGAATCACTTCACACACTTCCTTATCCAGATATGGAAGATATCAGAACATATATTGACCAAAAGTTCAAATAAAACATCCTCTTTGTGGAGAAAAAATTATCCACCAAAACGTGTGATATAATGAAACGTTGTGGGGAAATCCCACCACCAGTATACAGGGCACTCACCAGAAAATGGATGTAAACAAGCCTTGTATGGGTATCTTTTGTCCAGATGGTGATGTCCGGTAGATGTGAGTATCCTCATTTGGCATCCAGGTTGATATGAACTCAGAAAATTAATCCACCCTCGATACCCCCGATGGGGTGAGTGCTGTGTAAAAAAGCTCACCAATATGGTGTAGTATTTATTGGATTCCAATAGTAGTAAATGTAAAAATGGGCAGTAAAAACAAGCATAAAAATACATGCAAAAATGTCCTACACACTGATGTTTTCATTGCTGCAGCCTTGTGGTAGGAGCAGCATTTTTTGCACGTGTTTTTATGCTTGTTTTTACTGGCCATTTTTACATGTACTACTATTGGAATCCAATAAATACTATACCATATTAGCTTCTCCTTGGCTCCTGGTGAGCTTTTTTACACAGCACTCACCCCATCGGGAGGATTGAGGATGGATTAATTTTCTGATTTCATATCCACCTGGATGCCGACTGAGTATACTCACATCTACTGGACATCACCATCTGTTACTTTTTTTGATTGTTATTTTAAAATGACAATACATTTTCTGATTCAGAATCTGATATTCAGAACAGAAACATGGAAGAATCTGCAGTAAAGTTTGCTCAAATTCTTACACTGTATACTGTACATATAATATATACTGTATATATATATATATATATATATATATATATATATATGTAAATCTCTCTCTCTCTCTCTCTCTCTCTCTCTCTCTGTGTCTATATATATATATATATATATATATATATATATATATATATATATATACAGTGGATATAAAAAGTCTACACACCCCTGTTAAAATGTCAGGTTTCTGCAATGTAAAAAAAATAGACAAAGGTAAATCATTTCAGAACTTTTTCCACCTTTAATGTGACCTAAAAACCGTACAACTCAGTTGAAAAACAAACTAAAGCTTAGCTGTTCTAGTAGGTCTTTCCTGACATTTTCTTAGTCGCATCCTATAGCAAAAGTCATGGTCCGCAGAGTGCTTCCAATGCATCACAGGGATCTCATTGTTTAAAGGTATCAGTCAGGAGAAGGATACAAAAGAAGTTCCAAGGTATTAGATATACCATGGAACACAGACAGTCATTATTAGGTGGAGAAAATATGGCACAACAGTGACATTACCAAGAACTAGACAATCCTCCAAAATTGAGGAAAAGATGAGAAGAAAACTGGTCAGGGAGGCTGCTAAGAGGCCTACAGCAACATTAAAGGAGCTGCAGGAATATCTGACAAGTACTGGCCGTGTGGTACATGTGACAACAATCTCCCGGATTCTTCATATGCCTGAGCTTTGGGGTAGAGTGGCAAGATGGAAGCCTTTTCTTTGGAAGAAAAACATCCAAGCCCCGCTAAATTTTGCAAAAACACATCTGAAGTCTCCCAAAAGCATGTGGGAAAATGTGTTATGGTCTGATGAAACCAAGGTTGAACTTTTTGGCCATAATTCCAAAATATATGTTTGGCACAAAAACAACACTGCACATCACCAAAAGAACACCATACCCACAGTGAAGCACGATCACATTAAAGTTGGAAAACTGAAATGATTTATCTTTGTCTCATTTTTTTACATCACAGAAACCTGACATTTTAACAGGGGTGTGTAGACTTTTTATATCTACTGTGTATATATATATATATATATATATATATATATATATATATATATATATGTGTGTGTGTGTTTATATACAGAGGTCAAATCAGCTGAGCTACAAGCATGGGCATACTAAAGGTCCTTGTTGAGTTAGAGGTTTAATCTGCAGGAAATAGTCTGAATAATTTCCAGGCCAAACGTTAACTGTTCTCTGTCTTCAAAATGTAATAACAGGAAATAATATGTAGTGATTCACTGCAGTGAAGTGGAACTAAAAGCTAGATTTCCTCCAATCTATTGGAAATGGATGCAGATTGCTTTTGCATTGATCTCTTTAAATTCACTTTGCCAATTCAATTAACTGTTGTAAAACAAATTGGCTAAATACATCTTTTATCCAAGATTCTCTTTATGATTAGTGATGATAAAAAGGCTGTTGTCTTTCAGTTATTATTATATTCATAAAGAGCAGAGACTTTTAAGTCCTTGTGGTAACTTAATGGAAACCTGTGTAATGAGAAATACTGGGGGTGTCATTGCTGAACTCCTCCTAAATGCTCATTGCCTGGTAGCCACACTGATCCTATGATTTCAGTATTTTCTGAGTCACTGACTTGAAACACGCCTGTGTGAAGTCAGAATGCATTTAGAATGTCTAGTTTGAATACTTGTTCTGGGTCAATGTCTGTAGCTTTTAGGACAACATGACAGCCAGGCAACTAGCATTATCAGCTCAGTAGAAACTTTTTTTTAGGTTTGCAGTCAGGCTGCCTATGAAATACAGCTTGTATTAGGTTTTTTTTTAAATGTGTTAGTGCTGCGACCCCGTTTCAGTAGTATGCTGGAGATCCAGACTGCTGTTCTCACACAGAAGGCAACATTTCAGGTCTCCAGTGGTCTGGCTTCCCTCCTGAACATTCACAACCACCGTGCTCCAACCAATAACACTTGTACCCCCCTTCACTAGAGGGATCACCATCAGGAAGAAACAGGCCCTGATTCAACTGCGTGGACCTCATTTAGAATCAGGGACTTGGGGTGAGGTCAGTGGCTGGTGAGGCACCGGCTAGTATCAGAGCAGATACACTTACAGGTTACATATGCCGCGAATCTTAGAGCGTGAGCAATAATTCTAGCACTAGACCTCCTCTGTAACTCTAAACAGGTAACCTCTAAAAAAATGTAAAGCGTCGCCTACGGAGATTCTTAAGTACTGAAGTTTGGCGCCATTCCACAAGTGTACGCAATTTTAAAGCGTGACACGTTAGGTATCTATTTACTCGGTGCAACATCATCTTTCACATTATACAAAAAAACGGGCAAACTTCAGTGTTTTTTTCTATTCATACTTGAGGTGATTGTAGCCGTATTAGTGCAATTGTGACAGAGAAAATTGAGTACTGTCCGTGATACTTTTTTATTAATACTAACATATCATTTTTCATGGACGAGCTTTTGGGGTGTGTCCCCTTCGTCAAGGTCCATGCAGTACTGATTCACAAAAATTTTAGCAGAAGGTAAAATGTTAAAACAAAAAACAGAAAAATCTCTGAGGGAAAGGAAAAAGAAAAACAAACACATGCAAATCAATAGTATGACAATGGTAATAAAGCTATCAGCAAGTGAGATAAGACAGAGGGAAAGCTTTAGACTGGGGGGGGGGGGGGAGATGATTGTCACAGAGGGGGTCATAAAACTGTAGTATAGTGGGTGAGGAAACCAATATCTAAATTTAGGCCATTGTTTTTTGTGTCAAAAAGAAGTATTATTCTTAGCTCAAACGTTTTCCTTTCCTGTATAGTTCAGAAATTCCCTTTAAGAACTAAAACATTGCAGTCTTCTATAATGTGGTCCGCTTGTGAGAAATGATGTCCCACAGGTGTGCGGAAACTGTCCTCCTTATGTTACTTGATGGTATGTCTGTGCAAATTCATCCTCGCTTGTAACTTCTGTCCTGTTTCACCAACACAAGAACCTTTGCTACACCTGTTGCATTGGATGAGGTACACCACATTACTGGAGGTACAGCTGTATGATCCCATGATACTGAAGGTCCCATTTGTGTGTGTGACACTTTTGGATAGCTTGATCTGGTTGCACAGTTTGCAGTGTTTTTTATCGCAGGGTTTGCTTCCATTATTTGTGACTTTATAATCAGAGTGAAGTTTCCTGCTGATTAGTTTATGTCTGAGGTTGGGTGGTTGTCTGAAATCCAATAATGGGGGCTGTTGGAATATTTTTTTCAGAGTTTCATCTTCTGTTACAATGGGTTGTAAATCTTTGATTATCTTTTTGATCCCTTCTAGTGTTGGGTTGTATGTGGTGACTAGAGGTACTCGGTTGTTTGTTTTTTTCTCTGTGTATTGGAGGAGATTTTCTCCAACTCTGAAAAAAATATTCCAACAACCCCCATTATTGGCTTTCAGACAACCACCCAACCTCAGGATTAGCATTATACTTTTTATATAAAAAATGCTTTTTACAAGTACTTTCTACAAATAATACAATAAAATATATATAACTAAACATGTCACTTCCAATCTACTCTTCATACAGGGGCGGTGTGTCCATTAAGGGTGCAGGGGCGCTGCCCCCTCTGTCACACCACACTCTGTGGGGTTGATTTATTAAAGGCAAATAGACTGTTGCACTCTGCAAGAGCAGTTGTTTCAGAGCCTAGTAAATGAGCAGAAACTCTGCTGACTCCCATCATCCAATAATGCAGGCAAAAATGATGTTTCCTTTATTTTCCTTGCAAGTGATTGGGTATTCTTTGCAAAATGAAGCTTTACCTCATTTACTAAGCTCTGGAGCAACTGCAAAGTGCACAGTCTATTTGCCTTTAGTAAATCAACCCCTGTATGACTGATGGATAGATCCATGCATTGTATGAATCTATCCATGGCCGCCACTGTCACCCCCTATTCAGGCGTCTGGCCCCTTTTCCTGACGCCTGAAAACAACGATGGGGTTTTTTTTAAGCACCTGATTAGAGCCATAGGGTCTAATAGGCTTCAAAAAAGGTGGACTCGGAGCTCAGAGCATTGCGCTCGGAGCCCATCCAGGTGTGTTAGAAAAGCAAATGAATATTTGCTTTTTCTAACACTGAACTGCCTCTCCGCCGTCTAATACCCGTCACCTGATTGGCTGAAGGCAGAAGCGATCCTATTGGATGCCTAGTCCCACACAGCTTGCTGCCTTCTACCGCTTCCTGACCTGCCACCAAGATGGGGTAAATGCCTGGCAGACAGCAGGCGGGCGGGGGTCACAGTGGCTGCATTTGATGGGGCACAAGTGGCTGTATATGATGGGCACAAGTGGCTGCATATGATGGGCACAAGTGGCTGCATATGATAGGCACAGGAGGCTGCATATGATGGGGCCCAGTGGCTGTGTTTGATGGGGCACAATGGCTGTATTTGATGGGGCAGATTGGCTGCATTTGATGGGCACAATGAGTGCATATGATAGGCAAAGTTGTTTGTATATGATGGGGCACAGTGGCTGCATTTGATGGGGCACAGTGGCTACATTATATGGCACAGTGGCTGCAATTGATGGCCACAGTGAGGCTGCAATTGATGGGCTTTTTTCAGTATTTTTTAGTTTGTTTGTGCCTCCTTAAAAATTTTGAGCACCAGCCGCCACTGTCTTCATAAGTGCAAAACTCTGTCCATCACCGCCTAAATAACAAACTTAACATTCTTCTGATGCATCTGCTATGGGCAGCACAGTGGCAAAGTGGTTACGGCTTCTGCCTGGCAGCACTACGGTCATTGGCTTGAATCCCAACCATGACACTACCTGCATGGAGTCTGCATGTTCTTCCTGTGCCTGTGTGGGTTTCCTCCCACTCTCCAAAGACATACTGGTAGGTTAATTGATTCCTGTCTAAACTGGCCTTAGTATGTGTATGTATGAATGTGAGTTAGGGACCTTAGATTGTGAGCTCCTTGAGGGCAGGGACTGAATGTATAATAAATATGTAAAGTGCTGAGCAAATTGACAGCGATATACAAGTGCCTGCAATAAATAATACATTTGTTCTCTAGGCGGTGCTGGATAGAGTGTTGCTCTATAGAGTGAATTGGAATTCTGAAATACACTTTTGGTGTTGGACACAGTTGTGGTGGTAATTTTCAAAGGAACACTGATAGGTCAGCAGATACTTTTTTCACGTTTTCGTATAAGTAGATTCACAAAAGGTTATATGTTTGTTTATATACAGGAATTTTAGGAGGAATTCAATTTTAGTATTATGTGTTTCATTTTAGAAATGTTTTTTGTTTGTTTTATTTGCAGAGGGTATTTATACAACTTTCTAAGTGCTGTTTTTATATAAATATACATTATGAAAATCAGATGGGTAAAAAGGAAAAACATTGTTATAAGCCACAATTCATCCTAAATGGAAGAAGAACCACATTTGGACTTGAAGGTGGTGAATATTTAATTGCATTACTAATGCCAATGCATAGGAGAGAAAGTACAGTACAAGAAGTACCCTTAATCATTATCCTTAATCGTTTTCCGTTTATAGTAATTTTATATGTGAATGTTTTCTTATACAAAATAGCAAATGAAAGCAGAACATTTTATGATAATTTATAGTAATTTTTAACTGTTTCCTTCAGCATTGTAAGGTTGTTTTAATTTTTTTTCTGATGAAATGATGAATGGTGGAAACAACTTTACAGCATATGTCCCCAAATTTGAGTAATTTTAAAGGGGTTGTAAAGGTTTTTCACCTTAATGCATCCTATTCATTAAGGTGAATAAAAACCTGTCAGTGACTGGCCCCCAGCCCCCCCGTTTTACTTACCTGAACTCTCAAACTTGTCCCACGGGGACGTGCCGTCTCTCTGCTAGGGGGTTCTCTGCTGTTGATTGGATAGATTGATAGCAGCGCAGCCATTGGCTCCCGCTGCTGTTAATCAAATCCAGTCAACAGCCGAGAACCCCCTAGCAGAGAGATGGCACGTCCCCGTGGGACAAGTTTGAGAGTTCAGGTAAGTGAAACCCAGGTAAGTCAAATCCAATGACGCGGCTGCCGGGGGGCAGGGCCGAGTCCTGCATTTGGCGTCTATGGACGCTAAATGCTGAACTTGGGAGCACGCCCACAAGGTAACCCCCCGGGAGAGAACTTCTCCTAGGAGGTTATCTGATGCGGGGAGGAGCCGAGAGAGCTGCCAAGGGACCCCAGAAGATGAGGTTCGGGGCCACTCTGCAAATTAAAGGGCATGAAGATCAGCACAGTAGCACTAGGGTCATTGGTTTGAATCCCAACCACAGCACTACCTGCATAGAGTTTGCATGTACTCCCTGTCCCTGCGTAGGTTTCTTCCCATACTCTAAAGACACGCTGGTAGGTTAATTGTCTCCAGTCTAAATTGGCCCCAGTATGTATATGTATTAATGTGAGTTAGGGACCTTAGATTGTAAGCTTCTTGAGGGCAGGGACTGATGCAAATGTACACTATACAGTATATGTAAAGTGCTGTGAAAGTTGTCAACGCTATATAAATACCTGTATTAATAAAAAAAACAAATAATGATATATGAAGAAAAGGGCCTACATGCACAAAAGACATTTTTTATAGGTGTCTCCCAAAGCCTACCTGTCAGACCCTGGGATCAGGTTACATTTGACTAAAATGGGCCCTTATTATCCTTATTATTAATTGCTATACAGGATTTTAAGCAAAGTACACCTGGGGAGTATCTAAATGTTTAGATTTTTAAAGCATATCAGCTGTCAGTATAAAAATTGATAGCATTGTCTTGCTTAAGACTGGATGGATAACAATTAAAAATTAACTCAAACCTACACAGTGATGATGCTTTTTACAGTTGAATACTAAAGTGATATTGTATCCTGCATTTTTGCTGGTGTAACAATTTTCTTCTGCTTTATACTACAAGTTGAAGGATTCCATTCTGAGCAACAGAGTGGAGTGTGGGGCAGGTCAGGTGAGTTGCTTTCTGCTTATTTAATACACTGTTGAACTATACATGCATATAAATGGTTTTACAAGGCAAACTATGTTTAATTCTATTTAGCTAGCCTTATGATACAGGTACTACTGCCAGACAGTAGATTAAGGCTTGTGGCTTTATCTTTCTCCGTTACAATATTGCTTGGTCACCTTCTTGTCCCTCATTTGGAGGACAATTGCAGGAAAGTGTTTTGAGCAGCCCTACCTTTCACTCCTTCACCCTTTTGTGTGCATTACTAAATCTGAACCCTTATGCCGTGTACAAACGAGCGGACTTTCCAACCGGACTGGTCCGATGGACCGAATCCAGCGGACAATTCGATCGTGTGTGGGCTGCATCGTAACTCCGCCAGACTCAGTTCCTAACAGAAAGCCCGTTCTTCTGTATGCTGGTCCGACAGAAAAGATACGATGCAAGGGCAGGGTACTGCATCTCGCGCTCGCTGGAATAGGAAAAACAAATTTTCCTATTGCGGCGAGCTTGAGGCGACGATGTCCCCTATGACGTCATAAGGGGGCATGGTCACCGGGTGATGTTGACCACGCCCCTTATGACGCCACAGTCCCAGCATGCCCAGGGACTGTGACATTATAAGTGGGCGGGGTCACTGCCTATATAAGTCATCGCGCACCGCACACACAATTACAGCGGGAGAGAGCGTCGTGTCAACATCGGAAGAAGAGAAAAGGGAAGAAGACGACGCGGAAGTCCGGGCCACCGCTAGCAGAAGAGTGGCAAAAGATAGCGGAGGAGCTGGCAGAAGAACCGGATACAAAGGAGAAGAGCTCGAACACTGGGAGAAGAGGCCGGAGAGCGGGAGAAGAACCGGACACTGGGAGAAGAGGCTGGAGAGAACGGCGAAGTTGGAAGAAGACCCCCGAAGTCGGGAAAAGACCCCCAGAGCTGTCTAATAAATTACTTTAACCACTTCCATACAGGGCATTTTCACCCCCTTCCTGCCCAAGCCAATTTTCAGCTTTCAGTGCTGCCGCACTTTGAATAACAATTGCGCGGTCATACAACACTGTACACAAATGAAATTTTTTTCCCACTAATAGAGCTTTCTTTTGGTGGTATTTGATAATCTCTGCGGTTTTTATTTCTTGCACTATAAACAAAACAAGAGTGACAAGTTTGAAAAAAATACAATATTTTTTACTTTTTGCTATAATAAATATCCAATTTTTTTTTTTTAAACAAATTTTTTCCTCAGTTTAGGCCGATATGTATTCTTCTACATATTTTTGGTAAAAAATATCGCAATAAGCGTATATTTATTGGTTTGCGCAAAAGTTATAGCGTCTACAAAATAAGGGGATAGATTTATAGCATTTTTATTATTATTTTTTTTTTTTACTAGTAATGGCGGCGACCTGCGTTTTTTATTGTGACTGCGATATTGCGGCAGACATATCGGACACTTTTGACACATTTTTGGGACCATTCACATTTATACAGCGATCCGTGCTATAAAAATGCATTGATTACTGTATAAATGTGACTGGCAATGAAGGGGTTAACCAGGAGGGGGCACTGTAGGGTTAATCGTGTTGCTAGGGAGTGATTCTAACTGTGGGGGGAGGGGACTCACAAGGGGAGGAGACCGATCGGTGTTCCTCTGTACAAGGAACACACCATCGGTCTCCTCCCATCTGACAGGACGTGGATCTGTGTGTTTACACACACAGATCCACAGTCCTGCTCGGTTACCGGGCAATCGCGGGTGCCCGGCGGACATCGTGGCCTGGGGGACCTGGAAGGGCCGTCCGTCATATGACGGCGGCCCAGGATAACAGCTGCACCGTCCCGCCGTAATATGACGGTGGGCGGGCAGCAAGTGGTTAAAAACCTGTCTAGCGTGTTTTTTTTATTGACACTTTTCCCTAGGTGAATGGGTAGGGGTACGATGTACCCCATACCCCACCGCAGGACCCCCTCCCCCAAAGCACCCACCCCCCATGTTGAGGGCATGCGGCCTGGTACGGTTCAGGGGGGGGGGGGCGCTCGCTCGTCCCCACCCCCTTTCCTGACCGGCCGGGCTGTGTGCTGGGATAGGGGTCTGGTATGGATTTTGGGGGGACCCCACACCGTTTTTTCTGCATAGGGGGTTCCCCTTAAAATCCATACCAGACCTAAGGGCCTGGTATGCCCCACGACGGGGCTCGCAAGGTGTCAATCTCGCCGATAAAAGTGGCGAGATTGACTTCCTTTTCTAGTCCCGTCGTACCCGAGTCACGTTCAAAATGAACGAACTTGTTCGTGTGTGGGCAAGTCCGTTCATTTGGAAGATCCGCCGTAACTCCGTCGTGAAATAGGTCCGCTGGAAAGTCCGGTCGTGTGTAGGCAAGTCTGTTCGTAAAAAAAAGTCTGGCGGAAGTCTGTCAAAAGTCCGTCGGAAAAGTCCGTCGGACCAGTCCGGTCAAATAGTCCGACCGTGTGTACGTTGCATTAGGTGTGTCTTTAACCACTGACTGTCTACTAGGTGCCAAACTCCAGTGACGACTGACCTGAAACCAATGTCAAGTGATCACCAACTGGGAACATTTAACTAGTGATCAGCAACTGCAAACAATAGACCAATGATCAGCAACTGGAAACAAATGACCAGTGATCATCCACTAAGATGCAATATCAGCTGATTACCACCGGGAAACACACACCATAAATTGGAAACAGATAACCACTGATCATCCACTAGATACCAAACTCCAATGATCACTGACCTGAGACCAATGTCAATAGACATGTGCAATCATTTAGATTTGTTTTTTGGACAAAAATTAAATTTTTGGAGATTTTGATGCATCAGAAGGTTCTGAATGGACGTAAAAATGAATGACAATGAATCAATTAACGAAAACATTTATTTCATTCGTATGACATCATTATCTTTTTTTTCAGCCAGCAGCTAGCTTTCTCATGAAAGCGATCTGAGTGTCTCATTAGTCACTGTATCACTTTGCGAAGTGGCGGGAGGAGGGTGGACTAAATTCTCTCTGATTGCCTCTATGGCCTTGAAGGATCGGAGTAACGTCATGATGTCTTTCCGGTCCAGGGTGGAAGTAAACATGTTTTTTGATCTTTTGCTTTTAAAGGTAAAGGAGAGATGTGGGGTCTTTTTTTTACCTCAGATCTCTTCATAAAGAGGACCTGCCATCCTTACTTCTATTACATGTGATGTTTACATTCCTTGTAATAGAAATAAAAGTTACAATTAAAATAAAGGGACAGTGTAAAAATGAAAAAAATAAAATAAATAAGATTTTTTTTTTTTTTTTTAACCTCCCTGGCGGTTTTCCCGAGTGTGGCTCGGGGTTAAAATTCAGTCCCATTAGCGGTAACCCCGAGCCACACTCGGGATTACATTGCAGGATCCTGGTGCGGCGTTACTTACCTTGTCCCCAGGATCCTGCGATGTCCCCCGCAGTGTCCGTGGGCTCTGTCTCCTCCGAATCCTCTCCTTGCCAGGCTCCGTTCCCTGTGAGCGTCGCGACGCACGGGGGCGGAGCCTGGTGGCAAATTCAAAAAAATTGTAAAAATCATAACACATACAGTACTGTAATCTTACAGATTACAGTACTGTGTGAAATTATTTCACATCCCTTTTGTCCCCAGTGCTTTGTCCTATGCCCTGCATGCAGTTTTATATGATATATACTGTTCTTTCTGCCTGGAAACTGGAGATTGTCCATAGCAACCAAAAAGTGTCCCTTTACATCAAAAGTGGCTTTAGACCAGCTAGAAAACAGCGATAGTAAATTAGAACACTTGCAGAATTGAGCGATAGTGAATCGTGGGGAAATTTATTTTATTATTAATATATATATATATATATATATATATATATATATATATATATATATATATATATATATTTAATTATTTATTTTTATTTATTATATTATAATTTATGTTTTTGTGTTTCAAACTTTATCATACCCGGGATATCTACTAGACTCTTGTTTGGACAGATTTAAGTGTGTTATTGTTAAGAATTACAGACCTACAATATAAAACGCCAAATTTCCATGCAAAATAATTGTACCGCTTTCAGCACCTAAAATCCGAAATAATCATACCGCCAGGGAGGTTAAGAGCCCCCATCCATTATCTGAGCATGCAGCCCAGCAGACCAGGGAAGAGGGTGAATGAGAGAGGGCCCCCCCCCCACCTGGCCAGGCCATAGACAAGGGTCTCTTCCCCAAAACCCTGGCCTAGTGGTTGTGGGGTTGGGAGTGACTTATTGGAATTATCCCACCCCAGGTACATAGTACCCCTACTTATTCACCAAAAAAAGTTTCAAAAGTAAAACAAAAGACAGTTTTTGACAAGTCCTTTTTTTTACCCACCCCTCGAAGTAGGTCCAACATCAATCACAATGAATGCCGACCCACGTTAAAAAAATTAATTAAAAAAACGTCCACTGAACATGACGTGTCTAGTAGAGAGATACTTGCCGAATGACAGGTAAACATGGGGACGGGGTCACCTGGTGATGTCACCCTCATCAACATAGGGACAAGGTGCTTTGGGGGGAGGCCCTCCTCAAAGCACCCCCCATGTACACCTAAAACCACTTCACATTCACTGCATCCCCTATGCCCATAGAAACATTAAGGCATACACCAGTTAGGACTCTTATCTCTAACTAAAACTGCCCTGCTGGCCAATTTTGCACTGCTGTATCCTCTGAAGTATCTTAACTCTTGTAGTAAAATGCCAGCCTGTGCTCTTTGACTAACCTTACTCATAAAAATGTCCTGCAGATGGGCAGTATTACGCTACTGTATCATTTGCTGTCTCTTAATTATTGTATCTGCCTCTACTCTTTGTCTCTGGTTCATTCTGGCTAATTATTCCTGAATAAACTGCCCAACAACAAGTACATTTTACAAATAAATATACCTTCCCATAAGAGAAAATATTAACAGCGCTTTACAACGGATTACCAACCATAAGTGTGGTTAAGAGAAGTCAACATATAACATTAAATTCAAAAGGTCATAGTCCACAGTATCTGTGAAGCATGTAAACAAGCTAGTGCGGCAAGTCTTTATAACAATGGATCATGCATGCAATAGAAGGGTTATGATCCAAACTTTGATTCCTCCTCAGTGCACCACTTGTCTGACTCTACACCTTCACCGGGTCACCTCGTGATACGCCCCTTTGTGTATATGCTCACCAGAGGTAAAGTTAGATATGCCTGTGATATCTTTCACAGGGATAATCTGCTCTGCTCCCACTGATGTCAGTCAGTTCTCCTTAGTCATTAGGTTAGTAGATGTATCATGCAAGGAAACAGAGGGGATGCTTGCCATAGTGTTAGACAGCGTCAGCTAACCGCTGGTCGGAAGAATGAACGTCCCGCCCACCTGGATGAGTCCTGGGATGACGTGGTCTGGGTCTGGCTGCTAGGTTGCGTGGTCATGCACTGACGCGTTTCGTCATTACGTCTTCAGAGGGCGTGGCCACACAACACGACCATTACGCTTAAGTAGCTCAGGAGTGCGGGACCGCTCAACACCGTCATCGCAGGCCTCCTCTGTGGATAGTGCAGAGCGAGCGCTCAGCATCCCATCCATTCGCTATGGTTCTCTCTATGCCAGCAATACAATTGTAGGTTGATACAATATATTACTACTTGCGTACAATACTAAACGTTTAGTGTTTTTTTCTTTTTAAAAATTATGTTGTTACATTCAAAAAAGTTATCTCAAACTTAAAAAGGGATGATATCCCATTATTACTGTGATGCTGTCATCCCGCATATGTGTTGTGTCTATGTAATATATAGAATAATCGTACCATAATAGAATTGTCAATCAACGTAGATCGAACCTAGGATCTTACTACAAATGATATCAAATTATGAGGGGCTAAATTAATGTCTATATAGTGGTTCTGACTAATTGTAGATACTAATACCACTATAGTATGCCTCCTCAATATTGTGTTATTTACTTGACTGGAGTATGCCGCCCCCAAACTAGAGAAAAACATAGTAAGAAACAAAATTACATTATGCGAATGCAGAACAGAATCACATTAAACGAAGAAATACTTCTATATCTACAGTATCTACAATTAGTATTTACAATTCGTCAGAACCACTATATAGACATTAATTTAGCCCCTCAAAATTTGATATCATTTGTAGTAAGATCCTAGGTTCGATCTACATGGTCGTGTTGAGTGGCCACACCCTCTGAAGACGTAATGATGAAACGCGTCAGTGCATGACCACGCAACCTAGCAGCCAGACCCAGACCACGTCATCCCGGGACTCATCCAGGTGGGTGGGACGTTCATTCTTCCGACCAGCGGTGAGCTGACGCTGTCTTACGGACAGGCTGCTTTTATCCCAAATGCTTTTACTTTTTATTATTTGGTAAGCGTAATTTGTAGCAGGGAGATTGTTTTTTCAATAAAGGATGTAACACTATGGCAAGCATCCCCTCTGTTTCCTTGCATGATACATCTACTAACCTAATGACTAAGGAGAACTGACTGACATCAGCGGGAGCAGAGCAGATCATCCCTGGTGAGAGACACCACAGGCATACCTGACTTCTACCTCAGAACTGATCACGATTGGCGCGAGCAGAGCAGATCATCCCTGGGAAAGATATCACAGGCATATCTACCTTTACCTCTGCTGAGCATATACACAAAGGGGCGTATCACGAGGTGACCCGGTGAAGGTGTAGAGTCAGACAAGTGGTGCACTGAGGAGGAATCAAAGTTTGGATCATAACCCTTCTATTGCATGCATGATCCATTATCATAAAGACTTGCCGCACTAGCTTGTTTACATGCTTCACAGATACTGTGGACTATGACCTTTTGAATTTAATGTTATATGTTGACTTCTCTTAACCACACTTATGGTTGGTAATCCATTGTAGAGCGCTGTTAATATTTTCTCTTATGGGAAGGTATATTTATTTATTCATCACATCACGTTTTGGTTTTTATAACAGCAGCTAATAAGTGTAAAAACATCTACTATACATCCATTTAGAGCGCTGGGATCAGGGATTCCCTCTTTTTCTCTCATTTTCTATTTTTAGTACATTTTACACTGCTGTATCTTGTGCAGTTTTTTAATTGTAGTAAAGCCTCAGTCTGTGTCCTTTTTCTCTAGTAATATTTGGCCTACCCTTGCATTTTAAAATTGCACTCCTGCTGATCTGTTTTACACTGTATCGGAGCAACTCTCTGTATTATTTTTCTCTATTACATTTTGGCCAATTCTCCATCATTAAAAATATCTTGTTGTTGGACAATTTCTATTTGCCTGTCAAAGCAAATCTATTACCATTTCATGGAAAAGCATGTGCTGCTGCAAAAGCTATTCAAAAAATACTGTACTTTTTTTTTCAAACTGAAATTAATTAAATATAAGCAAAGCTAATTTTACCAGAAAAAAAATAATAATTCCACAGCCATAAAAATGGCCAGAATTGAACAATGGGATTTGCTTCATCGTAGATTTAAATAAGATTCTGTTCGGAACCCAGACAGATTTGCCCATGACAACTGAAAACACTAAAATATAATTCAAACATACATCTATAAAAAGAATCAATAAGGTAAAAGCTCTATACATTGAAGCTTAATAGTATCAGAAATATTTAAATACTGTCTAAATATTTACGGTACATTTCATGAGCAGCTTCTGCATGCAGCACTGGTTTATACTGCACGCACTTTTGTTGATAAGGGATTATGGGGTTTATTTACTAAGGGCAAATTCACTTTGCACTGCAAGGGCACTTGAAAGTGCAGTCATTGTAGATCTGTGGGGGACATGCAAGGAAAATAAAAAACAGCATTTTGCTTGTACACAATTGGATAATAAAATCAGCAGAGCTTCCCCTCATTTCAGATCTTCCCCTCAGATATAAAGCGACTGCGCTTCAAAGTGAACTTCCAAGTGCACTTGTAGTGCAAAGTAGATTTGCCTTTAGTAAATAAACCCCTATGCTAGATTTGTGTCGAAGAGAAAGCAGTATCAGCAAGATGAATACAGCCTATATATAGTTTTCATCCTTTAAGTATTTTGGTTCAGCTTGAGCAGTGCAGATTCTCCAGGGAGAATGTGAGAAAATGATCCTGTGATGGTGCTGTTCACTGATAATTGGAGGGTGGCAAGGTATTATTCACCCCCACAATCACATCTTATTTCCCATTAAAACACACTTTGAGCGATGAAACATTGCAAGTTGATATGGCTCAGTAAGCCAATTCACACACAATTAACACATCTGCAATGCCATACTACATCAGAATAACATTTACTCACCTATAGGATTTTTGAACAAGCATCTTTCATGCAGGTTATGTACAACTTATTAGGTAAAAATAAGGGCTTTAAAAAAGAATCTCATATAAAGGAGAATTGCAAAAATGAAATTTGACACATGCTAAAAGGATTGCTGCTCACATATGCCTGCCTTTTTGTTTTTATGCATTGAATAAAGTGTATTTTCAGGTAGACCTTGTTTTTTCAGTTTTGAAAAAAGTAGGGAGGAATAAGAAGTGTCAGATAGCAAGAGTATTTTTTCCATAGAGCGGAGATTTAAAGTGCATGTAATTCCAAATACTAAGGTGTGGAAATAGCTTCCTTTTTGCTTTGTAAATATAGTTCTACAAGGAATTTTTACATTTAATTTTGGTATGAGTAAATATGTCATAAATACCCATTGATCCTGGCAAGTTTTTGCTCACCTTTTTTTTTTAACAGTGGTCACCAGCTCCCAGTTCTGCAAGATGGTGTACTATCTGTGCTTTCATCCAATGCACTCAGCCAGTGCCAGCTGATGGTTGATTGACTGCTACTGAAACCATTAAGCAGCTGAAACAGTGAGTTTCTGTAAACATAACTGGATCTTTTACTGAACAACAGAGTTGGGTGAACGGTTCGGGTTTGAGCAAAAGTTCGACCCAAACATCGCCTGTTTGCCCGTTCGGCGAACACCCGAATTTGCAGGGCATTCAGCAGTTGTTTGCCCCGCTGAACACCCTGCAATGCACTGCACGCTGCACAGTGCATTATAAGCCCTGATTGGGCAAAGCTTTAAATAGCTGGCTGGAAAGTTGGCTGCGGCATCCTTAACAAGCGATGAGTCATCAGATGTCAATGGACTTGCTGGCAATAAAAAAAAGTGAAAAAAAAACTGCGTGGGGCCCCCACAAAATCCATACCAGACCCATATCCAAGCACGTAGCCTGGCAGGCCAGGCTGTGTGCTTAGATATGGGTCTGGTATGGATTTTGGGGGGGACCCACGCCATTTTTTTTTACATTTTGGCATGGGGTTCCCCTTTAAATCCATACCAGACCCTTCAGGTCTGGTATAGACTGGGGGGGCCACAACGTTTTTCTAAACATTTTTCTATTGCCGGCAATGGTATTGTATTGCTGACAATTTAAATGAAATTTCAATCCTTTTTTTTTTCTCTAGAAATTTCATTTTTGCTGCAGCATGTTCTATATATGCTAATGCTACAGATTCACCACTTTACAAGCAGACTAAGGGGACTCTGGTGCGGACCGAACAGGGGGTGTTTGGTCCATCTCCAATTTGTCCTGCTACCATTAGAGGAAGTTTTTTTATAGGTATAATTTCCCACAATACTCATTCCTGTTTCATTAATTACCTCACTGGCTATCCCAAAAGTCTGCTCAGACTTTGACTTCTAAAATTACCAATATCCCTAACAATGTTCTAAGGTGTGCTGCATTGGCAGTTACCGAACAACTGCACATCTAAGACCCTGCACATTTTAGATGTATTATTAAAGTGGTTGTAAAGGCAGAAGTTTTTTTTTAGCTTATTGCATTCTATGCAGTGAGCTAAAAAAAGTCTGCATGCAGCTCCCCCGCAGCCCCCTCTAAATACATACCTGAGCCTGATCCAGATCCAGCGATGTGCACAAGAGCTGAGGCTCTCTCTGGTCTCTCACTCCTGATTGGCTCAGATACAGCAACAGGATCTGCTGCTGTCAATCAGAACCAGTGAAGAGGGAGCAGGGGGTGAGGCCAAGTCCCGCTCTGTGTGTCTTAGGTAGGCAAGAGACAGTGCAATTTGGTTGCAAGAAATAAGTATACACGATTCCCCATCAACACAGATAGTGCTGACAGGGGAATCCCTTCTGCCGAGCAATTTTTTTGCTCCCAACGGGATGGGGGGGGGGCAGGGTTTAGCCAGTGATTAATGCTAGCGCCTTTAACAGCCGTTAGTGATAATCGCAAGTGAATCCGAGAGGCTGGTTGTACCCAAGTTGATAAATCGACCAACTTGGTGCATTCAGCCTGCCCACACATGGTTTGAATCTCGGACGGTTCCTGCTGAATCAGACGAGATTTGAACGGTCTATGGCCAGCCTTATGGATACTCAGAACGGGGCTTGGGAGCGAGTACACACAAGTGCCCCCATAGAAAGTGGCTTGATATGGGGGCACTCGGCGGGGGGAGGTGGAGCCAGGAGTGCCGGCGAAGGATCTGAGAAGAGGAGGATTGAGGCTGCTCTGTGCAAAACCATTGCACAGAGCAGGTAAGTATAACATGTTTCAAAAAAGAAAAAGAAATTGCGCTAGGTGCTAAACATAAGTAATAATAAAAATTAAAGTGGGGGACCGTGAAGGAAGTCCTGCAGCTAAAACACAATAACCCCAATACAAGGGCACATACAAAATACAAAAAAGAACAGTGTAGCGCTGAACTAGTGAAAAAAAACACGTGTTGATATATATAAACAAGACCCACAAACTTATCATGAGTCAATATGTGATATTAGATGATGTAAAACCATGACTAAAATAAGTGTAAACAAAACTGAAAATAAAAAATATTTCTATATAAATATTAACGAAATATTATCAAAAAGTTCATATAAGTGACCAAAATTACGTGTCAAAAAATACTTTAAAGAAAAAGTTCATAAATGTGACAAAGTGAAGATATTGGATCCACAAATGAGCCCGATGAAAGGACCGGAGTTACATAATCCACCATCAGTGTAGCCCACCACCAGGTGATAAAGTTGGAGGCTTACCAGAAAGCCTGCGACCGCCCTTATTCAGGGGGGTCAAAACAGGCTTAGTAGTGGGAGGTGAACTCCTGGATGTATCCCTCAATGGACTCCTCACGTTATCCTACTGGTCCCCTCTCTCCACGGCTGGTCCGCTGTAGTCCATTTGCAGGCTGGGGATGCTGGGAGAGAAATACCAGGAGTAATTCTGAGGATTTTTCCTCCATATTGGTGTTTTTGCCACTGCGGACCAGCCGTGGAGAGAGGGGACCAGTAGGATAACGTGAGGAGTCCATTGAGGGATACATCCAGGAGTTCACCTCCCACTACTAAGCCTGTTTTGAATAAGGGCTGTCGCAGGCTTTCTGGTAAGCCTCCAACTTTATCATCTGGTGGTGGGCTACACTGATGGTGGATTATGTAACTCCAGTCCTTTCATCGGGCTCATTTGTGGATCCAATATCTTCACTTTGTCACATTTATGAACTTTTTCTTTAAGGTATTTTTTGACACGTAATTTTGGTCACTTATATGAACTTTTTGATAATATTTCGTTAATATTTATAAAGAAATATTTTTTATTTTCAGTTTTGTTTACACTTATTTTAGTCATGTTTTTACATCATCTAATATCACATATTGACTCATGATAAGTTTGTGGGTCTTGTTTATATATATAAACACAAGTATAACATATTTGTTTTTTTAAAACAGTAAAAAATGAGCCTTTGCTATTACTTTAAGGGTGAGGTGCATAAAAAAAGCACTGGAAGGCAAGGGGGACAGTTTCGCTCACTTAATTTCTAAGCTGCGGTTTTACCGCCCCCCGACCACCTACCTGAACACTAACATACTGCTACTCATGGCTCATAACATGCCACGGGAAAAATGTAAACAGCATGTTGACTGGCATTGCCGTTTCATGGGACCATGCTGCAACCACATGCAATGCACATGATTTAGGCGTAGTAATACAGCAATTATAGGGTTAAATCACACCTTTTAAACAGCTCTGAAAAGCAATCCTAGCATGGATCACTTTCAGAGGAGAGGCAGCACCTGCTAGACTTGTGAACAAGCCCATAGGGTGGCTACCAGAGGGAGAAGAAAGCTCCAGGGCCAACTTTTGTATGTCTATAGTAAGCCTAAAAGCCAAATTTCTTGTAACATTTTAGCAGCTTGTGACGAGTTAGACCATTGGTAGTACAAAACAGAAAGTTTTGCAGAACTGCACAAATAAAAATCTTCCCACACAGGGGGTTCTCACCATTAATGCAACAAAACATAGAATTAAGCCTCCCAGCTTTTTGTCAGCCCTGCGGCTCAGGCCTTGTGCCTTGATCCTCCTGACCATCAAACACACAGTTCCAGTGCTCATGCACAAACGCTGTACCCGTGTCAGCTTGGCTTCTTACCCTGCAGCTTCCCAGCTACACTATAGCCCAGAAAAAGTTGTCAACATGTTCTTGACCTGCTTCATAGTTACATAGTTACATATAGTCAGGGCTTTTTTTCTCAAACGATAGGCGCTGGAACTCAACCATGACCCCCCAAAACGCAAGGGGCATTAAATACCAGGATTGCATTACATAAAGAGTGCAGAGTTTAGGGGGGTTACACACAGCGTGCAGAGCTGTCACTTGTAAACACAGAAACCAGACTTCTGTGTTTACAAATGATTGTGGTGAACAGCCCCCCCCCCCAAGGGTCTGAGCCAGAGGTAGTGGAACTGAGTTCCACCAAGTTCCCCCTGAAAAAAAGCCCTGAATATAGTTACATAGTAAGTGAGGTTGAAAAAAGACACAAGTCCATTAAGTCCAACCTATGTGTGTGCTTATATGTCAGTATTACATTGTATATCCCTGTATGTTGTGGTCGTTCAGGTGCTTATCTAATAGTTTCTTGAAACTATCAAAGCCCCCCTGCTGAGACCACCGCCTGTGGAAGGGAATTCCACATCCTTGCCGCTCTTACAGTAAAGAACCCTTTACGTAGTTTAAGGTTAAACCTCTTTTCTTCTAATTTTAATGAAAAAGTTTTATCCCTATTGTGGGGTCACCAGTATGGTATTTGTATATTGAAACCATATCCCCTCTCAAGCGTCTCTTCTCCAGAGAGAATAAGTTCAGTGCTCGCAACCTTTCCTCATAACTAATATCCTCCAGATCCTTTATTAGCTTTGTTGCCCCTCTTTGTACTCGCTCCATTTCCAGTACATCCTTCCTGAGGACTGGTGCCCAGAACTGGACAGCATACTCTAGGTGCGGCCGGACCAGAGTCTTGTAGAGCGGGAGAATTATTGTTTTATCTCTGGAATTAATCCCCTTTTTAATGCATGCCAATATTCTGTTTGCTTTGTTAGCAGCAGATTGGCATTGCATGCCATTGCTGAGCCTATCATCTACTAGGACCCCCAGGTCCTTTTCCATCCTAGATTCCCCCAGAGGTTCTCCCCCCAGTGTATAGATTGCATTCATATTTTTGCCACCCAAATGCATTATTTTACATTTTTCTACATTGAACCTCATTTGCCATGTAGTTGCCCACCCCAATAACGAGTTTAGATCTTTTTGCAAGATTTCCACATCCTGTGGAGAAGTTATTGCCCTGTTTAGCTTAGTATCGTCCACAAATACAGAGATTGAACTGTTTATCCCATCCTCCAGGTCATTTATGAACAAATTAAACAGGATTGGTCCCAGCACAGAACCCTGGGGGACCCCACTACCCACCCCTGACCATTCTGAGTACTCTCCATATAACCACCCTCTGAACTTGCCCTTGTAGCCAGTTTTCATCCTTCATAGCATAGTCCATCATGCAGGATTGCTCCTAGTTATTGAGTTTCAAGACACTGATGAGGACCCTATCCCACCAATCCCAGAATGCTATCACGATGACTGTGGCCATAAAGTCCGACAACGGTTTCATACAAAGCTATTTTTTATCAATCTTACCCTGTAAATCTTACCATTTTGTTTACTTTGGTTTTGGTGAAAAGGCTGTGGTTGTTACAAAGGAACACAATAAGTAGCCCCATATCAGGCTGTCTGGAACCCACTCACTTCAACACAAGCTGTTCATTTCAGCAGCTTCTGTTGAAGCTCTGAGTCCTTAGTTGAACATATGTCACATGTACTGGCAATATGTCCATTTTACACAAAAATTTTTGAACTAGGGTGTGTTCGATTAATCGATTTTTTTTAATCGATTAATCGACTAATTTCGATTAATTATAACGCACATACAGATCCAACTACTTTTAGCTGATTTAGCACCATTGTTATGGCAACGGCCGAAGCCACAGCCTCACAGTTCCCATAATGCAGTCTCACTGTGCCCATAATCACAGCCTCACCATGCCCATAATCGCAGCCTCACTGTGCCCATAATGCTGTCTCACCGTGCCAATAAATGCAGCCTCGCCGTGCCTATAATCGCAGCCTCACCGTGCCCATAATGCTGTCTCACCGTACCCATAATCGCAGCCTTGCCGTGCCTATAATGGCAACCTCACCATGCCCATAATGCAGTCTCACCATGCCCATAATGCAGTCTCACCGTGCCCATAATCGCAGCCTCACTGTAGCCAGTGCCTGTGCCTGGATGAGTGTGAAAACTTTGGCCGCGCTGTGAGAAAAGTCCCGCCCTCCTCCGAGATCAGCTCATGTGAAAGACAGAACATTGCGTCTATCACACGAGCTGATCTAGGAGGAGGGCGGGACTTTTCTCACAGCGCGACCAAAGTTTTCACACTCAGCTCGGAGACACACAGCGGCAGACCGTGTATGACATATAGTGGAGGAGAAGGAGGAGGGAGCGAAGTGCTGCGCTGCGCTGCAGCCACAGCTTGGCCCAAAGCGGACCCAGGGCAGGCAGCCTACCGATCAAAAAAATTTTGATCAATCAAAAAAATTAATGATTAATCGAGGAATTAATCGTTAATTTCCACAGCCCTAGTTTGGACACATCTTAGTCAAAAATTAACGCCACACAAAAGCATTCTTGTATATTTGATTACCAAAATCTTCATTAAAAGCATAAAACCAATTATGTTGTCCGGCAATATTATTATTAGGTCAAGCAACCGGTGTTAAGCCAGAACTATACCGATACCGAGCATTTTCACGAGTATGCTCCGATGCTTAATCCGATACCTTCAGGCTCCAGCAGCGCTGCATGAGGAGACATCGCGTGCAGGAGTTGGAAGCGTCACATGCTCATTCCTGGAAGTCAGTGGGCGGAGAAGATAGAGGGAGTCAGCGGCGCGTTGAAGACGTCAGAACACTGTGAGGACCATCTTGGTACACCTCGTACACCCAGCACTCACCCGCAGTAAGGCTTGTTAGTTGTTACATACAAAAAATTTGCCACTGCCCTCAGCCTCTAACTTATAAAAAGCTCTACAGTGGAATCACATGCATTCTGATGAGATAGATGAAGGCAAATGGGCTGGAGGGAACTCACCCCTCCTTAAAGGTACAGGGACACACTGAACACCCAGCATGTGGCACAATGGCTGCAAAGGTGTCAATGCGTTGCCTGACCTAAAATCAAGCATACAAAAAATGTGCCACTGCCCTCACCTATAGCTGGCATTTGCAACAAGGAGCATTGGAAGGCAATGCATATCAAACAAAAGCCAAGGAAAAATCCTTGGAAAAATTCCAAGCTCTACTTACCAACCAGCCTGCAACCAACCAGATTAACCTGTCTAACAGTATGTGTTTAAAAACAGGGAAGATGGACTGAAGGTGTGGGCTCCCTCCAGTCCATCTGCCTTCATCAATCTCATCAGAATGCATGTGCTTCCACTGTGGAGCCTCTTATAAGTTAGAGGTAGGGACTAGAGATCACAGGGTGCCTTGCCAGGGCCTGTATCTTATGCATGTATTTGCAAATTTGTGTAGCTAAACCCCTGTTTTTAAAAACATACTGTTAGACAGGTTAATCTAGTTGGTCTCAGGCTGGTTGGTAAGTAGAGCTTGGAATTTTTCCAAGGATTTTTTCTTGACTTTTGTTTGATATGCGTTGCCTTCCAATGCTCCTCCTTGCTGCAAAGGCCAGTTATAGGTGAGGGCAGTGGCACATTTTTTGTATGCTTGATTTTAGGTCAGGCAACGCATTGACACCTTTGCAACTATTGTGCTACATGCTGGGTGTTCAATGTGCCCCTGTACATTTAAGGAGGGGTGGGCTCCCTCCAGTCCATCTGCCTTCATCTATCTCATCAGAATGCATGTGCTTCCACTGTGGAGCCTCTTATAAGTTAGAGGTAGTGTCTACAGGTAACAGGGTGCCTTGCCGGGGCCTGTAGCTTATGCATGTATTTGCAAATTTGTGCAACTAAACCCCTGTTTTTAAACGCTTATTGTTAGTTGTTACACACAGCCAAGTTATGTTACACACAGCCGAATCAGTGCTGCCTTCCAGTGTCCATCAGTGCCTGCCCATCAGAGTCTCATATAAGTGCCACCTATCATTGCCCATATGTGCTGCCTATCAGTGCCCATCAGTGCCGCGGACTATCAGTGCCACTTATCAGTGCCACCTATCAGTGCTCATCAGTGCTGCTGATCAGTGCCACCTCATCAGTGCTGCATATTAGTGTCTCGTCATCAGTGCCCTTCAGTGGCGCCTCATCACTGCCCATCGGTGCAGCCTCAAAAAACATAAAATTGTGGTCAGAAAACTGTCACATGACATTACAAAAGTATTGGTAATTGGTATCAGCAAGTACATGAAAAAAGTATTGGTACTTGTACTGGGTCTTGAAAAAGTGGTATCAGTGTAACCCTAGTGGATATGTACTAAAACTGGATCACATATAATCTGGGGCAGCTGGGCCTTGTAACCAATCGGTTACTAGGTGGTATTGTCCAAGTTTCATAGAACAAGCTGAATGTAAAAGCTGATTGGTTAGTATGACCAGCTGCACCTGATTCTCTGGGCTCCAGTTTTAGTGAATAGCACCTAATGCCTATTCTCCATATTCAAAACGCACACATTAGCCAAGATATAGCAATTACTTTGCCAAATAGAACATTCAAAAGGAAAGCACTAAGTATGAACACCGATCTCTCTCCTCCCCTAGTCAGTCCCATTCCCCCTACAGTTAGAACACACCTAGGGAACACAGTTAACCCCTTGAACATCCTCTTCCCTGCCAGTAACATTTATACAGTAATCAGTGCATTTTTATAGCACTGATCTCTGTATAATTGTCAGTGTTCCCAAAAATGTGTCAAAAGTGTCCAATTTGTCCCCCGCAATATCGCAGTCCAGATAAAAATTGCAGATGAAGGACATTACTAGTATAAAAAAAAATAATAATAAAAATTCCATAAATCGAATGCCTATTTTATAGACTCTATAACTTTTGCGCAAACCAATCAATATACGGTTATTGCGATTTTTTTTTACCAAAATATGTAGAAGAATACATATCGGCCTAAACTGAGAAAAAGTTTTTTTTTTTTTTAAGTGGGGTATTTATCATAGCAAAACGTAAAAGTTATTGGGGGTAATTTACTAAAGGCAAATCCACTTTGCACTACAAGTGCCCTGCAAGTGCACTTGAAAGTGCACTGAAAGTGCATTTGGAAGTAAAGTCGCTGTAAAGCCGAAGGGGGACATGTAAGGAAAATAAAAAACAGCATTTTAGCTTGCACATGATTGGATGATAAAATCAGCAGAGCTTCCACTAATTTCAGATCTACCCCTCAGATTTAGAGCGACTGCACTTCCAAGTGCACTTTCAGTGCACTTTCAAGTGCACTTGTAGTGCAAAGTGGATTTGCCTTTCGTAAATAACCCCCTTTGTGTTTTTTTCAAAATTGTCGCTTTTCTTTTGTTTATAGCGCAAAAAATAAAAACCGCAGAGGTGATCAAATATCACAAAAAGAAAGCTCTATTTGTGGGAAAAAAAGGACGTCAATTTTGTTTGGGTACAGCGTCACACGACCGTGCAATTGTCAGTTAAAGCGACGCAGTACCGTATCGCAAAAAAATGGCCTAGTCATTGAGCAGCCAAATCTTCAGAGGCTGAAGTGGTTAAAGTGGTAGATTTGGCTTTGTGAATTGAGCCCCCAGCTCCTGATTACCACCACAGAGGTCATATTGTCCCTGATCACCATCTCACCAGTCACAGTGTCCCTGATCACCGCCACACCAATCACAAAGTCCATGATCACTGCCACACCACTCATATTGTCCCTGATCACTGTCATACCAGTTAAAGTGTTCCTGATCAGATCACTGCCACATCAGTCATATTGTCCCTGAATACCCCGACATGCATCACCACCACACCAGTTACAGTGTCCGTGATCACCACCACAACAGCCCCAGTGTTCCTGATCACTGCCATGCCAGTGCAGTGTTGCCTCTAGGAAGCCCGGAGCAATATCAGCAGGAGAATAAGCGTAGGGCGGGCATGACGGGGTTAACAGGGATTTAACTAATTTTCTAATGGGTGGTGAGTATAGAGCCGAGGGGGAGGGGCTGGAGGAGCTTTGATAAGGGGGCCCCGCCTGGGATGAGTCACCAAAGCGTGGTGGAAAGTTTAGTGAGAGCAGCAGCATGGCAGAAGTGGAAAGAATCCTGGCCCAGCTCAGAGAGGAGGCAGCAGTGCGGGGGCCTGAGTGGCTACAGGCGGCGTTAGGATCGGCACTCAGGGGGACAGATGCGGCGCCTGCGCAGGCGGCCAAGAGCGTCACCAGAGCCCGCAGGACCAGACCTCCGGAGCGGTACTCGCCGGAGCGGCGGGCGGAGGTACGGCGGCAGGCGGGGGGGAGCCGGGGAGTATCTACAGCGGGCCCACCTCCCAAACGGACGGCCCGGTTCCCCAGCAGCAGCCCACCCAGAACAGATACCCGGGAACCCAGAAGAGGCAGCACCAGGCAGGGAAGAGACAGGGCCGCACCGAGGCCTGGCAGACGCGGGGAGCGCGAGCGCGCTGGCCCCTCCCCCAGGCTAACTGAGACAGAGCGGGGACAGATGCAGAGCGGGACCACAGACCGGAGCTCCGGGCCTCCAGCGGCAGGAGACACACAGCGCCCTGACCCAGATCTGGGGGGGCAGAAAAAGGGGAGCACAGAGGCCGCCAGGACTGAGGTACAACACACCGGTCCTGGTAAGGCTGTCACAAAGTCGCCACACGGCCGCGCTGCTCGGGGGAGGGAGAGTATGCCTGAGGCAGCAACAGCCAGCGGGCCCGGTGGGCTATCATCCGCGGAGGAAGAAGATTTGGTGCTGGACCTTGCGGACGATCGATCGGAGTCAGAAGAAGAAGAGGCCCTGCGTTCAAGGAGGACAGCAGAGGTGGACGGCAGACGATCGGCTGATGGGGCGACACCTATGCAGCCCGGTAAGTCAGCAACTATTGTAACATGTTTGCAAGAGTGCAGTGGGCCTAGCAGAGGGTCAGGGTCTGGGACAGAAAGGGGGGGGACAGGGGAGACCTCCGGGGGTGCGGTAGGTTTGTTGGGCTTCTTGGAGGGAATAAAAGATCTAGTTCGGAAGTTTGAACAAGCAGAAAAAACAGCAGCGGGGCCAGCGGCAGCTTGGGTCCCGCCGATAGCAGGAGTGGGGGAAAATGCAGGGTCAGGGGTAAGCACAGAGATGCCGGCGGTTGCAGCGGCCGGCACGGTGCCAGCCAAGGAAGGGGAAGGGACGGTCGTTGCGCAGGGGACAGGCAAGACGGCAGTGGCCAGTGAAACGGTCGCAAGGCAAGATATAGTTAGAATTGCGGATGCTGCAAAATGTGAAGTATATGTGTGTTATGAAGGGCCGTTAGGAGCACATCTGAAACAGGAAGTCAGAGAGAAGCTGTGGAAAGGTGAGTATGTGGAAATCTTTTCCTTACTCCCTCTGGAAAAATTCAATCTAGATAGAGTAAAACCTGACGATTCCAAAAAAGAGGACGAGGAAAAAAGGAGATACCGGTTAATCCCGCGTACATTCAGCAATTGGCTACAGGCGTTCGCCATAATGGCAAGTGTTATAGGGGAAAAACAGCCCGAACATTGTTCGGCGCTGTTTTGCTATCAGGATTCTATTGGGGAAGCGTACAGGGTTTATGGTGGGACTGCGTGGCTGAGGTACGATGAGCAGTTTCGGCAACGGAGGGCAGTCCGGAAAGAGCTGCATTGGGACCACAAAGACATCAGCCTCTGGATGCGATTAATGACGTCTGCGCGGGCACCGAACCAGTTTTTTCAGGGGGGGCCGGCGGAACTTCAGCACAAGGACAGTCGGCCGGAAACAAAAAAGGGGTGTGCTGGCAATATAACTCAGGGACATGCAAGTTCGGAAGTTCATGTAGATTCAAGCATGAGTGTTCGGGGTGCAACGGAGCCCATTCGGCAGCCAGATGCTTCAAGCAGGCAAAAGGTCGTGCAGGGGAAGCTGGACACAAGAGGGAGGACTCCGGTGAGAGTGGGAAGGATGCGGCCGTTTCTCGGTAGGTATCCGGATAGGACAGCGGCAAAATTATTGGAAGAAGGTTTCTCAGTGGGCTTCCGAATACCCTGTGCACTGACGGTAGTTCCTCCCGTTCCACCCAACCTCCGGTCCGCTTTGCAACACCCGGACGTGGTTGGTGAAAAACTACGTAAGGAGGTTGCAATGGGCAGGATGGCGGGGCCATTCGCGTCGGCACCTTTGGCGGACCTGGTGGTGTCACCACTGGGGATAGTGCCTAAGAAGGAACCCAACAAATTTAGGCTCATCCACCACCTGTCCTTTCCAAGAGGGGGGTCGGTGAATGACGCCATAGATCAAGAAGCATGCTCAGTGACATATACGTCATTTGATGCAGCCGTAGGGTGGGTGCGCCGGTACGGAAAAGGGGCACTGATGGCTAAGGTGGATATAGAATCGGCTTTTAGGCTGCTACCAGTGCACCCTGAAAGTTTTAGGTTGCTGGGATGCCATTGGGACGATGAGTTCTACGTCGACCAATGCCTACCGATGGGTTGCTCTATATCATGTGCGATATTCGAGCAATTCAGCTCTTTTGTAGAGTGGGTAGTAAGGGAGGTTTCGGGTGTGAATTCGTTAATTCATTACCTGGACGACTTCCTCTGCATAGGACCGGCCGAATCTAGGATATGCGCGATGCTCTTGGCGACGCTGGAACACATAGCAGACAGGTTCGGCATTCCATTGGCGCCTGAAAAAACTGAGGGACCTTGTACGGTCATCACGTTTCTAGGCATCGTCCTGGATTCGGAGGCCATGGAATGCAGATTACCGGAGGCAAAGTTGGCGGACCTAAAAACAGAGATCGCGAGGCTGATTGGATTGCGAAAAGTGCAACTGCGCCTATTGCAATCGGTGTTGGGCAAGCTTAATTTTGCTTGCCGCATTTTACCTATGGGGAGGGTGTTCAGTCGGCGTCTGGCAGCAAGTACGAGCGGTATTAAGTCCCAGAGACATTTTGTTCGCTTGGTTAAGGCACATAGGGATGATCTGAGGGTATGGCATACCTTTTTGGAGTCATTCAATGGCCGAGCGTTGTGGATGGCAGGACCGGTCAGTAATTTCGACCTGGAGCTTTTTACAGATGCAGCAGGGTCTTCAGGTTTTGGAGCTTTCTTCCAGGGACAATGGAGTGCGGGCCCCTGGCCACAGTCCTGGATAGCTGCGGGTTTCACAAAGAACCTGGTGCTGTTGGAATTATTTCCGGTAGTGCTTGCAGTGGAGTTGTGGGGAGCATCGTTCAGGGATCTGAAGGTGCGCTTCCATGGGGACAATTTGGGGGTGGTGCAGGTAATCAATAAAAACACGGCGTCTTCTCCGCCGGTTATTAGATTACTTCAACATTTAGTGCTGAGATGCTTACAACTGAATGTTTTCATTCACGCTGTACACCTGCCAGGAGTGGAAAATGTGATAGCTGATGCATTATCTCGCTTCCAGTGGGACAGGTTCCGACAGTTGGCGCCGGAGGCGGAGCAACAAGGAGTGCCTTGTCCAGAATGGTTGTGGGGGATTGCATTGGAATCATCACGGGATGGATAAGGCGGTCGGTAAGTGGGTCTACGTGGTCAGCGTACAAGAGGGTTTGGAAGGAGTGGTTGGCGTTTGTGCAAGAGGTGGGCGAAGAGCCGAAGGGGCGAGCAGGACGTTTGCTCGTTTTATATTACGTAGCCAGGAAAATGGAAGAGGGGGTGTCAGCATCGGTAGTGAATGCACAACTGTCAGGTCTAGCCTTCCTGTTCAAATTACAGGGGCGGCCTGATTTTACCAAAGATTTCTGGGTGCGACAGGCCGTAAAAGGTTACAGGAGATCGGTGGTTCGGAAGGATACCAGGAAGCCCGTGACATTCGAAATTCTCGAGGGTATAATAGCTAAATTGAGGGAGGTGTGTGCATCGGAATTCGAGATAAAATTGTTTACAGTAGCGTTTTTGTTGGCATTTTTTGGGGCATTCAGAATTGGGGAACTGGTAAGTCCTTCAAAAAAAGTACAAGGGGGAATTGGAAGCCAGGAAGTTGAGTGTAGTAGGGGAAGGCTGTCCCTGTGGTTAAAAAAATCAAAAACAGATCAGGAGGGCAGGGGGAAGCTGGTACAGGTGTTTCCAATTCCGGGTTCGCCTTTATGCCCACTGGAAGCTGTAAGGGTTTTTATGCAGGTTCGCCCGGCGGGGCTAGGCGCTTTTTTGATACACGAGGATGGAACGCCATTGTCACGTTTTCAGTTTGGGGCTATATTTAGAAAATGCCTGGAGCGGTTGGGTTTAGAGGGCAAAGCTTTTTCATCCCACTCATTCAGGATAGGAGCAGCAACGGAAGCAGCGAGGCAAGGGATGGATATGGAGGCAGTGAAACGGATTGGGCGGTGGGAGTCCAACAGGTTCAGGTCTTACGTTAGGCCCCACCTGGTAGTAGGTTTGTGAGGTAATCAAGTGGGCAGGACTCTTCAGTCTGCCCGGGTATGATTTTTGAAAATGATGGTCATGTTATAGTGTATGTTGTTTTTTCCTCTTTTAATTTCAGGTTCGGCGACCGGGATGGTCTGGATCATGGGCCATTCCTATGTCTGTTGGGGGGCACGGAGAGGGGACGTGAGGTACGATGGTAGGCAGTTGGGTTTTGACAGAAAGGAAGCCTACATAAAATGGTTTGGAGTCCCGGGAATGCTATGGGGCCGGTTGGTTCCTGAGGTGCAGCGTTATGCAGCTAGGGACAGACCGCCTGATGTGTTAGTACTACATGTGGGCGGCAATGATTTGGGGATTAGGTCCATGTTGGACATTACACGAGACATCAAATCAGATATTGACCGCTTGATGGAGCAATTTCCTGATATGATCGTGGTATGGTCAGATATAGTGGCGCGTACGACATGGAGAATGGCCAGATCAGTGGAAGGTATTAATAGAGCCAGGAGGAAGATTAATAGGGAGGTGACCAAATTTATGGTACGGAAGGGAGGGTTAGCAATACGTCATCTAGAGTTGGAATTTGAGACCTGGAGATACTTAAAAAAGGATGGGGTTCATTTAAACGAGATAGGCATAGATATGTGGGCTTTGGGCCTTCAAGACGGTATACAACGAGCACTTCGGGTGTGGAGGGGCATCCAAGGGTAAGGGAATTACCCTTGTTTGCTGTGGCGGACGTTGGTCTGGGCAGGAAAAGAAGATATCAGAAGGATGAGATCGGGACTATCGTTGGAGGGGTCCTGATGGTGGTTCCCGGTTGACGGAGGTTAGCCGGGAAGGGATAATGGGGCACTGCGGTCAGGGGTAGTCTTTGAGCCAGCTTGTCGGCTTGAGGCAGGGATAATACATTTGAGAGGGACTGCAGTGCAAGAAGGTTTCTTAACACAGAGGTTTATTGAGTGCCTGCTCAGACCAACGTTAGATTTCAAAGGTTTTTATAACAGATATGTTTTTCCATTTATACGTTTTATATTTTTGATATTTGAGTCATTATATTTGTTAAATAAAGTAGGCTGCTACGGCCTTTGTTACCCCAAGAGTACGGTGTGGTCTCGGTTAATGAATACGGTTATAAGTGGGGTAGTATAGTTTATGGGGAGTTAAACACATCTGTTATACAACAGTCATGACTGTACCAATCCTGGCCTGTTTATTGACTACATTTCTGCCAGCTGCCTAGACTGATGCTTTACCTGCTTAACCACTTCAATACAGGGCACTTATACACCTTCCTGCCCAGACAAATTTTCAGCTTTCAGTGCTGTTGCAGTTTGAATGACAATTGTGCGGTCATCCAACACAGTACCCAAACTAAATTTTTATCATTTTGTTCCCACAAATAGAGCTTTCTTTTGGTGGTATTTGATCACCTCTGCGGTTTTTATTTTTTGCTAAACAAATAAAAAAAGACTGAAAATTTTGAAAAAAAATAAAAGTTTTGCTTTTGTTTCTGTAAAAAAATTTTGTAAATAAGTAAGTTTTCTCTTTCACTGATGGGCACTGATAAGGCGGCACTGACAGGCACTGATAAGGCGGCACCGATGAGGTGGCACCAATGAGCAGGCACTGACAATGGGCACTGATATGCAGCACTGATGGGAACTGGTAGGCGGCACTGATGGGTGGCACTGATATGCAGCACTGATGGGCATTGATAGGCGGCACTGATGGGCACTGATGGGTGGCACTGGGTGGCACTGGTGGGCACTGATGGGCACTGATAGGTGACACTGATGAGCACTGAAAGGCTACAAAGATGGGTTCTTATGGGTGGCACTGATGGGCACTGATAGGTGGCACTTCTGGGCACTGATGGGCACTGATAGGCGGCACTGCTGGGCACTGATACGTGGCACTGATGGGCACTGATACGCAGCACTGATAGGCATCCCTGGTGGCACTGGCAGTGGTAGGCATTGTGAGTGGGCACTGATTGGCAGCTGCCTGGGCACAGATTAGTATTTCCCTGGGGGTCTAGGGGGCATACCTGGTGGTCCAGTGTGGCTTCCCTGGTGGTCCTGGGCGGCTTTCCTGGTGGTCCTGGGCGGCTTCCCTGGTGGTCCTGGGTGGGATCCGAGGGGGGGCTGTGCTGATAAACAAACAGGATAGACCCCCCCTGTCAGGAGAGCAGCTAATCGGCTCTCCTCTACTCCCGTCTGTCAGACGCGAGTGAGGAAAAGCCGATCACCGTCTCTTCCTATTTACATCGTGATCAGCCGTGATTGGACACGACTGATCACGTGGTAAAGAATCTTCGTCAGAGACTCTTTACCTAGATCGGTGTTGCGGGGTGTCAAACTGACACCCCGCAACATTGATCGCAGTGATGCACGCCCCCTGGGGGCGCGCAGCGGCTCAATATCCTGCGGACGTCATATGATGCCCAGTCAGGATATTGAAACCACTTTGCCACCGTCATTCTGCTATATGGCGGGCGGCAAGTGGTTAATGACCATGTCTATGCCTGCACCTGAACTGACCTATCTGTACATCCTGCTGACTATGTTCCTGCAAGACACCAGTCCTACCCATGCCCTGCGGACAACTGCTCTCTTCAAACCACAGAAAATCTTTTGTTCTTCCTTTGTTTAGACTTATGTACTCCCTGGCCAGTAAGCATGTCATTCTTGGAGGCAACCACGTACCAGTGGGCTAGGTTCGCTTGACTAGTTTCTTCTTTTTCCCAAAAATTGTGACAAAAAAATGACACTTACCTGCAAACGAAGCCCTTGTCCCCACTGCAGGCTGCATTCATCTTTGCCCTTTTTCCTTCCAGGTCCGCGGTCTCTGGCTCTGTGACTGGCTGGAGCCCACGTGACATCACTCCTGCACATGCGCGCAGGAGCCGCCTCTCAAGGCACAGGTCTCTGAAGAAACGGCACCAACGGCTGTTCCTTCAGAGCACATGCGCCGATTACGTAATCGGCGTAGTGTACAGTAAATATCTCCTAAACTGTGCAAGTTTAGGAAATATTTACAGTACCTATAGGTAAACCTTATTATAGGCTTACCTATAGGTACAAACATTAGAGGGGGGCTTACATCCTCTTTAAACTATCTACTTTCCAAAAAAGGGGCATTTGGGGTTATTTGTGCCTCAAGAAATGAGAAAGGCAGTCAGTATATCAGGACTGATTTTCAAATATACAGTATATACTGTAGTTTGTAGACTCTATAACTTTCTCACATACTAAAAAATATACAATGATTTGGTTTATTAGAACCAAAGAAAAGAAACTGAATATATTTTGGCCTACATTTATAAAGAAAGAGTATTTATTTGCATAAGCTTTTTTTTTCAAACTTGTTGGTATTTTTTGCTCATATAGCAAAAAATAAAAAACACAGTGGCGATTAAATACCACCAAAAGAAAGCTCCATCTGTCTCAAAACAATTATATGCATTTCATTTGTGTACAGTGTTGCATGGCTGAGTAAT